>NC_046662.1:17399440-17432927 GCF_010883055.1 Belonocnema kinseyi | reverse complement strand
ATTTTTCAAAAAAAAAAATTCTAAAATCGGTGCATAATTGCGTTCTAAATGTCATTTTGAACCTCGTTTTCCGATTTCACCCCACTGTGCGCTGCTGCGATGACATTATATGTTAACTGCCTTAAAACAGAATCTGGCGAACCAGGTTTTTTTTAATCAATATCTGACATTGCTTGAAGGTTGTAAGCTGCATTTTTCATCCTAATATTGTTGTCAGCAAGTTTACACTTATTTAAATCATCAGCCGTGACATTGAAAAAGGTTGATAAAGCTTCTTCTGGTTTATTTGGGTCAGTGTTCGGGGTCTCATTAGTTTTGCATTCTGAAAATCCTGATAATTGGAAAAAGTCATATTAGTGATAGAAGCGTAAATATCCTATTGAAAAAAAAGCTTTCAAGAGAGGGATTATTTATAAAATATGTAGGGTGAGGAGTGTTTCAAACTGTTTTTAGGGTGTGGCTAACAGGTCTTACGCAAGTGAAATTTCAGTAAGAGAAGAGATTTCAGTACATTATAATTTAAAGAAAAATTCAGAAGAAATTCAATTTGTTAGAGTAAAAGTGGAAGTTTCGATTCAAGAAGCTATATTTTCAACCAAAAGTGAAATTCCTACATTTTTATTGAAACTGAAACTGCAAATTATCAGTAAAAATGGAAAACATTTCTGAGTTGAAAAATTCATTTTTATCTAAGGGAGGAAAACCGATAGTTTTTCAAAAACACAGTTAAATGTTAAATTTCCATAAAAAAAGTTTTCTTAACAAATTATTTTATTTTTCAACCGACAAGAATAATTTGCTGGCTAAAAGGCAAATTTTCAACAACGCATATGAATATCCAGCAAAACAGTTCAATTTCTATTCAAAGAAATGAAATTCCAACTAAAACGATGAGTCATTAACAAAAAAATATAGTAGTTTAACTTTTAACCACGTAATTCGACTTTCATTTTGACAAAAAAATGTCATAAAAAAGGTAAATTATCAACTAAATACGATAAATTTGTTGACTAATGAAGGAAACCGCTAAGTTTTTAGGAAAAATCTTTTTGCTTTTTAGAAGGATTTTAGAAAGCTCTCTTAACGAGATTAACATCAAAATTAATCATTGTATGATCACAAATTAATTTCACCTTGATTTTCGATTTTACACAATATTTTAGAGTTTTTCTTCAAATGCGGCATTTTTCATCATTTTGTTGGTATGTTAGAAAATAGGTTAATTTGTTCCCTTAAAAAATACCTCAAAATGAAATTGGAATGAAAATTCATAGTTCAGTTGTAGAAGGTCGTAAGAGCCCGGGTACCCCACGCAAAATAGCCGCATCACTAACAGCGACCGCATTGTCTCAGTGGTTCTAATACTTTAACAAAATGATTGTTCTGTAATATTTGTTATCTACAAAGAAAACTCGGTTCGATTCTGCAAAGAGTGTGCCGGACACACAAAAATGTAACTGTTTTTTGACCTGCCGGAAATCGACTCTGCTTTTATGAAGTTTTCGTCATCTCCATAACATGAAATTTTCTCGAAGAGAAGGATTACAAAGAGAAGAACAAAGAGAACTATTTAGTTTAAAAAATCATTTTGATAGTACCACTGAGAGAGGCTACTGCACTTACCCAATAAAATATTCCAAAACGAGAGAAGCAAGGAAAACCATCCACCACAATCGTTTATTATTTTACTACTAACTACTGTTTCCTAAAATTAAATCAATTTTAAAGTTTCATTTACAAACTATCCAAATCGCTTCCCGACTATAAAAAAGGAATTTTCATTAAAAATTCTTGTTACACGTTAACAATAAAATCATTTTGTCAAGCATTAGAACCACCATGATACTACAGCTTGCTTGGTAGCGCTGCAGCTAGTTGGCGCCAGGCACCCATATTTTTATGACCTCCAACAACTCGAACAAAACTTTCAAACCTATTTTTGTTTTTAAATATTGTTCAAAAGAAAAAATAAAGCCACGATTACAAAACTTCCTAAAACCCTCATCAAAATTGAATTTCGATAACCTACTCAGGAGTGGTGTACAACTTAAAGTTAGTGGTAGTGGTCAATAGTAGAAAAATCAGGTCCCTGTATCTTGAAAACATGTTAAACTAGGTGTGCCCCATTTACATAATTTTAAGACTTTCACTATCACGAGGATCTGACGACGTTGAAATAAAATTTGCGACAACCAAACCTTAGGTGGGGACTGTTGGCAAATTTTACCCTATAAACTGTTGAAAATTTTATAAAAGCCCCAAAGGGAAGTTTGAGATGAACCTAAAAAAGAAATTCATATAATTAGTTCAATTTCTTCAGTTATACTCACCGACAGAAATTGCCATCAAAGTGAAGGATACCTAGGTACTGATTTTAGGCCATTTATATACTGAAATTTGTAAGAAAGTTACCTTCTATCGATTTAAAGTGGGCTTATCACCAATTAGAAACACGTGTCTGAAACTAATTTCTCCTTATCAAGGTTTTATTTACTTAAACTAGAGCGCAGTCTGAAAAACATGCTTTTTAAATATAATTTATGATTTTACGCAGTATTTTGTTCGTTCTCAATCTTCAAGATACACTAATTTTAGGCCACATATACACTTTAATTTTTTAGACCGTGTTTTTATTCAAAGTGGGCACAAGGAAAAACGTTTTTCCCAATATTTTCAAGCTTAAAATTAAATCACTATGCAGAAAATTTGTTTTTCTGCTTTGAAAGTTCAACATTTCAAATGAACATATCTTGCTTCATTACTCGAGAACTCATTCTTGGTTTAAAATGCAATTTCTTATTTAAAATGGAACAATGAAAAAAAATTATTGTTTGTAGGAAGTTTTGCCTTTGATTGTCTAAAAATGCTTTATTGGTTAAGGATTTATCTATTTTTTTGAAACATTTTGTATTGTTGTTGATAATTAGGTTTATTAGCGAAACATCGAACTATTAAATTTTTCGTTTAAAATTAATTGTCTTTCAAATTTTTTGTTTGTTAGAAGATTAACTTTATGAAAAATTCGTGGATTTTTTTTTAGATTGAAAGCTTCTGCTTTTGGCAGAAATTCAATTTATTTCTTAAAAATAATATTGTTGTTTTAGAAGATTTATAATTTTAGTTGTAAATGAATATTTCTGGTAGAAAGTCGAATTATTTCGTTTGAAACGTTTTTTTTATTATTGGACAAGTCTACTTTTTTTAGAAAATTAATTTCCTACGCCAAATATTAATCTTCTTGATTGATAATTAGTTTTTTAAATGAAAGATTCAGCGTTATAATAAAAATGACATTGGTTAAAAATTAATTAATTTTTTGTAGTGAAAACTGAACTATTTTCTTATAAATTTGTTAGTGTTTTTTTGTGTAAAAAATTCACATTTTGTCTCAAATTGAGCTACTAAGTTAATATTTTGTTTGATATCATTCTACTGTTAAATTTTGGGAGTTAATATGTATTGTTCATTTCAAAATTAGGCTGATGGGTTGAAAATTAATGTAATTTATTTTATTCTTTTAACTAGAAAATTAATCTTCTAGCGTGTAACTTTTACCATTCAGAAAATATTACTTTCTTCGTTGATGATTTATAATTTTTGTTGAAAATTGATTTTTCAATTAAAAATTTGACTATTCCATGTGTGACTAAAATTTGACATTTTTGGTTAAGAAGAAGACATATTCTTGTACACTTCTAAAAAATTATAAATTATTGCACGAAATTGGTGTAAATATTATAATTCTCATATTAATATAATTTTATAACGACATGAACATATTGTCCATATATTGGCTCTCATAATAATTAAAATTATGAAATAATTCCAAGTATTAAAAAGTAAAGAAAAATGAAAGTAAACCACAGGGAATAATATCACTATCATTTTCTAAAAATATAATGTTTTCTGAAATTTAATGTTTGTTCACAATAATCTCTTATCCTTGAGCTAAGTTTCGTCACACTAATCTCTTATCCTTGAGCTAAGTTACGTCACACTAAAACAATAGGGGACGAGTAATTTCCACATAGAAATTTATTGATAATGGGATTAAATTAATAATCAAATATGAAATAATACATGAAGTTAAAATACATTTACTTAAAAAGCGCATTATATATTATTTTCTTTTTTTATAATTTAACAATTTGTTTATTACTATCTAAGAGAATCTGAAAATTAAAAAATTTTTGGAATTTCGAATATAATCTTTTGAGGGAATTTTATTAATTACACGAATTGAAAATTCTGAAATAAAGGACCCAGCACAAAATGTACATAAAATGGCTTTCAATAGATTTTGAATGAACTTCTTAAGATTATAGTTCTCAAAGTGTGGATTGAAATTTATATTGGCACAAAGTCCAAAAATGGAGAGTTTTTGCGTTACTGAGGGTTAAACATACATCCATTTTAACAAACATTAGCAAATAGCTTGAAAAGATATTTTTTATTATTATTTTAGTTTTTGGCCTCTGACGAGGAAATTCAAAGGAAGTCATCACAATAAGACACAGATCATTTTTGAAGGTCATTCAATGGGAACTTCTCATTCATTGCTAATATTTAGCGTATAAGGAGGAAGTATAATGAGGAAGTCAATATAGAGTCCATGAAGGTAAGATATCAGCATGAAGCAGATGCCTTGCATTAAAGTGTGAATTTAGTCAATTGCCCTGAAAAAAAGGAATGCCTGCCGTCCCAGTGGGCACAAAATTTGGCAACGTCTTTACGACATCATCACGACATCCTGTGTCCATGTCGTTTCGGTGTTATGATATCGTAAAGACACCTTAACGACATGAACATAGGATGTCGCAAAGTTGTCGTAAAGATATCGTAACGATGTCGTAAAAACGTCGCTAAACTTTGTGCCCACTGAGGTATGTCGCGACCGATCGCAGTGCAGTGCAGTGACAGGCATTTGGTTTTCTTTAGCGCGGTTGACTAAGTTCACAATCTATCGCGAAGCATTCGTTTTCTTGATATTCAGACTTCTTTCCGGCCTAATTACGCGAGCTAATTATACCTTACGCATTGAAAAAAATGAGTTTATGCACATATAAAAATCATCTTAATCGGTTTTGTTATATCTGCGGTGAATAATCTTTACTGCACGAGAAGCGTTGCATGTTAGATAGTTTGAAAAATTAATTACTATCGGTATTTTTATAAAAAGGTCGTTTACTAAGAGAAATAGTAAGTACATGATTGGGGGATCATACATCAACAGGCATCTTCCAAACTTTTTTTGCCTTTATTTTGTTTTCTTTTCACAAACGTCTCCTTATTACGTGCAGTCAACCACTGGTTCGATTAGATGCGGGCCAATTATTAGATTTTCCAATCTTGACACTTGAATGAACGAAAAACTTACAGTTAAGGCTTATCAAATTGAACTTGTACCTTCTTACGTGCAAGACAAACTGTGACGTGACAATGACAAAGAATTTCACATTGAGATGCTACGAGGGCACAATCGAATACCACAACTAGTATTTATAAAATTCAAAGTTTTCTCTCGACTTCGAAACGCGTCTTTGCATGAACTCTGGAATGCCTGAAGACGCATAGTGATAATGAATTGGACAAGGGTATGGCTAAAGATGAAGTATTTACTCCCAGAGAAGAATACTATTGTAAATGTCACTCTGGTATTTAAACGTGTGGAACTTGTTCACATATAAGCAGCGTATTATGGTTTTCGGGATATGCTCACCGCCAACACAGAATTTGTTATCCATCACCAAAACTCATTCAGACCATACACGAAGCTGAAAATTGTTTGCAAGTAAAAGATATTGAGTTACGGAAAGTTGTTAACGTGTAGTTGCGTATCGTAAATTCAGTGGTTTGATATTGATAAAATTCTAGTCATTTCTTAAGTTTATTTGCTAGACATTGAATCAGTCTTGCTCGCTTCTTGCCAGATATTGTCTTATTCCAGCTCGGGTCTTGCCTTCATTCGCTAGATCGACAACATCCTGATTATTCCTTGCCATTACCTCATGGATATCGACTGAGTCCTTGATATTTCTTCCCTTAATTGGTTAAATATTGACTAAATCTCTCCCATGCCTTTCCTTTATTGGTTAGATATTGACAAGTTACTGCTCATGTCTTATCTTTATTGGCCGAATATTTCTTAAATCCATTTCTTTTTCGCCTTCATGTGCTGGATATTGACAGCCTTCTGGACATATCTTGCACTCACTAGCTGGACACTGACTGATCTCTGATCATGTCTTTCCTTCATTGACTAGAATCAATAATATCTTAATTATAGCATACCTTTATTTGCTAGGTATTGACAAAATCTCGCACATATCTGGCCTTCATTAGCAAGATGATTTTAAATTCTAGTTCATTTTATGCGAACATCCTTCCAGGTCATAACTTGCGTTCACTGGCCAGATAATGACTAAATCTCGATCATGTCTTTTCTTAGTCGGCTCGATGTTGACAACATTTTGTTCATATTTTGTGTTCGCGAGCGAGAGAAGTTTATTTTAAAAAAAGATGTGAAAGTCTAAAACAGCTTATAATTGCACAGCTCTAGTAGAACAGCAAACGAAGACTACGATACAGCCTTTATATGATCCATAACCACGACCCTTGGTTGTTCGCAAGTAAACGGGTCCAGCATAATCGACGCTAGTATGTAGTACCGGTCGACTCAGAGTAAAGCCAACTGCTGGAAGCTCTGCCATCAATTTTTGAGGATTTACGGCTCGATGTCGTCGGCATGGTGAACGTCGATGAATAAAGGACCACACAACTGATCGACCACGTAGAATATAATAGGTTTGATTCAAGGTCCTGATAGTTAGTTGAACGCCGCAATAAAGACAACATTAATTATGATAATTAAAAAGAGTAGTGAGAGTTGATTTAGATCTGAAAATAAAATAATGTTTCTCATCAGGATCCAAGACTGAGTTCTTTAAACTACCACCAACGCGAAACAGTTTTCGAGAATCTAAGAAAGGGTCTAAACGACCTAATTGTCTTATTGTTCTGTAGTTTGTATTTAATTAGGTTTAATTGGTATTTTTTCCAAAGAAAAACTATCGGAACCACATGAAAGTAGGTCACTTTCTAAAGCAGAAAATTCTCACTATTCCATTTCTAATAAAAGGTCAATATTTTTTGTTCAAAATTTCGACGTGTCCAAATGAAGAGGAGCCATCTCGATAGAACGAAATAAAAAAGTGCCATCTCGGGTGGCGAAACACGGAAGCTTAAAAATCCTATATATATAGTATTCGAAACACGATCGCCCTCTGATGTAGGAAAGCTTTTTATTTCCTTCTCCCAAGATGGAACCTTGTCATTTGGACACTTCGGTCTGTCTATTTGGTTAACTGTTGAATTTTAGTAAATGAAGTTAATTATAGTTTTATTAATGATGAATGTTTATAATAAAATGACTCAAGCTCTTGATATCTTCTGGTCCTGAAGCGGAATAGTTCTTCATACCTCTTAATACATTTCTCATCTCCACAAAAGATAAGGGAGGGCATTCCTTTTCAGGTTTTATGAGGCGCACACCTCTTCAAAGGTAATTATGTGCTTTGATTCTTCTTTTAGTGGCTACCAAACTTTCGTGAACTTCGTGGGTCAGAGAAAGACCATTGGTTTTCTCCACCTTTCTTGACCCACCTTTCTCTTCCCTCTAGACGTCTCCTAGCGTCAGATAGTATACGTATACGGCGATAATATGCTGCCTAATAATCAGTAGCTTTGACTGCCAGATATTATGTATTCAATCACACAATAAACCAAAATTGTGGTGATTGTATGCATTCGTCTTTAGATCTTATGATTAGCCGTTACTTTTTTTGTACGTTTTGATTCTAAACAATCTCTTTCTGCATTGTACATACCACACTTAATTGTCTAGAGGTCGGATTCTTCGAAAAAGGCCCACGAATCTCTTCATCCAGAAATAACTGAGGTCAGACACGACCCACTTTTCAACGTGTTATGGGGGTTTGGAAGGCAACCCCATGCCAAGCCACAGAAATAAATTAGCTTACCCAAGACCCCTTTTCTAACGTCTTATGGGGGTGAGGAGGCACACCTATAACTGCCAACAAAAGAAACTCCGATCACAAACGACCTCTTTTTCAACGTCTTCTTGAACAAAGATATCAAAGTATCTTTGTCTCTTTTGTTGTTAGATCATATTTATAATCTATAAGATTGAAGTTGCCCTTTTGTGATTCATTTTCGAGCTCCATGCCCCTTCAACTATGCATCCACGCTTATAGTTGCAGCGACCGATCTTTCATTCGTCCATTTTAACAATTTCGCCAACACCTCCTATTTGTCTCGCGTTACCAAATTGTGTATCAGGAGCCCACATACATACCTCCCAACAAAAAGAAGCGATTGGAAACTGTTTTCGTGGATGTCTACTGGTTTTCAATTAGGCTACTTTCGCGGATTGCTTGTTCGAATATCATACGTGGAGCCAAATTCAAAAACATGTCTTCCTTAGGGAGGTTATTTGGAATGTTTCAACAATATCTCTAAGAGCATTAAGTTGATAATCAAATCATTGGGATGAAGCACTTTGAGGATTGCACAATTTTTTCGATTTTCCTGAATAAAACTTTTTGCATAACTGTGCATATGTACAGTTGTACACATGCTATCTGTACACGAGGGCATTTGGGTACAAATTACTGAAAGTGCCAGTTGTTCTATTTTATTAAATTCATATCGGATACTCAAAGTTTGTGGGACTTTTCGACTATTTCTTTTCTTTTATCCGCCCCTAAAGAAATAACGCTAACTCGCGAGATGCCTTGAGGTGATTCTTTCATCTTAAGCTATTGAAATATCTCTAGAAATATGCATCTAACCATAAAAATCTCCTCCACTTAAAAATTCCTTATGGAAACATACATTTTTCACTGCAGACTTACATTCTTTATTAAAAAATACGTAAGTCTTATTTTTAAATATTTTTTTGATTCACGACAGATGGCACTACACTGGCGGAAAATGAAATTTTATACTGTTCAAGGCATGCGCTCCTTCACTATGGGCTGTGAGATATTGTAGTTGGTGGGGAGGCCTATGCATGTGGGACATAAGGGGTCAAACGGATCTCAGCCTGCATGCGTATGGATATGGATGAAAGAACCCCTATAAACGGGCTGTCCTGGGTTTTGTAATAAGGATCCCTATAAATTTGCTCTCCTGGTATGTATGATTGTAGTATGACAAAAGGGTGAACGAGCCTAGCTAACACGGGCCTTCTGGATCCCTGGGCGGAGGTCTCTCCCGGATCGATGTCCAATTTTTAGAATCGGCATGAGAATGACCTGCGGCCCAAACAGCGACCAAGAAACAGAGCTCCGTTAGTATGGTGGCCTGCAAACGGGTATTTCTTGAGTTTTTTGCTCAATGCCATCACCCCCATAAGCCATGGATGTAGAGTGACCGTGTCCATGGCACTTTGGCACCTAGGGATTACGAATGTAACCTAACGGCCTTTCGGGGACGCCGAACGACCTTCCCGAATATTTAGTTTTACCCTTGCATGTGGGGCTCTGCAGGGGTTAACCTTTTATTTCCCTAGCTACTCGTGGCTATCTAAATGGACCACGCAAACTCAATTTCAAATGAGGAAGGAGAAAAGAGTTGGCGGAGGAGGGAAAGTGGCTGGGTCCTAATGGGTCTCACATAACTGTTCCATCTCAGTATGTTTCAACAGAAATCCCCAGGAAGGTGGCGGCTGTGCCCCTAGCTTTTCCGGGAGCTAAGGGTGTGACGGTCAGTCTGAATGAGGCTACGGAAAGGAGAGTGATTGACTCTCTGAGGAAGGTGATTTCGGATACGAGATATCCGGACTCGCTGCTCACTACAAAGCAGATCGAGCTTTTCAGGGAGGCTACCTAGAGGACGCTCGAAAGATTGATCCCAGATCATGGCAAAAATTAAGGACCTTTTCTGCAGGGGAAGGGTCTTTGTATTTTCAGCAGCTGACCCAGTGGCTGAAGCTTTGCTACACAAGGTGCTGGTCGAGACAAGGCCTTGGGAACGCGCATCTTTTGAAGTGAGTGAAGTTGATTTGCATTAGATGATAGTTAAGGCTACGGCGTGGTTCTACCTTTTAGACCACATGAACTTTAAAGTACTCAGCCAGGGGCAGGAGGAGCTGTTTGGTGTACAGGAAGATCGAGACCGGTTTTTGTTACAAGGACTCTAAGGCGGCCAATTCATGGGCTTGCATACTGGTGAAGGGAGTCAACGTCCTTCTGCTCCTTAAGCTATGTTCTAGAGACCTGATAATGATAGTCGCGGATCTTAGTCGCGGCTGACTTTTAATATGGAAGCGATACCAATGCACCAGTGGAGGTACGCACACTGCTGGGATACTGCAAGGTAAGGGGCCTTCAACATTTGTTGTGATGCGATGCTAACTCTTACCATACTTTACGTGGTAGCACGCACATCAGATCAAGAGGTCATGACCTACTGAAATATCTAATCACTACTGACTTAAATATTCTTAGTACGGGGAACAGCCCGACGTTTGGTAGTTCGGTCAGGGAGGAATTCATTGACATCAGTCTCTGCACCCGTAGTTTTACAGATAACTAAGAAATGCACTTTCTAAGGTGCAAAGGTCAATCAGAGACGTGGATACCCTGGAGATGGCGGCTGGGTTTCTAATGGAATCCATCAAATCTACTTATGAAAATAGTTGCTAACCTTCAAATGGTCGAAAGGCTGGAGAGACACACTAATGGAATGTAAAACTCGAAGAGCTTCGTCGGGAAATCAGAGAGAGGTTCAGACGTGCCAGTTCTGATAAAACGAAGGAACTATGGACTTCATTTACATCGATAAGGGATGAGAATGGGATCGCATTACGTAACGCAAAGCATGAACGATCGACCAACTTTAGCACTGGTATTGAAAAAGAAGGTGAGGCGGTCAGGCTGGATAAACTGCGTTCTCGAAATCCTGATGATATTCTCGGAATTCTAAAATTTCCCGGCGGGCGATACTCAAACTCTGATGTGGATACATTGGCTTTCCTAATCAAGGCGCATTTTCCGGGCATCACAAAGTCAGAAGAAGAGGAAACGACACCTCCGAGGCAATCAAAGCCACCTGCATGCCAACTGGCCCCGAAACGGTGGCTAGCTAACAAGATGGTTACACCAGCCAGGGTCAGGTAGGTCCTGAACTCCTTCAGTCCTTGCAAGTCTCCTGGAGAGAATAGCATATATCTATTCCTCTTACAGAGGGTTGATGAGGTCATCATTGAGATAATTGTGAGACTTGCTATGGCTAGTCTTACGCAGGCAGGATCGGTTATACTTTACCCAAGGATTTCTGACTCATTAGCCTAACATCTTTTCTGATAACAATAGTGAAAAGACTCGTGGACAAATACATCTGCGATTAGGTATTGCCAAGTAGTTCTCTTAACAAGCATCAACACGCCTTAAGGGGCGGTCACTCGACTGATACGGCCTTAAGCACAGCAGCTAACCTAATCAAAGGCAACTGAAGCAGAATAGCTTCGCGATTTAAACCTTTATGGACATTGAAGGAGCCTATAACTAAACCTTTTGATATGTTAGCCAATAGTAATCGAACCACGACTAAGGGTGATGCCACTTTATGTGGAAGCGTTGACTTTAATTTTTCGCAATAAGGTGTTTTATAACCCTTGCTGGGGTGGCTGGTAGGGGATGAACTGCTTCATCTATTTACAAGTCAGGGCCACCACGTTATAGGCTATGCGGATGATATACCAGAAGGTACAAGTGGGAAACCACAACTACATTGGAATTGGCTGGCCAAAAATTGTAAATCAAAGGGAAAGCCAAATATCTAGGAATCATTCTGTATGAGAAGCTGTCATGGAACGAGCTCCTGGAAAACAAGCGCAAGAAACTAGTAGCGACTATTTGGCTCTGTGAAAGAGCCATATGAAAAAACTAGGGCTTGAAACCGAAGACACTTATGTGGATCTACACAGTGATCTTGCGACCTAGACTAACATATGCGGCAGCCGTCTGGTTGATCAGGGTCAAACTGTCTACTGTGAAGTCCCGACTATAAAGGGTCAGGGGAATGACTCTAAAAGGTATAACTAATGCTTTTTTGTCGACATCCACGGTGGCCCTGCGGGCACCAATAGGTTTGTAGCCCCTCCATGTCACCATAAAGGCCGTGGCTGCCAAGGCGGCCTGGAGATTAAATATGATAAAAGATAGCAGTATCTCTACAGTTGTGCGGTCACTAATTGACATAGCGAGGAGGCCAACACTAAGCATGCTCAGGGACAGAATTTCCACTTGTCGTCATTTTTTTGATAAGAAGTACCGAGTTAGTCTTTCCACGAAAAAGAAATCGGCTAACGGTGAGGAAAACCAGCTAAGTGGTGGAGACAGCTGGTGCATAGAAGGCTTCAGAAACAAGAAGAACGCTGGAGTAGGTGTATATCGTAGAAGGAAAGGAACGGGCTTTACGATTGCAATGGGGTCCTACGCAACAGTCCTACAATATGAGATTATGGCCTCACTCCAGTGCGCTTATAAGGCAATGGAGTATGACAATAAAAGAAACATTTGCATCTGCTCATACAGCAGCGCTGCTATCATGGTTCTGAATGGAGTACACTACGTCGCTACTAGGGTGGGAGTGCTTTAAAGCACTAAATAAGCTAGCGACAGAAAACCGAGTCACCATGCTCTGGATTCCTGGACACAGTGGCATCAGAAGTAATGAGATATCAAACAGGCTATCAAAGCTAGCTGATTGTGCGAAAAGGATATTGAGACTTCTACTCATATGTTCTGTCATTGTCCTGCGATTGCGGGGAAACGTGTAACAGTCACAGGCAGTTACTTCATCAATGATTCTGATATACCAGGCAGCAGCGTAGCTGCGGTCCTCTCCTTATATAGATGGCTTTAGCGCCATGCTTAAGACAAGGGCACGCAACGGGATGACCCAAGCGCCAGGGACTATGACAGCCTCAACCGAGAATATTAATAATAACGAAAATAATCATAATAATCACGGAATGCGCTTCTAAACAAAAGTTGAAAATGAAAATGATCGGTTTATTTGAAAATGTTGTGCTCTCACCGCATATGGCGTTCAATCGTCCTTACTGCATCATTTTAAATCACACATTTTTTATTGGATATACATCTAGGGATTTCTAGGAACATTGTAAGATAGTGATTCTATTTTGCTTATATCACTGGCTCATATCATTGGCGATTTATAAAAATCGTTATTAGCAATTACGAAAATTAAGTAATTCTAATAATGGTTGAGGAAAGAATCATTTTTCTCAAAAAAGAAACCAAAAATTAAGATATAGTAATAACTCTTTATTAAACACTATATATATTTTTTGATTACAGTAAATCACACTAAATTTACACATTGTCCTTCAAGAAGAAGTCTAATGTTTCAACATTAGACATTAGTTTCAAGCCTTATACTAGAGTAATAGTTTCGAACAATAATAGGTTATGATTAGATTGTAAGAAGATCAGAATTCGTCATATGTGTATCGTCCTTCAGGTCACTTGCCATTTGCAATTTTCTTAATCCAGTTTATTGCATCCTTAATCTGAAAATGAAACAATATAAAATGTAAACTTTATCATAATCAATTTAGCGTTGTGTGTGCGTGTAGCTTTTCAATTTAAGAGGAATCATGATTGTTCATGTGAAAAGTTGGTATGCGTTATTGCCATTTCTATCAAAAATGATTTTAGATTTGCACAAAAAATAGTAGAAGTCCTGGGCACAAACTCCTATAGTTTTGGCCAGATGATCAACGTACCTCTTTGCGGAAAGGTGTAGTAGGATTCGTAGAAAGGGTGAGTAGAAGAGAAAATAGAATGGCTCCTTCGGGGTGGGTGAAAAAAGGTATTAATGCATAATCCTAAGGATAGAAAAAGTATGTATAAGGTAGTAGAAGAAGCGTTTTAGCGATAGTAGGGTTAATAGAGAAACGGCTCTCAGAGAGAACGGAGTAAATATGGAGTGGGCGCAGGAGAAATAAAGGAGTGACTGAACTAGAAAAGAAGTTATGGGTGGAGCAGTAAAGGGGAAGAGAAAAAGCCTCTATTAGACTATTTTGGTAGAAAGGCATGACATGGAATGCAAAGTGACGTATCAAAGAAGGGAAAGTTAGGTGAAAGACGGTAATGGATGGGATTTTGTATGGAAGGAATGTAGGGGTGAGAAAGTTTGGTAAGGGTAGTAGTATCAGTACAGGAAAAAAAAAAAGTGGGAAGGAAGTAATTGTATGAAAGATTGTTTAGAATGAATTTAGGGAGGACCAGTAGGTAAGTGGCAATCGTAAAAGGAAGGGATAGTGTAACAGGTGTGGGCAAGTTAGAATTTTTGTAGAGGAAGAGCATCTAAAATACTATTTTGGTAGGAAGGCATGACATGGAATCAAAAGTGAGGGATTAAAGAAGGGAAAGTTAGGTAAGAGGCTGTATTGGATGGGATTTTGTATAGAAGGAATGTATGGGTGAGGAAGTATGGCAAGAGTAGTAGTATAAGTACAGGGAGAAAACTAAAAGTGCGAAGGAAGTAATTGTATGGAATATGGTTTAAAATGAATTTAGGGGGGCGTATGCGAACGAATTTGAATTTACGGGAGTGGGAAAGGCGTGGTAGGTGTATTTGGGATGGACCAGTAGGTAAGTGGCAGTCGTGAAAGGAAGGGATAGTAGAAGAGGGATAGGTAAGTTAGGGGTGTTGTAAGAGCTTGGAAAGGTGAAAAACTTTACCTGAAAAAATAGTTGGAAATTCATATATAAACATTAATTACACTTACCCCTTCATATGTAGATCCACTTTTGCGTTATTTTCCTTTGGTGTCAAGCATGGTAGCGCCGCTGCGATGATACCATTTAGTTCTGACATAGCTTGAAGGTTGTTTGATACGTTGCTGATCCTAATATCGTGGTCAGCAACTTTACATGCTTTCAAATCATCAGCCGTTGTAAAGAAATATTTTTCTAAAGTTTCTTCTGGGCTTCTTGCGCTTCCTGGCGGGTCTGGAGCAGTTTAGCTTTCTGAGAATCCTGAAAATTAAAAAAATTTAATTCGTAACATAAACGTCAAATACTCTATTAGAAAATTAAATTCCAATTCGTCTTAGAGAAAAACTGGTTATAGTTGATATTTTAACAAATATAAATTTATTTTACATAAACATGGTTGATAATTTTAGAAAGACGTCTATAGAGATTTAAGGATGACCTGAAAAAATAATGGTTTTATATAATTTAATTCCTTCACTTATACTCAACGACAGAAATTGCTACCAAAGTAATGATAAATATCTTCATGATGAAAGTTATTGGAAATCTACGTGAAAAATCAGATAATGATTCTTTTGGTAGATACAATAATTTAATTTCTTTCAGTTCTGATGCCGAGTTAATGATTTTGAACCACTTATATACTGAAATTTCTAAGAAAATTACCTTGCATCGATTTAAAAAGGGCTCATCACCAATAAGAAGCACGTGTATGAAACTTATTTCCCCTCATCAAGGTTTTATTTATCCGAATTTAAACTCAGTCTTTAAAAAATTTGGCAGGTGGAGTACGCGAAAGTTGTCTTAAATTAACAGAAAATTTAAAAAAAATGCTTGAAGAACATTGCGAATCAATTCCACATCACAGTTCACATTACAAACTAAATTCTAGCAACCTAAAATATTTTGATAATCCTTCATTAAATCTTGTACAACTGTACAAATTATTCGGAAAATATTATAAAGAAAAAACGGGGGCTAAATTGACAATAAGTCAAACCGTTTATTTTAAGTAGTTTAACCGAAATGTTGGCTTCAGTTTTAAATTACCCAGAACTGACGTGTGCAATACTTGCTACAAAAACGAGACAAATGGAGAGATAAACGAAGAAGTAATTAATCACAAAAACAATGCTAAAATTTATTTGAAGTTAAAAAAGCAAATACTCTCTGAAAGTAATAGTTTATGCTGTGAATTTGATTTTGCACAGAATTAGCCACTACCAAAAATACCCGTGTCCACGCAGTTTTACCTACGTTTAGCATGGCTTTTTCTATTTAACGTGCATGTACATACTACGAACCAGAGTTACATGTTCCCTATTCTTGAGGGAATTGTAAAGAAGGGTGCTAACTCTGTTTGCAGTTTTATCAAATACGCGGTATTAAAAGAATTTGCTAAAGACAAGTTCAACAGCATAACATTATTTGCAGACTCATGTCCGGGACAAAATAAAAACTACAGAGTGTTTCACTTTTTGGTTTTTATATCCATTTATTTGCAAAGCGAGATTAAATATGTGTTTCCAGTTCGAGGCTATTCCTATTTCCAGTGCGATAGGAATTTTGGCACATATTCGCAAAAGCTGAAAAAATTAGAACGAATTGAAACTGAAGCTGAATATGTAGAGATGATTCGCAATGCTCGTTCACCTTCATTCACAATGGTCGAGAAGTGTGAAGATCTTCTGCAAGATTTTGAAAAATGTTTCAAAGGCAAAATACGAAAGCCAAAAAATTTCCAAATCAGCAAAGCGTTTGTTTTGCATGTTTTTCCTGATGGAACAGGGGATGTTTTTGACAACTGTGAGTTGCAAAATCCAACAACTTTTTTCTTTAAACCTACGCTTAAACTAGAAAATCTTTCAAAAAGTCCTCCGCCCCGAATTGGATTAAAAGCTGCCAAAATAACGGATGTAAAAAATCTCTTCCAGTATTTGAGCGCTAAAGGAAAAGAATTTTTTGAATCATATTTTTTAAAAGTACAAATTCAGAATCCAGTTGCCAAAGAAACTGAAGAGAGTGACGAAAATGACTAAAAGTAGTTTCTAATAAAAGATTGTTTGATTAATTTATTCTTGTTCAACAATATGCATAATATTATATGTTAAATGTTAAATGTTTAATAAATAAATTATTTTAATGATAATATCTGGAGTTACTGTAGTGCATTTGTCTTGTTAAGATTGACTTGACCTTCACGTCGTTCGCTGCAGCGCGTACGTAGCCAGCCAGGCACGTTTTTGGGCAGCGTCAAGATTACCGCTTGGACTTTGCAACATTCATAATTTTTGAACTATTAATGCAATTGATCTAAAACTTTCCAGAAAACTTCTTAAAGCCTTAGTGAATATTCTTCTCAATGAAACCTTTCCGTAGCTTGAAATTCGTTTGCAAAACGAGGCACTTGAAGGTTAAAATTCATGATTTTTGCATTGCCTAAAAAAAAATTAATAACTTTTTTGTTTATTACAATATTCTCGTTTTTCTTTCTTAGATAGTTTCAGAAGACTTAAACACGTACTTTGTATTAGGGAAATCGGCAAATGATGAAAATTGGCTAAATTAGCGCGAGTTGAAGTGAAAAAAGTTTGGAACTTTTTGTTTTCAAAAAATCCACTTTTTACCAATTATCTCAAAAACTACAAAACCTATAAATTTTTGCAGCGAAAAAAAATGTGCGCCTTAAAATTCTGTACAAGTATCAGTCTTTAAAATTGAAATTAGAAATATTTTTAAAATTGACACTCAGGACAATACTTCTCAGGCTGAATCCGGCCGTGTACCCTTTTGGTCGCCAGCGGTTCAATTTTATTCCCGTAATTTTTCTTTATAAGGAATTTTCAAATTCAATAATTTCGTGAACTTTGGGGTATTTCATTATTCTATTATTTTAAATTTTTGAAAATTTTAAATATAATAATAAAAATTATTCGGAGTATTTCTTTTTTTTAATTTCATTTATTGCATTAATTAATTTTTCATTTTATGGGGCGACCGAGACGTTTCGAAAAGATTTTATTGATTCGTTTGAAAATTTAAATATTTGGTTAAAAATTTGTTATTTTTTTATGCTTTTCTAGAAAATTCATATTTTGTGTTAAATAGAACAAAGCGTCAAAAGACTTATTTCCAGCTTTTTGAAAGAAGCAAATTTGCTCTTTTGATTTTATTCTTATCTTTCCTAAATTATGTATAAAAATGCAAATCATTATAATCCAAGAAAGGAAATGAAATTTTCTCTGCTTCCAGGCGGAGTTTTCTATCTATGTTTAATACAATACAAATAATTATAATTATTATATTGACGTGTAAATAATATCTATGATATGTTATTGTATTAATTACCATATCTACCATTATTGAATAAATCAAACTAAGTAGAAATAACGGGAAAATAAACCTAGACCATCTAAAAATAATTTCACCTTCTTTTTCTAATTTTTTCTAATTTTTTCTAGTTTAATTTAATCAATTAATTATTTATTTTATGAAAGAACTGGAAACTACTGAAAGATTAAATTTCAGTATTTCAAAATTCCCGAAAAAGAAAATATTTTAAATAGTGAATATTGTATTTAATATTGAATATTTAATATTATTATTATAGTTAAAATTACTAAAAGTTTTTAATTAATATACTCTTAGGTTTATTGTATTTTTTAATATTATTTCAATGGAAATAATAATAAGTTTGGATAACTCTAAACAAGGCGATCAATTCCTTCCAATGATTCGATTTTGAATTTAAATTTCCTGAATTCAATGAATTCCGATAATATTTTCAATTTGTTTTTAATTTGATTGACCTAAATTCTTAGAAATTAATCCTTAATTTAGATAAATTCACTGGGAATTATTATTTATTTAATTGAATTATTTTGCTGATATTTTTGTATTATCAAAATTTTTAGTACTTTTTTCAAATAAAAACTATTAAGAACCATATACCAGTAGTTCCCACTATTTTAAAGAATTTAGAAGTTTGGAGATCAGCAAATTTTGTTCTTGACATTCATCAAAAAATTATTTTTTATTTCTGAGAAATACTTTTCCGAAAATATTTTAAAAATATATCATAGTCAAAACAAATTTGTATGTATATATAACAGTTAAACTGTTAATAATTTAATAATTAATATTAATTTAAAACTAATTAACATATTATGATATTTTTAATTTAATATCTTTCATTTTATACTTTTGAATTATTGAGTTTTTAAATTTAAAAAATTCAATTCTAAAAGTTCACAATTCAAGAGTTTAAAAATTCTCCTGAACCTGTCAAAGAGACCTAAGAAATGATTAATATATTTTGTTTATTTACACAAATATAATTTTCCTAAGATTTTTAAGAAAATTCAAAAAAATTGTTAAAGATTTCGGATGCATTTAAAAACAATCTAGAAAATTGTATGGAAAATTTTTGTTTCTCACAGGATTTTATAAAATATTACAAATAAATGAAGTCCCTTTAAAAGATAGTTTCAACTTTTAGAAGTTTATTTTTTAGAGTGACTAAAATTTTTCTTTTAATACGGAAAAATCTTCCAAAAGTTCTCCTAAAAATGTATTTTTTTATTAAAAAAATTATCTCTAATTTTTCCAAGAATCCTAAAAACGTCTTTTGTAGTTAAACAACTAAAACTACAAATAAATGTACTAAATGTTTTGGATTGTTGAAAATCTTTACAAATTAAAAATTATTTTTTTAACATTTTAACATTTGCATACCATTCAAATATCTTTTGAAGCGAATCGAATATTTTTCATTTTGCTCAATTAGAAAAAATGCATCCAAATCTTCCAGTGCTGTGCAGCCAATAATTTTTGAAAAGTTTCAAACGTTTTTAAATATTTTTAAATCTTTTCAAATGTTCTATGGGATCTAATTTTTTTAAATAAAAAATTCTTTCAGCAATCTTAGGATTTTTAATTATTTCACAATTTTTTTAAAACTTCTCAATATCTGCTGAAAGAAATTGTTTTATCAAAAATTTGTTAAAATTTCGCAAAATAAAAAAATTATTCAAATAGTTTTCTTATCCTATAAGTACATATTTTGAAATCTTTAAAATTTAAAATAAATCTTTTTAAATAAAATCCAAATCATTACAAATTTTCCCAACAATTTTCCAATTCCAATAGGTCATTTAATATTATTATTTTTTTCTTTCAACAGGACTGCTAAGAACATTCAGAAATGAATTTCATTTTTTAAGTTACTTTCAGGCATTATAATTTTAAATGTTTAGATTTTAAATTATTGCAATTGAACATGTTGTGCTTTTATGAATTACACTTCCCACTCTAATCTTATTACACTAATTAAAAAAATATGGAAAATATGAAAGAATAGAAAAACATATTTAACTCTTACACCTCTTAAATTCAAAAACTTGATTTATTTTATTTTCCTCGGATTTAAAATGAAAGTGTAATTTCAAACACTTATAACTCGTTTTTTAAATTTTGAACCAAAAAAATTCGAAATTTTCCATTTTCAAAAACTTTTAGTCAAAGGCGAATTTTGAAGCACAATAATATAATTTGAAAGGAAAGTAAACGATTTAACAATAAAATATCTCAACTTAAGAAAAAAAGAAATTAAGTTTTATCAAACAATAAATTATCAAAAAAACAATTTAGAATTCTACCAAAAGCTTGAACTTTTAACCACAAATTATATATTAGTTTCATTTAAAATTGGTCTTTTGTTCGTTAATTATTCAGCTCTTTTCGTAAAATTTGGCGTTGTTTATTAAAAATTTTACCTTTTTTATTGCAAACATTGCATATTTCCTGGATAACTATGCAACCGTTTTGTTGTAATTTCAAATATTTTCTTAGAAAATTTACTTCTTGTATACATATCTGTTTAAGCAGAATTTTCAATTTTGTTTGACAAAAATGCAACTATTTGTTTGAGAATTCAACAATTTTGGTAAAAAGTTTCAGTTTTCGTGAAAAATGCGACTATTCGTCAAAAAATTAACTTATTGTTCACCATTCTTATTTCGGTTTTGAAGAGACTGGAACCTTGTATGGATGAAATTTTCAATATTTATTTTAAGGTTGTTTCTTAATTATTCTGTTTAGAAGAAATGTCATTCTTCTTGGATAAAAATGTAACTATTCGGTTGAAAATTAAACTTCATTTTTGAAAGTTTCTCTTCTTTATTTTAAAATATACCTAGTTTATTAGAAATTACATCATCCTCAAATAAAAATGCAATTATTTGGTTGAAAAGTCAAGAATTTTGTTAAAAAATAATACTTTTTATTTAAAAATTATGTTGCTGTGTTGAAAATTTATCTATTTTTATAGACCATACTCGTTGTTTAAATTAAATATCTTAGTCTTAAAAAGAGAACTGCGATTTTTAGGATGAAAATTTAATTACTTTTTTAAATTAAAAATTCATCTGTTCTAAAATTCATCTGTTCTACAAATTTCATCATTTCTGATAAAAATTCAACTATTTTCTAGATAATTCATCGTTCTTAGTGGAAAAACATCATTTTTTAGATGGAAACTTCACTTATTTTTTCTAAAAACTTATTTTTTGTTAAAAATTAATATTTTGAACTCAAAAAGTCAAGTGGAGTTTTTTATATAAAAACCCAACTATTAAAAAAAAAGTTTTATAAATAAAAATTCACTTGTTTCTAAAAGAATTTTATCTTTTTTGATGAAAATGTAACTAATTGGAAGAAAATTCAACATTTTTGATAAAGCTATTTTTTTTCGTTAAAAATTCTACTTTTCAGATCCAAGACTGAACTTTTTATGTAGGAGCTTATTTTTTATTTAGCAATTGATAGTGTAGTCGTGAAAAATCAACAAAAATCTGTTCTAACAGACAATGCAACTGTTTTTTTTTAAATTTAGTTTTTTATTTTGTTAAATCACTTTGTTAATACATTTTTTTTCAAGATTTATGTTTTTAGTTGAAAATTCACTTATTTGGTTGAATGTTTGACTGCCTTTGACTGCCTTTGGTTAAAAATGTAACTTTTTAGTCGAAAGTACCTTTTTGGTACAAAATTAATTTTTCAACTGAACATGCAACTTTTCCATTTTTTTAAGAATAATCTGAATCAGTTGACAATTTTTGTTTTTTGGTAGAAAATAATTTCCTTGGTTTAAAATTTCATGCTGTTGGTTACATTTGCATTAGTTTCGTGCAAAATTAATTTTTTGCAGAAAAGTCATATTTTTGGTTTGGAAATTCAATTTTTGTAAAGAAAAATCGTGTTTTGGCATTAAGATTCAACGATTTATATGAATTTTTGTTGTTTTCTCGATTGAAAAATCTTCACTTATTTAAAATTCGTCTCTTTAGTTTAAAAATTAATTTGTGTGTGTAACTTCCATTTGTTTCGATTGCAATATAAACTATGACACTCTTCTTGTTCATAATTTATCCCTTTAGGCTGAAATTTCAGCTATTGTGTTTTTAAAAATTCAATTATTTTATTAAAAACTAACATTTTATGGTTTATTATCTTGTTTAAAATAAATGAAGAAATTTGAAAATTTTAAATTTGTGTGCCAACTAATGTTTTATTTCGTTAATTAAAGATTCTCTGTTAAAAATATTTCAAGATACCCTGCATAAGTCTACTAAAAATAACTAGAAAAAATAAATTGAATAAATATAAATAGTGATAAATAAATATGTTCCATAAATTCAGGGGACTGTGATTAAATTAAATTTTAATTTTCAAAATGAATATCTCAGAAGAAATTCACTACATTACCAAATAAAAAAAATTTGCACGAAGTCTTTCAGATAGAAAAGAATTGATCAGGAAATGAAACAATCAATATTTATTGAAATTAAATCCAGATTTTGATTTTTTTCTTATGTGGAAGAAAAAACTTTTAGCCGCGTTTAAAGGGTTTTGAATTGAAAAATTAATTTCATGAAAACGTGTGAACAAGTGTGTTTGTAATTTTTTCACAAACTACGTTTCACTTTCGGGATAAGGACTTGAAAAAAATTTGAAAATATTTAGGAGGTACTTCCAATTCCTAAAATAAATTTTTGTCTTCAAAAAACATCTGTGTTCTCATGATTTAAAACATGGTCATAGATAGTCCAGGTTTTCAGGAGAAATTTGAAACCTATTTATTAAATATAATTGATAAACCTCAATTATCATCGAATAAAATTCCAGCTTGATGGCATGAAAATTTTGATTTTTGTTGACTAAAAATTTATATAGCAGCTAGATTAGAAAATTTTTATAGTATAGATGGTAATAATAGAATAGTTCGTAGAATTTATTTTTTTCATACTTGTAAATAGAGTACGTCACATCCACCAAGGTATCGTATTTAAAAGTAATCTTCCTGAAAAATGATGACATGTTAATTATTTACACGCACATTAAGGAATCTAAATAATTAGATAGTAAAGAATCGGCCTAAGAATCAAATATTCTATTTTTAATTGAAATTAAATTAAAATTTCAAACTTTGCCTTAGAGGCCAACCAGGAATTACGTAATAATTTATGGAATTTGAAACCTCCCCTCCCTTCTTATCTAAGATTTCATATTTTCTACTCAATATGTCAAAGATGTATAAATTATTTTCACTATAAACGAGATTCAAAATAAAAATTTGGAATTTCAATGATTTTAAAAATTTGCAGTCATTTAAAAAGAATTTAAGGGAATCTGATGCATTTCAGGGCATTCTAAAGTTTCAGGAAATATTTGAAAGAATTTAGGATGCTTAATGTAATTTAACGAGATTTTTAAAACTTTCTAGGGGTTTCACAAAGTTTAAAGGGATTATAAAAGATATTAGGGTATTTAAAATAATTTCAAAGGATTTCCTTTTAAATATTTTTCTAAAATCCGTTAAATTTTTTTTTAAAGAAAACATCAAAATTGATAATAGAGGGATGATTCCACAAATATATAAAGTCTATTTACTTGAAGAGTAACAGTGTTTCTCTACAAATGTTATAGTAAAACATCTCTTTATTCCTCTATCTCGCATTGTTTTTTAAATTTGTTGCCAAATAGGTTGTATTCATAACATTAAACGATTAAAGAAAAAACATCTTTACGTTCTAAAAAATAATAAAGAATATAATTTAGTAGTCTCAAAAACATTTACATCTAACTTTTTTTTATTTAGAGTCAATAAATTTAATAATTAAATTTAAAAAAAAAATTATTATCAAAGTTTATGTCATTTACTACATGACAAGATTAGTTGGTTGAAAATTGTTTTTCATATAATATTTTTTGAAAGTAAATTAATAATCAAAAACAGCATGGGATCGGTTTTACATGATTTAAAAAATACATTTTAAAATATTTAAATTTCTAAAGTCAATTTTTTAGGACCAAAGAAATCTACTACTGTTTTCCATGCTCTTGAAAAATTTTAAAATCTTTTCATCAAATAAAATTGTTTGTCTTCTTTCACGTTCCTTCCGCGTGGTAAAGCGTAAATATTTTATTTGAAACGAGTCTTATGGAACGGTTTGTTATCATACAATATTTCGTACCATATATCTTCTATTGAATAAGATTATTTTAGCTAAGACCTAGTTTTATCAATGTCCATTTCTGTAAATAATCTGAAAGAAACCCGATAGAAAATTTGGTGACCCTGCTCCAGTCAAGAACGTAATACGATATCAAAAATTTCAAAAGATGTCAACGAATTTCTGAAAAACTTTGAAAAATAAATGTTGATTTAAATTTTTCTTCTATTATTGTAATTATGATCAGTGAGATAAATTTGCCACCAAAAATTATGATTTTGATTTGGTAAATTGAATTTTCCAAAATCAGTTATAATTCAGATCTGAAAAAAAATTTCTCTAAATATTTACAATAAAGTCTTTGAAAGGGAGGTTTTCTGAACAAAAATGCATTATGTTTTAAAAGGGTAGATTGAAAGAAATTATAGTTTAGTTCTAAAACAGAAAATTTTGCAAAATAATTACAATTTTTACTTCAAAGAAAAGACTTTTGAAGATAGTTATGATTCTAATTGCCAGATCAGAAAGAGGGAATGTTTGAAAATAATTACTATTCTGACTTGAAGCAGGGTATTTTCGAAAAAAATTATAATTCCGAGTTGAATTATGAAATTTTTTATATAAAATTTAATTGGAGTGTAAGATATACAATGTATCTAGAAAATTTTTAATATTCTTTTTATTTCACAGGATTTTACCAAATTTTAAGAAAAATTTGATTCGGCTCAAAAATTGTAGTACCTTAAACTGACCCAAATTATTCCGAAAATTGCAATAAATGCTTCTTGATTTTCTATGCTATTTTGGAAATTTTTTTATTTAAATTGTTTTTCATATTCATAAAAATCTAAATATTATCTTGTATTTGCTTAGTAATATACAAGAAAATTTAATTGTCCTGAATCCATTCAAAATTCCTAAAACTCTTATGCTTTTTCTCTGAAATCTTCAAAAATCTAAATATTTTTTTCAAGTTTTCGAAGTATTTTTATTTTTTAAATTATTTTTGAAACGTTCTTAAACCTTTTAAATATATTTTTAAAAAGGTCCAAAGTTTTTCAATAATTTTTGGAAAATATTTCATAGAAATAAGACATTTTTACAAAATAGCTGAATCATCATCCAGAAAGTTATATTTTACCACAAAGAAATGAATTTTAAACTACAAGGATGAATCTCTGATAAAAAAATGAATATTTACAAAATTAGTTCGATTTTTGATAAAAAAGTTATGTTTGAGAAAACAAATATAATAAATTTAAAAAAAAAAACCTTTCATAATATTTAAAAAGAATTAACTTCTCTCTTCAAAAAAAGGTGATTTTTTGATATAATGTTCCAGTTTTTAACCAAAGAGATCAATTGTGAACCTTAATAATGAATCTTCGATCAAACGAACTCAATATTTTTATGTTAGTTAGCTAAAAATCATTTATTTCTTGAAAAAATAAAAATTTCAGGTAACACTATGTTTTTTAAGTTCAATTGTTCTGAAGTTTATATAATTATTTTCTGAAGTCTCTTTTTACAAAATTAACGAGAAGAAATTAAAAATATCTAATAAACTTTTAGAAGTAGTTCGGAGTTAACAAATATTTGTCATCTTTCAGGGAGAATATTTTGGTGATCATAATTTTTGCATCAGATATTGAACAGTATTCAGTACGAAACATTGCGAATTAAAAAATTAGAAAGTAAGTTTAATACTGGGTCATGTTTTACTCTTTGGTTGAAAAGTTTGTATTATTTCCTGAATCTTCAATCAGGCTTTATACCATTTCTCATGTTTAACGTCGAACTTGTAACTGTTTAAATAATATAAAATTTCGTAATTTAAAGCCCAGAAACTTTTTATAATCTTTTTTATTATAAATATTTAAAAAGAAACAATAATTGATTTAAAAAATCGATTCTGAATTCTTTTGAAATTAATCAACTTTCAGATTGTAACATTGAAAACTGAACATTTTCAATTGAAATGTCCTACTAGCTCGTAAATTAAAAACTGCGATTACAAATTTTAGAACGGTTTGCAATATTTTAATAATGTCTAATTAATAGATTCACAATCAACTGCTTTTATTTAGTTTCCAATCCTAATCTAATTGTCCTAGTGTCAAATATTCAATTTAAAAAAAAAAATTTGAAATTTTGTTATAAATAATAAGACGAATTTTTTAAATATTTATGAACATCGGTTTTTCAACTGTAAATTAGCAAATATTATTATTATCATTACTATTATTGTTATTTACACTTTCACTCCGATGAACCCGGTTATACATCATAGCCACGGACTAATTCCAGTGACTGGAGAGTTTAGAATGTTATAAGTTAATTTAAATAATTTAATACGATGGCTGGAACCTGCTGCGATGATGTTGTAGGTATACAATTACGAACGACCACCAGAGTTGGAGGTGACAACAGTCACCTCTGGATGCTTTCTTAGAGCTACCATCTGCCACTTTACGGGTTTTTAGTCACTCTCTTCCTGATGGTCAAGAAAATTTCTTACAATGCGACAGGTGTTTATTAAAACCGCCATCTAAGATGCTGCCAATATCCTACTGACTCCAAATGTTCAAGATGTTCAGTGCATCTTGCACCCTGTTGGGGTGCTCGCCGTGGATGGCTCTTTATCTGCATTGTATTTCTAATTGCTCAATGGCTTCTGGCCTCATATTCAAGGCCTCATATTAGGACAAATTTAAGTGCGTGTAGTCAAAATCCGCTTTAAAGACGGTACTGTAAAGTGTAACATTTCGTTTGCTGTTAAAATAGTCTCGCAACTGTATAACTTGTGACTTATACAGTTTTTTTACATCTACAACGCCCCTACCCCCTAAATGCCGTGGTAGAACTACCCTTTCAATCGCTGAATTTCTGTGGTGCATTCAATGCTTCGTCATTTCTACGCGAACAATTCTGTTTAACTTTTCAAGGTCGGTGTTAGACCATTTTATGAGCTCGATGGACTACGTGAGGATAGAAATGGTATGTGTTGATTGCCCTGACTTTATTTGCCGAGTTGAGAAAAATCTTCATAATTAATCCTAGTCTCGTAGTGAAGGCTCTTGTCTGAACTATCGTGTGTTGAATACCCTTAGATACAAGAATACCCAGATATTTATATGATTCTCCTGCAGCTCGATGTCATTTTCCTCGATGTCATTTTCGAACTCGTTCTCTAACTCTGCAGTCCCTAATTCCCCTCTGATTAAATGCAATGTTCTACATTTATTCATTTGAAACAACATGTGAATATCATTGAAAAACTAATTTGTGATATTGATCACTTGCTGCAGTTTCTGGGCTGAACTAGCGTATAGCTTCAGGTCATCCATGTGAAGAAGATGAGTCACTTGATAACCATCCTCATTATCATGAATTCTGAACCCATAAGACTTGCTGTTCAGAGTTTCTGTCAGTGGATTCAACGCTAAACAGAACCATAGTGCGCTGAAGGAGTCTCCTTAAAATATACCCGTCGTAAAGCATATTGATCTAGTTATCCTTAGTAGTCGATGACCACAATACTTAATTCTTGTTCCCCAGAGCCTCATCGCATGGCATAAAAAGCCAAAAATGCGTGGACAGATTTTCCAAAGTTCTAAGACTTCAAACAAATAGTCATGCGGCACGGAAGGAAACGCTTGCTTGCAGTCAGTGTATGCCATGTGTAAGTAAGTTTGATGCTCATGGGCTTGAGTCATGGCAAGAGCGTCGGTGTTGACTGGATCTTTACAGCCTCTCAAGTTTTCACAACATCATTTTTGTTCTTCTGTAAGAATGCCATTCTCGTCGCAATGAGGATATACCTTATCTGCAATAATAGTTGTAAGAAATTTATAAATTTTTGGGAGACAGGCTATCGGTCGAAATTCCGATGAATTTTGAGCGCCTGGTTTTTTTGGAAACCTATACGTAGTACCCTGGAGCATAAAGCCTAGCATCAGATCTGGCTGTTCAAAGATCTTCTGAAAAAATATTGGCAAGGCAAGATGCAGGCTCGTCAGGTACTTGTACCAGAAGTTGTGCACAATGTCCGAACCTAGAGCTTTCCAATTACTTGCCCTTTTTAAGACCGTTAAAACATCTAAAGCTGTGATATTTGTCAGTTGCATTTCAGTGCTATTACTTGCCCTTGCTTCCTCCAGTTTAAACCACGCAGTGTCTAAATCGCATTTATTTTTTTATCCCCAAACACATAACTAGTATTTAGTAATATCTTCCAATTGAGGGACTTCGGTGCCTTGCGCGTTATTTGGATTTACATTCAGTTCACGATAGGACCTTCTTTCATCAGTCTGAAAGTTTTGATTTTGTTGTCTTCGCGCATTACATTCTTGTACCGACGCAGTTTGGCCGTAAGAACATCAATTCTGCACAATACTGGTGTTAATGTCTCGCTGTGCCGAGGGTGGATGATTTTAGTAACATGGCCTCATCGCATGGCTTAAAAAGTCAATAATGCTTGGGCAGATATTGTAATGTTTCAAGACTTCAAGCTAATAGTCATGCGGCACGGAAGGAAACGCTTGCTTGTAGTCAATGTATGCCCTGTGTAAGTTCCTTTAATGCATACGAGCTTGAGTCATGGCAACAGAGTCTATAGTGACTAGATCTTCACAGCCTTGTGAGTTTTTATAGCATCCTTTTTGTTCTTTTGTAAAAATGTCATTCTCGTCGCAATTAAATTATACCTTATCTGCAATAATAGATGTAAGGCATTTATAAATTCTTGGAAGACAGGCTATCAGTCGAAAGTCAGATGGATTTTGAGCACCTGGTTTTTGTGATATCATATACGTAGTACCTTGGAGCATAAAACCTGGCATCACATATGGTTGTTCAATGATCTTCTGAAAACACCATGCCAACGTAAGATGCAGACTCGTCAGGTACTTGTACCAAAAGTTGTGCACCATGTCCGGACCTGCAGCTTTCCAGTTACTTGCCCTTTTCAAGACCGCTGAAATATAAAAATCTGTTATGTTTGTGAGATGCATTACAGAGCTATTGCTTGCCCTTGCTTTCTCCAGTTTGAACCACGCAGTTTTCAAATTGCATCTGATCATCTTTCTCCAAACATCCGACCAGTAGTTAGTCATATCTTCCAATTGAGGTTCTTCAGTGCCCTAGTGGTTATTTGGCTTTACTTTCAGTTCACGATAGAACCTTCTTTTATCTGTCTGAAGGTTTTGATTTTGTTGCCTTCGGGCATTACTTTTCTTGTACCGGCGCAATCTGGCAATAAGAACAACAAATCTCGGTCGTGGAGAGTCTAAAATTTCATCCAATATTGCTGGTGTTAATGTCCCGATGTGCTAAGGGTGGATGATTTTAGTAACATGGTTCATCAGCTTTCTTGCTCTATTTCCTTTTTTACATTGAGTTAATCGATCCAATTTGCACCTTACTTTGCTGACATCCATATCCAACCTTATCTTCCATGGTGGATCTCGATCCCTTGCTGGGACAAAAACTGCATTTGCAGTCCTAGTTTTCCGGCCCAATGTTTTAACGGTTGTGCTATCAGTGCACGCAGATCATTTGTCATGTTCATTATACGTAGAGAATGCCTAAGTCTTAGTTCTACATATCCGGATGTGGTTCTAATAGATCCGGTGCATGATGTTCATTATTCCTAGCATCTATGCCTGGAGCATCAATCAAGTCTTCGTTATCCACATCTTCTAAGGCGAGCTCATCAATAGGAAGCTTCCGTTCCACTTCGATTTTTATAGTAACTATTTCAACAACCGAAAGCAGTCTGTTCACATATATTGAGCGTTTTTGATCTGCCAGATTCTGCTCATTTATGTTTGTGGCTAGATCTGGGTATTTGAGTAAGAAGAGTCTATGACGTTCTCTCCTTATATTTTACCCACATTTCTCTGCCAAAAAATAAAGGCGCATAACATCTCTGTTTATATGTTGCGTCCATTTTTTGTCGCTTTTTTGGTTGCTGAACCTCTACTTCTGCCTCTGGTTGTATAAGATCAGCCATCTCTGGAGGATGTGGTGGTGTTGGATCATCAATAGGTTGAGGAAGAACATCAATTGCTCCTGTTTGACCGTTTGACGCGGCTTTCTCTGACTGATGTTCATTGCCGTCGTTTTTCCACGCTAAATGAACCTGTTGCTTAATCTACATTGCTCGGTTTTCTGTAACATGTAGATTAGTCCTGATGTTATTCACCTTAGCGATAAGATCTCTTAGTGCGACTTTTTGTACATTAGGATACTTTGCAGAAAATTTTGTTCTTAAATTGTATCCTTTTTTTATTTTTGTTTCAAACTTCGCATTTTTGTAATAGAGACGCACCACGGACAATAACTGCCCATATAACTGTGGCTAAACCTGTTATACTATACCCTAGAATTTAACCATATCGAACAAGGTCAGTCCCTACCATAAACATTAAAAAAAGCTGATGTTATATTTGTTGCAGCTCAACTTTGACCGGTCTTGATATTAGAATTTTTAGTTCCATACTTGCACCCTTCAACGTGGGTACACATATAGGGAAATCTTATCATTATAATGTCGAATTTTGACTTATCTTGAGAATCCTGGTGTATTGTGACGAACTTAAATAACTCTGATTATCTGTCTAAACAATATTTTTGTGCGCTGTTTCACCTAAGCACATTTATTAGAATTTCGATTTTATAAAATTCGATTCCTCGTTCCGATAATTATGCCGCGCCGCGTTGTAGAATGAGAGAAGCTGCTAGAAAATATGCTGCAGTCATACAATAATAAGGAAACAGTAGCATAGCGGTAAAGCGCAGTCTCTAAACGGCCTAGCTGATTAAGTGTGTCAGGCTGCGCAACCTTGCTACACGAACCTGATGTTTACTTTCGGAAAACCCTGCAATGAGTTAAAGATCAGAACCAATACATGCTACGTAATTGCGCACATACGACAAAGGGGGCTTTCTGCGATCTTTATCTTATGTCTGTGTTATTCGAGGCTTTCATGTCTTATAAATATTTCAGTCAGGACTTTAACCTTGAACCTCCTGAGCTTCAGTATTTCCTTCGTTCGGTTAGATTTAAACTTTAAACATAATAGTGTTTTAGTTGTCCATAGGCAGTGACCAATCTCCACTTATTATAATGTTCCTTGGTCAGCCAATGTTGATTTCTTGACTGACTGATCTGCTGGAAATGTCTATCAACGGCTAGGGTCCATTGGAGTTTTCTCTGGCTGCTATTTTTGCTACCCTGACCAATATGTACTCCCATACAATATCAATATCTACTTCTATACTAATTGCAACGCAGTAGTAATCACGTAAACATGGCAACTTCTGTTTGAATTTGATAGACGCCTTCCCCTATTATCAACTTTTTCTTTGCATTTATTAAACCTATACTGGTACAGTGGTTTTCGGAGACATAAAAGGTACGCTGGGATTGCATCCGACCCGATCTACCATTACTGGGGTTTTAGGCAACAAGAATTTCACAACAAGAATTTTAATGAATCATAATCTTTATTGGTATCTTGGCAGTATCACGAAATAGTAACTAGTAGAAACACTTCTACTAGGAATAAAATAGAGACAAAATTATTTCGCACTAGACACTAGAAACTTCTTTAAAATAATGGCGGGCAAAGGGAATCGAACTACGAACGCTCTGGACGGATACAGCCCCCAACGCACCACTTCAAAGGTTAAGTGAAGATATCCTCCCTTCACTTCTCTGTTCATCACACATACGGGAATTAGCTGTTTAGTAGTTTTTCTATTACTTTGAAGCTATTTATTTGTTCTTGAACGACTCTTGACTCTCTGCCGATGCAATGAATAGGTTTCTTAGCATTGACACAAGTTACTATTGTATTATGCCAAAAGGATATGCCGAACTTTTCTTGATAAAGGTATATTCGATCTGAAATGGCTTTCGCATTTAATGAAAATCCGAACAAACTATATCAAAAAATACTCGAGAATTTTAATAGTTTACTTTTAGTGTGACGATGGTTCATATTGCAATAAGGGTTATTCTTACAATATTACGGAAATCACTTTCTGTTTGTAGTAACTCTTCGTTTATAGAATTTAATTTGATTAAATTGATTAAATGTTTTTTGTGAAAAAAGATTCCTTCCCTTCGCTCCGATCGGAACAAACCCAGTGTCGACTAGAAATCAAGCTTTTGTTTCCAAAAAGTCTGTTGAACGAGCTCCCAAGCTTTTGTACGATATCGCTCATGCTTATAATTACCTGAATAAATATCAGTACCAGAAGTCTTGGATTATTATCCACCGACAACCCAAAACATAATATTTGGCGACGAGGAACTCGCAGTTGTAGAATTTTCTGAAATGGGCGCATGAATTCTGTTTTTAAACAAAAAATTAGTCAGTTACAGAGTCAGTGCTAAGAGCCAGTGCGTGTCGATTAAAGTCGTGTAATTTCGTAGCGCAAAATTACCGCAGAAAATTCTACAATGATTATTAGCATCCCAGTCTAGGATGCCAATAAAGCACCTTTCGAGAATCATCTAGAAAGGGTAACGATGTTTTTCCTTGTTAATTAAATAACCAGAGGATCAAACAAATGCCTTTCCAGTCGTTCTTATATGCTCGGAGCCTTATGAAGTGTTACAAAATTTTTGTCCGCCTGATCTACCAACAAACAAGTCGTTTGGGGCCTTGATAAACTTATTATAAAAATTTTGCTTGAAAATAAATTGAAGTTGCCGCATGTTACGGGTTTTATTGTCGGTTTTAAAAAACAGGTGAATCAATTCAAGATCACATTTTGGCTAATCGTTAATGAGCGATTCACTGTTATTTTGGACATTTTTGGGATCAGGATCGACGTCATCAATTAATATTTGGTTCACAAGACAAGTGTCATTTGAAAATTTTATTTCGGAAGAGGATTAGATTTCTCAAACGTGGCTAAAACCGCTATATACGAGGGTAGTTCAATAAGTCCTTAGAATGAAGTATAAAAACAATTATTTTTTGGGTAAATTTTTTTTTATTTTTCAACATAATCTCCTTGGAGCTATATACACTTGGTCAATCGCTTTTCCAGTTTTTTTAATCCTTCAGAAAAGTGCGTTTTCGGAAGTTCCTCAAAATAAGCACTTACAGAGGCAATGACGTCTTC
>NC_046662.1:17396520-17399340 GCF_010883055.1 Belonocnema kinseyi | reverse complement strand
TTGTAAGTGTAGTAAGCCTAGCCACATTTCAAAAGACTTGGGGGAGAAGTCTTATTCGTTTAAGCGTCCTATTCTTATGAAAGGAGAAGTCCAAATCCAGTCGACTCAAGTCCATGATTTAAGTCAAGACTTCCAAATCCAGTCAAGTCAAAAAGTCCAAGTCCAGACTAATCAAGTCCATGAGTCAAGTCAAGAAGTGTGCATCCAGTCAACTCCAGTCTATGAGTTAAGGCAAAAAGTGAAAGTCAAATTGTCTCCCAGAAACAAGTTCACTAGCCGAAGCACCGTCAATTCAGTGGAAGCAATGGTGTAAGTATTCCCTCCATAGATTAAATAGTCTCAGGTAACGTAAATATCGATTTTCAAGTGGATAATGGTTCACTGTTAACGCTACTGCCCTATTGATTGTTTCTACAAGCGTGTCCGGACGTGAAACTTCAACCTAGTAAGTTGTGTTAAGCGTCAGTAAAATGTGACTCAGTCAATATAATGGGGCAGCTTAAAAAGAATAATTGCTTTAATAATATAATGCATAAATTATTAAGGATCATAGTAACTGAATTTGGCTTTAAAAAGCCACTATTAGGCCAAGAGTGGTTAAATGTAATAATCCAAGTTGGAGAGAGACAATGTTGCCTCTTGTTCCACATATTAATTAATTCAATAATATTGAGTTTTTAAATGTTCCACTCGTACTAAAAGATCCAGCTTCCTTTCAAAAATCTGCGGGATTTTCAATTATTTGATGGACGTCTTGCAACAGACGAAGAATGCTGTCATTGATTCTTAGGTTAAGATTTTTTACAAATTAGTTACAATTCCTTCCTCTTTCGATATATCACTTGTTCTTTTCGATTTATGTAATTTAAATATTGTTCTTTTAATGATTCTCTAGTCTTACAGAAAGCCAGTCCTCATTTCACCACCATTAAGGACTTTCCTGTATTTTCTTTTAATTAGGACACCCAACTTTTATATTTTCTGTAACGAATAAATATATAAAAACAGCTTAGAAGTGTAGGTCGAGCGTGAGAAATTTCATGTTTTTAGTTAATGTATTACTTTCCATTTCAGTTAGGATAAATTAATTACGTAATTTTACATTAGCTTTCAGCATACATATCTTCTTAATTGAGCAGCGTGCCTTTCTGAATTTCAGGTCCTAATCTCAGATTGTCTATACTTCTTTTTGTGACACCTTGAAATAAGCCAAATTTTCGACTTAAATTTAGTACTTTTTTATATCTAGGCGTTGTTAGAAAGCTTCAAAGTTGCAGACATTTAGTATGATTAAGAATAAACAGCCGGCTGCTCGGGTAATTATATTTGGGCATTCGGCTATTTATCTTCCAGGGCCGCTTGAGCTCCTGATTTTAGGAGGATGAAAATTAAAATTATTCCTCGAAAAAAAGATCCTACCCCATATTCACTTCATTGAAAATCGAACCACAAAACTTCTGATCACAAAACTTCTTCTTACTCTATCAGCAAGTTTGCTGAACGTTTTTTTCACGAATCATTTTAATTGTCGAAACCACATACGAATTCAGTAGAACCTTGCTATCAAAGCTAGGTATGTTTATGGGTACTAAGTGAACGGAAAAACGCTGTTTTATAGATATAACCATGGCTTTACTGAGTGTGTGATTCATACTGCTAACAATTTGAGCTTGATACGGATCTTCAGTCATTTTATGATATATTTTTTTAGAAATGAAAGTACGTTCACAAGATAAATTGGAGAATGATGAACTTCATAAAGAGTTGATAATAAGATACATTATAAGTGATCATTTTTACACTTGAACTTTTGGTTATGGAATATTTTCGGCTTATTAGCTTACATAAGAATTGTGCTTATCAAGCACAATAAAATATGATAGCTCTGTGATTATCCTTTGAAATTAGAATTCTACTACCGAGGATGAAGTAATTTCAGAAACTACTAAAATTGTCCTTGCGGTGTAACTGAATAGTAATTCAGATAATATTACACTTTCAAAGGAAGTTGCAATCAGAATGATTAAACTGTAGAGTTTTTCGAAATGCAATGAAACGTCTGACCATACACGTATATCGATGACTGGAAAGGAAGGAAGCGCGGTAAATGTCAGACGCGTACATATCAAAGCGAAACGAGTAGAGGAAACCAAATCCAAACATGCAAATGAAAGCCTGATAGAATTTAAAATGTGTGATAAATGGCACCACTACAATAGCTCAAGCTGTCAAGGAATGCATGAAGCGATGTTAAAAATTCAATAAATTGCATTGCATAAATTAAGTTTCCTTTTTTTCAAAGCGCAATGGTTTTACGTAAAAGATAAAATAAGATAAAAAAGTTGTACATGTTGTAGCCAGTTTTATGTTTGACGTTTTTATTTCGTGGCTCATGGCCAAGTGCTTCCAAGTTTTAAAAATTGTACTTTTGAATTACTCAAGCTGTTTGAAATCTGAAAAGGGGTTGGAATATCAGGTGATATTTGAACATTTTGATTAATGATACAATTACAAAAAAATCTGGCATTTAAAAACTATACGAAGGATCTAGTTTCTAATCTAATAAAAATTTTTAATCCATACTAAATTTCGGAACGTTAATAACAATATGAAGTTGTTCTTTGTTTGAAACCATTTCCTTGTACAATCTTCCCACAAACAGTAAATAAAAGGTTAATTCAGATTATTACTTAGGTTATTTAACGATGGCAGGGCTTGCGAGCATGCGAAGTATACAAACGCCTAACAAGCATTTAAAACTTTTCCTTGCCCTAAAGGTGACTGTACAACGTATCTGAGAAGAACTTTTCCTCTCGAGTG
>NC_046662.1:17395294-17396420 GCF_010883055.1 Belonocnema kinseyi | reverse complement strand
GGTTCGTGTAGCAAGGTTGCGCAGCCTGACACACTTAATCAGCTAGGCCGTTTAGAGACTGCGCTTTACCGCTATGCTACTGTTTCCTTATTATTGTATGACCGCAGCATATTTTCCAGCAGCTTCTCTCATTCTACAACGCGGCGCAGATATAATTAGCAGAATCTGGCAGATCAAAAACGCTCAATATCTGTGAACAGACTGCTTTCGGCTGTTGAAATAGTTACCATAAAAATCGAAGTGGAACGGAAGCTTCCTATTGATGAGCTCGCCTTAGAAGATGTGGATAACGAAGACTTGATTGATGCTCAAGGCATAGATGCTATGGATAATGAACATCATGCACCAGATCTATTAGAACCACATCCGGATATGTAGAACTAAGACTTAGACATTCTCTACGCATAATGAACATGACAAATGATCTGCGTGCACTAATAGCACAACCGTTAAAACATTGGGCCGGAAAACTAGGACTGCAAATGCAGTTTTTGTCCCAGCAAGGGATAGAGATCCACCGTGGAAGATCAGGTTGGATATGGATGTCAGCAAAGTAAGGTGCAAATTGGATCGATTAACTCAATATAAAAAAGGAAATAGAGCAAGAAAGCTGATGAACCATGTTACTAAAATCATCCACCTTCAGCACATCGGGACATTAACACCAGCAATATTGGATGAAATTTTAGACTCTCCACGACAGAGATTTGTTGTTCTTACTGCCAGATTGCGTCGATACAAGAAAAGTAATGCACGAAGGCAACAAAGTCAAAACCTTCAGACAGATGAAAGAAGGTTCCATCGTGACCTGAAATTAAAGCCAAATAACCACCAAGGCACTGAAGTACCTCAATTGGAAGTAACTGGAAAGCTGCAGGTCCGGACATGGTGCACAACTTCTGGTACAAGTACCTGAAGAGTCTGCATCTTACGTTGGCATGGTGTTTTCAGAAGATCATTGAACAACCATATGTGATGCCAGGTTTTATGCTCCAAGGTACTACGTATGTGATATCACAAAAACCAGGTGCTCAAAATCCATCTGACTTTCGACTGATAGCCTGTCTTCCAACAATTTATAAATGCCTTAGATCTATTATTGCAGATACGGTATATTTTAATTGCG
>NC_046662.1:17394826-17395194 GCF_010883055.1 Belonocnema kinseyi | reverse complement strand
GCGTGAAGATGTACAAATATGTCACAAAGAAATGGAGACTACAAAGCTCTTTATTAAAAACATAAAACTGTTTGATTGAATAAAAAAATACAAATATGGAAGTAATCAGTTTTTACAGTCAGTTTTACAAATAGTTCAAGTAGTTTTTAGAGACCTGTTATTTTAACAATTATTTGCATTATAATTTTTACAGACATTTTTACAGACAAGTTTCACATTAAACAATTGCTATCACCATGCTGTTCAACTAAGTTTTAAAAAATTTGATTGCGAAATACTTTGTTTCTTTCGACATATTATTAATTGCTTTTCATCAATCGTTTCGAAAATTTAACGTTAATACTTTTATTTGTCAAGCAGAAAAATGT
>NC_046662.1:17394121-17394783 GCF_010883055.1 Belonocnema kinseyi | reverse complement strand
TCAATTTCCTACTTCTTACATTTTATCGTACTTCAGATGAAAAATGATATCTGGAATCTGAAAAATATGCGCTTTTATTTCTCATACAGTCGATTCAATTATTTTTCCAAACATATTCTTTTATGCACAAATATGTTTGTATGCAATTATTATAAACTTTAATTAGAAATGAACAATTTTTTTAAAGTTTTGCCAACATTTTCCGAAGTAAAAAATAAAAATAAAGTTATTGAAAACAAAATGTGAAACGGTTATGCAACTGCTTTTAATTTTCCATAAACATTAATGAAATTTAGAAAATTTCCCAATGGTCTTAATTTTTTTGGATCTCTACATAGATGCAATGAAGCTGTTTGAATTGATTAAAAAGTCAAATCAATTATTATACAGAAAAAAATGTATAAAAAAAAATAATCCATTCTAATGATTTAAAAAAATAATTGATAAGAAATATAATCGATGAGTATCCAGATTTTTATTGAATACATTTAAAACGCGTTCAAATATACACATATGAAATTGTGAAATCTATTTTTCTTCCTTCAGATGCAAGGCGAGTAGAGAAGAGTAAACAGAAAGTAGGTACAGTTAGACGGTAATTATATATTTTATCACTATCTCAATGTTTAGACACTTCAAGTTTATCTGATATAATTCTACAT
>NC_046662.1:17393804-17394111 GCF_010883055.1 Belonocnema kinseyi | reverse complement strand
AACCAACACACTGACATGAAACTGATTTTTTTTCTTCCATAATTAACTCTTTTATTGAAAATGTATATTTTTTTTGGAAATTCGACTTTTTTGGTAGAAAATGAATTTTTAGGGGTAACAAGACAACTGTATCATGAAAAATAATCTGATTTTATTAAGAAATTAACTGTTATGCTGAAATTCATAATGTTTGGCTAAAAATTACTGTGCTTTCTTAAAAATTACAATCTTCTTTTGTTGATAAAAAAACTATTATATTTTTATTGAAAATATACTCTCTTTTTAGGTTTATAATTTAACTCCTTCA
>NC_046662.1:17391875-17393704 GCF_010883055.1 Belonocnema kinseyi | reverse complement strand
CTGTCATCAGTTTTCTTTTAACCTATTAGAATTATGATATTTTTTAGTAAAAGACACCCAAGATTGGAAATAAATTAAATCCCTTATTTTCGACGAGTGAAGGTTTGAACATTCTGTTTCATGTTTCGATAAATTCCCTCACTCAAAGATACATTAGAATCAATGAAGATGGGGGCTGGAAGCGTGAGTTTGTAGTGTTCAATTGGAAAGTAGCTATGTGTGGCGAATCCTGAAGGTAATAAGTTGCCTTTTCTGTCGACTCTGTACTATTGGCATGAAACGATTTTTACTCTTTCCAATCTGTCGCTACTTAATTTGGATTTTTGAATATTCAGTAACTAACAAATCGAATATTTTTTTAAGATATGTTGAGTGCCTTTGCTATCAGTTACGATTGTGTTGGGATCATCGGGCTTCAGATAGATTTGTGTGGTTTCAACGGACGGTAAACATAATCCTCCGGTCACACATAACAGTACCGACAAATTTCGTAAGAAATTATGACAAAATACATAACCTTTAAATACGATATGGTACCTTCGCTTCCTGGCACGTTAAGTCTTAACAAATTTCATATTCTGGGGTCACAAATTTTTATTACGAAAGCGAAATGCATCTTATCTTTCGACGAAAGGTCATTTTGATTCAACAAGTGCTTGTCTTTTAAAACATTGTTAATGAGTACTTGTACATGACCAGAAGAAATAAAAAAATTTCCTGCAGCCATTACCAAAGTTGACTTTAAAAATCGGTTTCTCATTTTCCCCCCTATGTGGATTTCGTCTCGCATGCATATGAACTCGGGTAATACTTTTGCATGAAATTCCGGGAAATCAATTTCGGAATTTAGCTATGAAAAATCTGGTTTTCGAGTGCCGATCTCGGATTTTATAGGCATAGCCTTCATTAAAGGTGTATTTCCATCTGCTTACGACCCGGCTACACTAATGTCATATTTAGAAAGGAGTTTTTTGTGAAATCTCATCGCCTACGTACGTGCTCAGTTTTGAATCTGTTACCTGTAACAAATAGTGTTAAACAAAAAGCAGCAGCGTCGTCTAAAATGGACTGAGCCATTACTGTGTAAAGCAGAGATGCAATGATATTGTTAAGAAAATGGTCATGTATCGTTTTGGCAGATGTTGCGCAATGGAGTACGCAATCGGCATACCGTTGTCATGAAACCGCAATACAAATCCAATTAATTGGTTGGTCTTGGTATCATATTGAATACGATTGGAAATTCTTGTCCCGTCTTCACTCTGCCACACCAAAGGAGCTAGATTTCTCGCTTTGAGCAACTCTTTTAAATCAATAACGCGACATGCACCATCAACTAGTAAAGATGCATAGGCACTTATATCACGACAGATTGTATTTATATGTAGAAGAGGTAAGTTTGCGGATAGAGTATCGTACAAAATGCGTCCCCTGACCAAATAATAGTAAATACTTATTAATTTCAGTGCTTTTTCATACCTGTAACCTCAGGTTCAACGTTAGCTTTATCGTTCGCACAACGTACAAGTAACGATAGGAGCGTGGATTCATCAGATTCAATGGGTAGCATGGATTTTGGAGAAAATAATTGCTATTCATGGAGATTTTCAGACGCCAGATTAGAAAGAGCAATATCCAGAACTGTAGAAGTACGCACTTTTTGCTCGAACCAAGGCTCGAAATGACTTTAATCTGGGGGCTGTTGATCAGTTAAAATCTCCATTTAAGTTTCTTGATTATTTGAAACCGCTAATGCAGGTTTCGGAGTAACATCAGAATCTCTAGTCGTAATTTCAGCGTAACTGTTCACATTTTTGGGTGTTTCATTA
>NC_046662.1:17389486-17391775 GCF_010883055.1 Belonocnema kinseyi | reverse complement strand
GAAACTTAAAGATGCGTTAAAACCGGATATCGAACATTTAGAGGATTTATTGAATTAAAAGTCTATACGGTAAATTAAAAATTGGTTACATAGTTAAAATGGGTCAATTAAATGCAGTAAATTTCACGGGAATTTCAGAAAAATGAGGGCGAATTTAACAGAATCCAAAAGAATTCAAGGAGTACGTTTTCGACATCGATAGTGTTCCTTTTCAAATTATGGTTTAAATTTTATGTGATAATGTTCATTATTCAATCAGTATTTTAGCTAAATTCAGCAAATGTTCGGTCTTACGGTCAATGATAAAATCAAAATAAAAGCATCCGAAATAACATGTGAAAAACATATTTATTTCTTTTAAAAAAATCCTCAACGTTTCGACCAACACTGCGGGTCTTTATCAAGAGTCGATATTTCCGTCGATATTTTATTTCCGGTTGTCTTCTGTTCCAACTCAATAAGATTAAAATATTTATTTAATCCTAAGATTTTGAAAAAAATGCTCTATGAATCCGTTGAGATATGAACCCAGGTCCTCCTGATTGCCGGTCTAATGCTTTACCAACTAAGCTACGGTGAGACAAAATGCTTTTCTTCACTACCTTCTGAAAAGCTGAACATTAATTAATAATTATTGAAAAAAGATTTCTAAATGCAACATAACAATAGAGAAACAAGATTATATTATCGAAGCCACTAATTAAAAATATCTTTTATCGAAATATTTCATTTCTGTATTTTAAATAAATAAAAAATATTTGTTTTGAAAATAACTTTCTTAATTGTTTAAATTACGGAATTTTCCATCGTCGAAAATTATACAGTGTAGGAAATCTTATATTTTAGGAAGTTTTTTTCCCTAATTTTATAGTTCTGCAATTTTTAAATTGTTTATATTATAAACTGTTCCGGATTTTTTCATCCTAGAATTATGTAACTAGGAATTTTTATATATCGGAAATTTTGTAATTACGAGAATTTTATGTTTTGAATATTTTCTTTCGTTTTATACTTGTTCTATTTTCTCGAGTCCTCTATTAAATATATTCCTTTTTTGGAGCAATTTGAACATTTATTTGTGATATTAGATGTTGATTATATTATTGATTTGATAATTTTAAATTTCTGGTCATTGTATACAATATATTTAAACAATATAAATAAAAAAGATTCTCAACGAAATAGTTAAATTAGTAACAAAAATAAAATTGATATTAAAACAGATGTTTTTCAATCATTAATTGAAAAACCGTGGCAAAAAACAGTAAATAAAAACACTTTTTATAGCTGCTGCGTCTGCGCATTTCGAGCCTGATTATTTTTTCTTTTAGTTGCTCTTGCGCATTTAAACTCATTTTGTACAACTTCTACAAAGGATACGTGTCCGATTAAAAAATTACCGATAATAAATGTGAAGCTGTTTGTTAGGTTAGCGACTTTTCTCTAGTAATGTTTTTGATTGCTCGTCTGGTTTTTCGTAAATTTGATTTGTTTACTTTTTAATATTATTTTTTTTAAATAAAAAAACTATACGTTCTGCCAACAAATCATTTCTGTAAATTTTAGGTCTTTTTTGGATGTACAACTTTTGTTGGTTTATTTTTTTACCCTACATCGCTTTTCCAAAACTTTACTTATTTTAATTGTTAATACTGTTTCTTTACGAACAAAAACAAAACTGCGAGTCCTATTAAAAAGTGATTAAAACCGATTTCTAGACCTGTTATATCAGCGTAATTTTTGTTTATTCCCATTATTCGAATCTTGCATAGTTTCACAGCAAAATGGAATTTTTCATTTTTATTCATTTTTTTTCTGAGAAAAAAATTGGAATTTTTGATTTCCCAATAAAATAAATAAAGTTCTTACAACAAGCTTGTAAGGTGTTCATAAAGAAACTGTTAATTAACAGATTCAGATACACTTTTATAAATATTGTTACCAACAATTACAAAAATTGTTGTTTAATGACTTGTATCCGATTAAAATACATCTATGAACTCATTGCATATTTAAAGGTTCTACGTACTAGAATTCGTATTTAGTAAGAATTCAAACAATTTATTCTGAAAACGTTTTCGATGCAAAGAAAATTGCCAGAGTTATAGCGTTTTCAAAATAAAAAAATTCAAATTAAAATGAAAATTTTAATCCAAACAGCGCAAGATGTGAAAAAGTCAAGAAAAAAAAAACTTTGATTTTTGACAGCCCTACAACATGAACAAAACAACTTTTTGAATTTTCTTGAGAAATCGTAAATTCAAATTTAAATGGCACAAAATATAATCA
>NC_046662.1:17388378-17389386 GCF_010883055.1 Belonocnema kinseyi | reverse complement strand
TTTTCAATCATTAATTGAAAAACCGTGGCAAAAAACAGTAAATAAAAACACTTTTTATAGCTGCTGCGTCTGCGCATTTCGAGCCTGATTATTTTTTCTTTTGGTTGCTCTTGCGCATTTAAACTCATTTTGTACAACTTCTACAAAGGATACGTGTCCGATTAAAAAATTACTGAAAATAAATGTGAAGCTGTTTGTTAGGTTAGCGACTTTTCTCTAGTAATGTTTTTGATTGCTCGTGTGGTTTTCCGTAAATTTGATTTTTTTACTTTTTAATATTATTTTTTTTAAATAAAAAAACTATACGTTCTGTCAAAAAATCATTTCTGTAAATTTTAGATCTTTTTTGGATGTACAACTTTTGTTGGTTTATTTTTTTACCCTCCATCGCTTTTCCAAAACTTTACTTATTTTAATTGTTAATACTATTTCTTTGCGAATAAAAACAAAACTGCGAGTCCTATTAAAAAGTGATTAAAACCGATTTCTAGACCTGTTATATCAGCGTAATTTTTGTTTATTCCGATCATTCGAATCTTGCATAGTTTAACAGCAAAATGGAATTTTTCATTTTTAATAATTTTTTTTCCGAGAAAAAAATTGGAATTTTTGATTTCCCAATAAAATTAATAAAGTTCTTACAACAATCTTGTAAGGTGTTCATAAAGAAACTGTTAATTAACAGATTCAGATACACTTTTATAAATACTGTTACCAACAATTACAAAAATTGTTGTTTAATGACTTGTATCCGATTAAAATACATCTATGAACTCATTGCATATTTAAATGTTCTACGTACTAGAATTCGTATTTAGTAAGAATTCAAACAATTTATTCTGAAAACATTTTCGATGCAAAGAAAATTGCCAGAGTTATAGCTTTTTCAAAATGAAAATGAAAATTTTAATCCAAACAACGCAAGATGTGAAAAAGTCAAGAAAACAAAAACTTTGATTTTTGACAGCCCTACAACATGAACAAAACAACTTTTTGAATTTTCTTGAG
>NC_046662.1:17381924-17388278 GCF_010883055.1 Belonocnema kinseyi | reverse complement strand
TTCTTTAATTCCATTCTTTCATATATCATAAATATTGTAATTTGAATCAAAAACTGTGATGTATACTTTTCAAGAATAGCAGTCATAAATTGAAACTGAATACTTTATCCATTTGTTTTTAAAGGAGGTATCAGAGCACCTACGGCTTTGACGATTACAATCTTATTACGAATCGCGCTTTGTATCCGATAATTTGTGTTCAATTAAAAAACTTCAGCAACATAATTTGCAAATATTTTTCAAATCTACTAAAAATAACGCCTATTAAAAACATTGTTTTTCCTTTTTTAAACATTTCACAAAATTTGGAAGGCGTATCACTTTTTAGTTTAGATCAAAATTGACAATGTCATTTAGTTAAAATGCAAATACTTTTTACTTGTACCAGGAAATTTGACAAAAATTTCTAAAGCGCACAAAAATTTTTTTTATTCCAAAGTTTAAAAAAATTACTTTCTAAATATTTGTTGGATTAAAAAATATAACTAAGATAGTTTCTAAATATATTTGATATCTAGTAAATAATTTAAATGAAATTTTCTAAGCTGCTAGAAAAATATTTTTTTCTATTTTTCTAATTATTTTCATCGTGTTCAAAAGTATATAACTTTTCCAATGTTCATCAAATTTGAAAAGTGTATGCAAATAATTTAAAAGTCTTCTAGTCATCTATAATTTTGAAAATTCTCTGAATTCTTTTATTTTTGTTTTAAATAGTGGTTTAACAAACTTTACCTTCATTTTAAGAACCATAAAAACTGTATTGAAGGCTGACTGAATTGGACGAATCCTGCAAAAATTAGCGTTGTTACAACATTCAGGAAAGGATTCATACTAACAGACATACAGACAACACCTACTGACAAAATTTTACAATTTTCGTACTATATTGTACCGAAACTTAAAGATGCGTTAAAACCGGATATCGAACATTCAGAGGATTTATTGAATTAAAAGTCTATACGGTAAATTAAAAATTGGTTACATAGTTAAAATGGATCAACTAAATTCAGTAAATTTCACGGGAATTTCAGAAAAATGAGGGCGAATTTAACCGAATCCAAAAGAATTCAAGGAGTACGTTTTCGACATCGATAGTGTTCCTTTTCAAATTATGGTTTCAATTTTATGTGATAATGTTCATTATTGATATAGGATTCTTGACTAGGGAAATTGGTTAATAATTTTAGTTTTTATTTCCGGTTGTCTACTGTTCCAACTCAATAAGATTAAAACATTGATGTAATCCTAAGATTTTGAAAAAAATGCTCTATAAATCCGTTGGGATATGAACCCAGATCCTCCTGATCTGGGTCTAATCAGCGTAATTTTTGTTTATTCCCATCATTCGAATCTTGCATAGTTTAACAGCAAAATGAAATTTTTCATTTTTAATCATTTTTTTTCCGAGAAAAAAATTGGAATTTTTGATTTCCCAATAAAATTAATAAAGTTCTTACAACAATCTTGTAAGTTGTTCATAAAGAAACTGTTAATTAACAGATTCAGATACACTTTTATAAATATTGTTACCAACAATTACAAAAATTGTTGTTTAATGACTTGTATCCGATTAAAATACATCCATGAACTCATTGCATATTTAAAAGTTCTACGTACTAGAACTCGTATTTAATAAGAATTCAAACAATTTATTCTGAAAACATTTTCGATGCAAAGAAAATTGCCAGAGTTATAGCGTTTTCAAAATCAAAAAATGAAAATGAAAATGAAAATGTTAATCCAAACAACGCAAGATGTGAAAAAGTCAAGAAAACAAAAACTTTGATTTTTGACAGCCCTACAACATGAACAAAACAACTTTTTGAATTTTCTTGAGAAATCGTAAATTCAAATTTAAATGGCACAAAATATAATCAAAAATTCGATTTTGCGGCCATAGTATGCAAAATACGAAAACAGATGAAAACACAGAAACTATGCACCTAAAAAAGATCCAAAAGTTCTTCATTAAGTACTTTTTGATTCAACGAGTAGTTTTTGTGTAATCCATTAAAAATGACATCATGAACTAACAAATTAATTTTCTAGACAAATTAAATAAAAAATTATTTTTTTTATCACATGTGAAAATTTGCTTTTATTCTTTTTTTTCTCACGAGACACGTGATGAGAATGAGTTCGTTAAAGCCGAAGGAACTTAGACAAAAGTTAGACTATATCGAGCGCGAAGCTCGGTAGTCATTAAAAACGATTTCAAGAACGTTTATAATTTGTTTTAAGTTAAAGCAATAATAGGAATACTAAGGATCAAAATTTATATAAGAATTTGGTAATTAATGTAATAATGAATTTAAAGAAAAGTCAAAACCGTAACAATTGCACGGGCGGCATTGCTCGACGCAAAATATCACAATGTCGTAAATAGTTTACAATAACTGATACCAGTTTTTTTGCAAGAATTTTCCAATTTTATATATAATTTTTTTTAACATGTTATATAAGCATTTTTAATACCTTTCTTCATCTTGGTTTCATTTTACAAATTGTACATATAATAGTGCCCTTATAATGTCAGTATATTTCGATTAAATGACATACATATATATTTATAAACAAAAAGTATGTCAGCTCCCTCCTAAATCATAAAAGTCGTACAGACGTTATACGATTTTCATGGTTAATTAGGTTTCAAAATGTACATCCTTTGGTCTGTCATCAGTTTTCTTTTAACCTATTAGAATTATGATATTTTTTAGTAAAAGACACCCAAGATTGGAAATAAATTAAATCCCTTATTTTCGACGAGTGAAGCTTTGAACATTCTGTCTCATGCTTCGATAAATTCCCTCACTCAAAGATACATTAGAATCAATGAAGATGGGGGCTGGAAGCGTGAGTTTATAGGGTTCAATTGGAAAGTAGCTATGTGTGGCGAATCCTGAAGGTAATAAGTTGCCTTTTCTGTCTACACTGTACTATTGGCATGAAACGATTTTTACTCTTTCCAATCTGTCGCTGCTTAATTTGGATTTTTGAATATTCAGTAACTAACAAATCGAATATTTTTTTAAGATATGTTTAGTGCCTTTGCTATCAGTTACGATTGTGTTGGGATCATCGGGCTTCAGATAGATTTGTGTTGTTTCAACGGACGGTAAACATAATCCTCCGGTCACACATAACAGTACCGACAAATTTCGTAAGAAATTATGACAAAATAAATAACCTTTAAATACGATATGGTACCTTCGCTTCCTGGCACGTTAAGTCTTAACAAATTTCATATTCTCGGGTCACAAATTTTTATTACGAAAGCGAAATGCATCTTATCTTTCGACGAAAGGTCATTTTGATTCAACAAGTGCTTGTCTTTTGAAACATTGTTAATAAGTACTTGTACATGACCAGAAGAAATAAAAAAATTTCCTACAGCCATTACCAAAGTTGACTTTAAAAATCGGTTTCTCATTTTCCCCCTATGTGGATTTCGTCTCGCATGCATATGAACTCGGGTAATACTTTTGCATGAAATTCCGGGAAATTAATTTCGGAATTTAGCTATGAAAAATCTGGTTTTCGAGTGCCGATCTCGAATTTTATACGCATAGCTTTCATTAAAGGGGTATTTCCATCTGCTTACGACCCGACTACACTAATGTCATATTTAGAAAGGAGTTTTTTGTGAAATCCGATCGCTTACGTACGTGCTCAGATTGGAAATTCTTGTCCCCTCTTCACTCTGCCACACTAATGCAGGTTTCGGAGTAACATCAGAATCTCTAGTCGTAATTTCAGCATAACTGTTCACATTTTTGGGTGTTTCATTATCAAATCTCTGCAAAATCATATTAGGATAAATTCTACACTTCTCGAACAATTTTAAAAACAATACTTTCCCGAACGGCATCAATGATCCCAGGATCATCCTAATTTCCGCTTGTAGAATGGTTCGTAGAAAAAATTTTTTCAAATTTTTTGCAGTTAAATAAAACTGTGTACAGCATTTTATATCATAGGAGTAAGAATAGTTTATAGGTCTTACGGTCTTCGTTAAATTAAAAGAATGAAAACAAAATTACTGGAAAGACCTACAAAAAATTCTTACTCATATTTACATTGACGTTTGAAAAAAGTATTGATTTGATTCATATCAAATCTACTTATGAATTTTATAGAAACTAGAAAAAAAGTTTGCAAGTTTTTCTAGAATCATTCCATGATCATTCTGAATGCATATACAAGATATACGCAAAGTATCACGCAAGCGGACTTTAGGATGATCCTAGAATGGTCTTGGGATGATTAAAAAGATTTGATAAATAAAGAAAAACTAAGATACTTCAATCCGAATCAAAAGGAAATTTCAAAAAACAAAACACATCTGAAAAAGACCACAAACCAAAATCTTTTAATTTTACATGTATTATTATGTATCGAGTGTATTGAAGTATGAATCTATTTTCACATCGAAAAAAATATAAGAATTCCATCAAAAACCGAAAAGACTTTGCAGAAATGCAAATAGTTCCAAATCGAGTAAAACTTTATTGCGACAGAATAATTCACGAAGAAAATTATTGATGCAATTGCAGAATAGGGGCGTCACTTGTTTTTTGGCTGAAAAACCAGTATTTTACAGCAACATACTTTAAGAATCTTTAATTGAACGATAAATGAAGCGATTTGACAATGCAGAAGTTCAAAATTATTTTTACTTTTTTACTATGATGCCTTTAAATATGGTTATGTTACGATATCGGAATGATCAAATTTCACTTACCGTTTAAGTGCTTCTAAACATCCGAACGGCCAGAAACATCCCTTTGACAGACCAAAAAAATAATTCTGTCAAAACCCTACCCTTTTCCAACGTTTTGTAGAGACGGAAAGGCAGGGGTGCCTTCTCATGTCGAACCTCTCGTTAAATATGATCATTACGATATATCGTGACAGTTCCACATTTGAGACATCGTAGTAACAAAAGTAACAATAATTTTGAATTTTCGCCTTTTTAATCGATTCATAAATCATTCAATTAGAGATTCTAATAGTTTGTTGCCAGACTAAATTTCTTTCCAGCTAACACAGAGGTCACATGTGACGAACCTATTTTGCATTCTAACAAATAATTTTTTCGGTTGAAAGTAAAGATTAAATGCAAAATTTGAGGATAATATCTGATATTCAGGATTCGAAAATTGATTCTCTTTTCCTTTGGATAAATGAACATTAAGCAGCCTCGAAAAATTGCATGTGACCCATTATTGCTGCAACATAAGACAATGGTTGTCCATTGAATTTTTCGATGTAGGATCCCACGACGAAAACAGATGCGCCATTAGTGATTGTATTTTTCGTTGCTTCATCAACTGAATCAGAGTGTTTCTTCACAAAATTCCGAATCTTCGTTGCAATCGATCTCTTTAATTTTCTGGTTTCTTGCTGATTGTCAATCTCCAGAGGTTTTTCGTTATTTTTTGTATCTGATTCTTTACTCACCTTCATTGAAGGTTCATGGGGTGCTAAAAATTCGGTTTGTTTTCTCTGCGACCCAATCAATTGATCGCAGTAGCATTTTTTTATCTCCATCCACAAATTTGAACTTTTCATGATTTCTAAATTAAATCCCGTTATGCTCTTTTTTATCAACGCTTTCTCCAATTAATTCGTGCATATAGTTTCTGGGAAAGTTTTCTGTATCTCTAATGTCTGTTTCTGATTTAAAAAAGAGAAGAAAAAACAATCGGATTTGCGAGGATGAATATAAGTTTGATCAACATTTATTAACAGTATGAATTTCAATTAGATTTATATTATGTTAGTTTTAGCAAGAAGTTCTTAAGCATATCTCCCAAGATATTGATATGGGATTTACCAGAGCTAGAAAACGGGATTCCATTTTGCAGCCGCAATTTTAAATATTTTAGCCTGTTATAATTAATATTAATAAATTGAATTAAGAAATAGCCAAATATTGTAATTTTTGTTGCAAAAAATTTATTTTTCGATTTAAATATTGTGAGAGTGATTGTTAGGCACGATTTTTATAAAACAATAACGATTAAAATGGTTATACACCATTTTTGCAACAATTTGGAATTTGTGGCTTTTTCTATTTCGATTTTTCCTTTATCATCTGAATTTATGTGCATATTCGGAAAAATGATATGTTTGATTATATTTGTTGAAAGTAAAAAATTCTTGATTTTATAAAGAAATGAAATAAGTAAAAATACAACTTTGTCCCAGAAAATGATTGATCATTTTCCGAAATATCTGAGGAATCGCTGTCTTAAATGATTTAGAGGAATCCCAGTTTGAAAAAATCGCTAATTAAAATATATCTTTTCAAATATTTTTTAAATAGTTGTTTATTGTTAATTTTGTATG
>NC_046662.1:17381605-17381824 GCF_010883055.1 Belonocnema kinseyi | reverse complement strand
AAAAAGCCACAAATTCCAAATTGTTGCAAAAATGGTTTATAACCATTTTAATCGTTATTGTTTTATAAAAATCGTGCCTAACAATCACTCTCACAATATTTAAATCGAAAAATAAATTTTTTGCAACAAAAAATACAATATTTGGCTATTCCTTAATTCAATTTATTAATATTAATTATAACAGGCTAAAATATTTAAAATTGCGGCTGCAAAATGGAA
>NC_046662.1:17381441-17381595 GCF_010883055.1 Belonocnema kinseyi | reverse complement strand
ATATCAATATCTTGGGAGATATGCTTCGGAACTTCTTGCTGAAATTAACATAATATAAATCTAATTGAAATTCATACTGTTAATAAATGTTGATCAAACTTATATTCATCCTCGTAAATCCGATTGTTTTTTCTTCTCTTTTTTAAATCAAAAG
>NC_046662.1:17381190-17381431 GCF_010883055.1 Belonocnema kinseyi | reverse complement strand
GAATGCGAGACATGCTAAGTTAAAAGCAAGTCCAAAATGGCGGAGGAAAAAGAGAATACCCGAACGTCAATCAGAACGATTCCTGGAGAAAAATTTATACCGCAACGGGAACTATCGTCAATCCCTACATTCACAATATTTTTTGATTCTTCAGTTAGGATAATCCGTTGTCATTTTCAGAAATGACCGAAACAGACATTAGGGATACAGAAAACTTTGCCAGAAACTATATGCACGAATT
>NC_046662.1:17380768-17381180 GCF_010883055.1 Belonocnema kinseyi | reverse complement strand
CATAACGGGATTTAATTTAGAAATCATGAAAAGTTCAAATTTGTGGATGGAGATAAAAAAATGCTACTGCGATCAAATGATTGGGTCGCAGAGAAAGCAACCGAATTTTTAGCACCCCATGAACCTTCAATGAAGGTGAGTAAAGAATCAGATACAAAAAATAACGAAAAACCTGCGAAGATTGACAATCAGCAAGAAACCAGAAAATTAACGAGATCGATTGCAACGACGATTCGGAATTTTGTGAAGAAACACTCTGATTCAGTTGATGAAGCAACGAAAAATACAATCACTATTGGCGCATCTGTTTTCGTCGTGGGATTCTACATCGGAAAATTCAATGGACAATCATTGTCTTATGTTGCAACAATAATGGGTCACATGCAATTTTTCGAGGCTGCTTAATGTTCAT
>NC_046662.1:17380086-17380758 GCF_010883055.1 Belonocnema kinseyi | reverse complement strand
GAAAAGAGAATCAATTTTCGAATCCTGAATATCAGGTATTATCCTCAAATTTTGGATTTAATCTTTACTTTCAACCGAAAAAATAATTTGTTAGAATGCAAAATAGGTTTGTCACATGTGAACTCAGTGTTAGCTGGAAAAAAATTTAGTCTGGCAACAAACTATTAGAATCTCTAATTGAATGATGAATGAATCGATTTAAAAAGGCGAAAATTCAAAATTATTGTTACTTTTGTTATTACGATGTCTCAAATGTGGAACTGTCACGATATATCGTAATGATAATATTTAACGAGAAGTTCGACATTTAGAAGGCACCCCTGCCTTTCCGCCTCGACAAAACGTTGGAAAAGGGTAGGGTTTTGACAGAATTATTTTTTTGGTCTGCCAAAGGGATGTTTCTGGCCGTTCGGATGTTTAGAAGCACTTAAACGGTAAGTTAAATTTGATCATTCCGATGTCGTAACATAACCATATTTAAGGCATCATAGTAAAAAAGTAAAAATAATTTTGAGCTTCTACATTGTCAAATTGCTTCACTTATCGTTCAATTAAAGATTCTAAAAGTACGTTGCTGTAAAATACTGGTTTTTCAGCCAAAAAACAAGTGACGCCCCTATTCTGCAATTGCATCAATAATTTTCTTCGTGAATTATTCTGTCGCAATAAAGT
>NC_046662.1:17377907-17379986 GCF_010883055.1 Belonocnema kinseyi | reverse complement strand
ATTTTTTTCACTATAACTGCTTCAAGTTTTTGTTTAAATAATTTTCAATAACTATTTTCATACAAAATTAACAATAAACAACTATTTAAAAAATATTTGAAATGACATATTTTAATTAGCGATTTTTTCAAATTGGGATTCCTCTAAATCATTTAAAACACCGATTCCTCAGATATTTCGGAAAATGATCAATCATTTTCTGGGACAAAGTTGTATTTTTACTTATTTCATTTCATTATAAAATCAAGAATTTTTTACTTTCAACAAATATAATCAAACATATCATTTTTCCGAATATGCACATAAATTCAGATGATAAAGGAAAAATCGAAATAGAAAAAGCCACAAATTCCAAATTGTTGCAAAAATGGTTTATGACCATTTTAATCGTTATTGTTTTATAAAAATCGTGCCTAACAATCACTCTCACAATATTTAAACCGAAAAATAAATTTTTTGCAACAAAAATTACAATATTTGGCTATTCCTTAATTCAATTTATTAATATTAATTATAACAGGCTAAAATATTTAAAATTGCGGCTGCAAAATGGAATCCCGTTTTCTAGCTCTAGTAAATCCCGTATCAATATCTTGGGGGATATGCTTCAGAACTTCTTGCTGAAACTAACATAATATAAATCTAATTGAAATTCATACTGTTAATAAATGTTGATCAAACTTTTATTCATCCTCGTAAATCCGATTGTTTTTTCTTCTCTTTTTTAAATCAAAAGGGCTTACTTTGAATGCGAGACATGCTAAGTTAAAAGCAAGTCCAAAATGGCGGAGGAAAAAAAAGAATACCCGAACGTCAATCAGAACGATTCCTGGAGAAAAATTTATACCGCAACGGGAACTATCGTCAATCCCTACATTCGCAATATTTTTTGATTCCTCAGTTAGGATAATCCGTTGTCATTTTCAGAAATGACCGAAACAGACATTAGGGATACAGAAAACTTTCCCAGAAACTATATGCACGAATTAATTGGAGAAATCGTTGATAAAAAAGAGCATAGCGGGATTTAATTTAGAAATCATGAACAGTTCAAATTTGTGGATGGAGATAAAAAAATGCTACTGCTATCAATTGATTGGATCGCAGAGAAAGCAACCGAATTTTTAGCACCCCATGAACCTTCAATGAAGGTGAGTAAAGAATCAGATACAAAAAATAACGAAAAACCTCTGGAGATTGACAATCAGCAAGAAACCAGAAAATTAAAGAGATCGATTGCAACGACGATTCGGAATTTTGTAAAGAAACACTCTCATTCAGTTAATGAAGCAAGGAAAAATACAATCACTAATGGCGCATCTGTTTTCGTCGTGGGATCCTACATCGAAAAATTCAATGGACAATCATTGTCTTATGTTGCAGCAATAATGGGTCACATGCAATTTTTCAAGGCTGCTTAATGTTCATTTGTCCAAAGGAAAAGAGAATCAATTTTCGAATCCTGAATATCAGGTATTATCCTCAAATTTTGCATTTAATCTTTACTTTCAACCGAAAAAATAATTTGTTAGAATGCAAAATAGGTTCGTCACATGTGACCTCTGTGTTAGCTGGAAAGAAATTTAGTCTGGCAACAAACTATTAGAATCTCTAATTGAATGATGAATGAATCTATTTAAAAAGGCGAAAATTCAAAATTATTGTTACTTTTGTTACTACGATGTCTCAAATGTGGAACTGTCACGATATATCGTAATGATAATATTTAACGAGAAGTTCGACATGCGAAGGCACCCCTGCCTTTCCGCCTCCACAAAACGTTGGAAAAGGGTAGGGTTTTGACAGAATTATTTTTTTGGTCTGACAAAGGGATGTTTCTGGCCGTTCAGATGTTTAGAAGCACCTAAACGGTAAGTTAAATTTGATCATTCCGATGTCATAACATAACCATATTTAAGGCATCATAGTAAAAAAGTAAATATAATTTTGAACTTCTGCATTGTCAAATCGCTTCATTTATCGTTCAATTAAAGATTCTAAAAGTATGTTGCTGTAAAATACTGGTTTTTCAGCCAAAAAACAAGTGACGCCCCTATTCTGCAATTGCATCAATAATTT
>NC_046662.1:17376708-17377807 GCF_010883055.1 Belonocnema kinseyi | reverse complement strand
ATCTACATTAATTCGGATGATGAAGGAAAATCCGCAATTGAAAAACCATAACTACAAAAAATTTCCACTATACGTGTTTATGAAAATTTCAATTTTTAATATGGCGTAGAAATTGTTACTAAGAACACTCCCACAATAATTCAAAGTATTTCTAGATGGGAACAATTTGTTTTTCACAATAATTACAATTTTTGGAAATGCGTGAAGATGTACAAATATGTCACAAAGAAATGGAGACTACAAAGCTCTTTATTAAAAACATAAAACTATTTCATTGAATAAAAAAATACAAATATGGAAGCAATCAGTTTTTACAGTCAGTTTTACAAATCGTTCAAGTAGTTTTTAGAGACCTGTTATTTTAACAATTATTTGCATTATAATTTACAAATTATACTAGTAGAAATTTCACGCCATTTTTACAGACAAATTTCAAATTAAAAAATTGCTATCACCATGCTGTTCAACTAAGTTTTAAAAAATTTAATTGCGAAATACTTTGTTTCTTTCGACATATTATTAATTGCTTTTCATCAATCGTTTCGAAAATTTAACGTTAATACTTTTATTTGTCAAGCAGAAAAATGTGATTCTTTAATTGTATCTCATCCGTGGAATTCAATTAAAATATCAATTCAATTTCCTACTTCTTACATTTTATCGTACTTCAGATGAAGAATGATATCTGGAATCTGAAAAATATGCGCTTTTATTTCTCATACAGTCGATTCAATTATTTTTCCAAGCATATTTTTTTATGCACAAATATGTTTGTATGCAATTATTATAAAACTTTAATTAGAAATGAACAATTTTTTTAAAGTTTCGCCAAGGTTTTCCGAAGTAAAAAATAAAAACAAAGTTATTGAAAACAAAATGTGAAACGGTTATGCAACTGTTTTTAATTTTCCATAAACATTAATGAAATTTAGAAAATTTCCCAATGGTCTTGATTTTTTTGGATCTCTACATAGATGCAATGAAGATGTTTGAATTGATTAAAAAGTCAAATCAATTATTATACAGAAAAAATGTATAAAAAAATAAATCCATTCCAATGATTTAAAAAAATAATTGATAAGAAATATAATCGATGAGT
>NC_046662.1:17371821-17376608 GCF_010883055.1 Belonocnema kinseyi | reverse complement strand
TGCATTATAATTTACAAATTATACTGGTAAAAATTTCACGCCATTTTTACAGACAAGTTTCACATTAAAAAATTGCTATCACCATGCTGTTCAACTAAGTTTTAAAAAATTTGATCGCGAAATACTTTGTTTCTTTCGACATATTATTAATTGCTTTTCATCAATCGTTTCGAAAATTTAACGTTAATACTTTTATTTGTCAAGCAGAAAAATGTGATTTTTTAATTGTATCTCATCCGTGGAATTCAATTAAAATATCAATTCAATTTCCTACTTCTCACATTTTATCGTACTTCAGATGAAAAATGATATCTGGAATCTGAAAAATATGCGCTTTTATTTCTCATACAGTCGATTCAATTATTTTTCCAAACATATTTTTTTTATGCACAAATATGTTTGTATACAATTATTATAAAACTTTAATTAGAAATGAACAATTTTTTTAAAGTTTCGCCAACATTTTCCGAAGTAAAAAATAAAAATAAAGTTATTAAAAACAAAATGTGAAACGGTTATGCAACTGTTTTTAATTTTCCATAAACATTAATGAAATTTAGAAAATTTCCCAATGGTCTTAATTTTTTTGGATCTCTACATAGATGCAATGAAGATGTTTGAATTGATTAAAAAGTCAAATCAATTATTATACAGAAAAAAATGTATAAAAAAAATTAATCCATTCCAATGATTTAAAAAAATAATTGATAAGAAATATAATCGATGAGTATCCAGATTTTTATTGAATACATTTAAAACGCGTTGAAATATACACATATGAAATTGTGAAATCTATTTTTCTTCCTTCAGGTGCAAGGCGAGTAGAGAAGAGTAAACAGAAAGTAGGTACAGTTAGACGGTAATTATATATTTTATCACTATCTCAATGTTTAGATACTTCAAGTTTATCTGATATAATTCTACATACTTATTCGTTATAGTTTCCATAAAACCAACACACTGACAAGAAACTGATTTTTTTTCCATAATTAACTCATTTATTGGCAACTGTATCATGAAAAATAATCTGATTTTATTAAGAAATTAACTGTTATGCTGAATTTCATAATGTTTGGCTAAAAATTATTGTGCTTTCTTAAAAATTACAATCTTCTTTTGTTGATAAAAAAACTATTATATTTCTATTGAAAATATACTCTCTTTTTAGGTTTATAATTTAACTCCTTCATTAAAATCTGAACTATATTTTTGAAAATTAATTTTTTTGGTTTGAAATTGATAATTTTGGTAGTAAAATTAGAAGGCTTAACTTATCTGTAGAAGATTCTTATTTTGATCAAAAAATCAGTTTTACGTAAAACTGGACTTTTTTACTTTAGAAATTCAAATTCATGGTTCGACATTTTAGGTTTGCCGAGAATTAGAATTTTTCGGTAGAAAAATAAACTTTTTGGATGACAACTCAACTTTCTAGTTAGGAATTTATATGTTTGTTGCAAACTTGTTTCACCGGATTAAAAAACTTACTTCTTTAACTTTAAATATGTATAACTATTTTATAGGAAATGAACTCTTTTGTTAAAATTTTATATTTTCAGGCTGAAAATTCAAGTGCTTTGTGAAGAAAATTCGTCTTTTTATCTTAAAAATTCAAGATTCTGAAATAAAAATCAACTATTTTGCAGAGGAGTTTTTTTTTCTTTCCGTTAAAAATTAATGGTTTCCCCCCAAAAAATTCAACTGTTTCAGTTTTGGTAAATAGCTCATCTTCTTCAGTTTAAAAAAACAAACTTTTTGTTTAAAAATTAATGCTATTTATTAAAGAATCTTCTTTTCGTTAGAAAATTAATCTTATTATTTTAAAATTCAATCATTTGTTTAGAAATACATGTATTTCGCGAAAAATTCTTATTTTTTGATAAGAAAAATTTTCTTCATTGAGAAAACAACTATCTATTTAATAAAAAATGTCTCTGTTTTATTAAAAATATGTATTATTTCTTTTACTCAAGGTAATTCATTTTCGTCGATAATAAGTTTTTTTTTTATAAACATCACTATGTACGTGATTGCAAAAGAATGATACTATTTTTAGAAAATGTAAGTGAAGTCATTTCTTCTCGTGTACTTCTATCTTTTCATAATTTTAAATATATTCGGAAAACTCAATCTCTGCAGTTTAAATTACAACTGTTACTGTAATAATTATAATTAGTATAATTATTTTCATTATTTTAAAATTATATCTGCGATCTGGCAGAGAAATAAAAAATACTTCTTTGAGAAAGAATTAAATTTCTTTTTTCCAAAAATAGAAATTTGTGCTTTCTCGCAAAATAGAAACAAGATAATAATAACGATAAAATTGCAAATTTTGACACTTTCTTTTATTTGGCTTTTTCTTTTAATTATTATAAAAAAACCTTATTATTCGGATTTAAATTTCGAAACTTTGAAACTTGATAAGAGGTTTCTATTGGTTAACACATTCCCGCAAATTTTTTGAATGTATAGATTTTGCAAGTTAGGAATAATAAAAATTACAAATTCCATCAATAATTTATAGCATAATCAAAATATTTTTTACGCTGTGCAAAACACATGCTTTTTACATTTATTTCAATGCATACTTCTTTTGAAAAAGCTAAATATGTCAAATATAAAATTTTTTATCTTAAAACGAATGACGATATTATTATCTTTTTCATTGTGTTTATTTGTTCCAAATCTTAAAAAATACAATTTCCCTAAATTACTGAAAAATTTTTTCCGAAAAAGCAATTTTGATTGGTTGTAAGCAATTTCTTAAATGAAAGTTAAATCATTTTCAAATTTCTTAAAATGGTGTCGCGCCGGAATATTAAATTTTGAATTGGGAAACAAATAAAACAAAATATTTAAAAGAATTTTTTTGGTAATACAGTTTTCTTTGATATGATGCATATTGATTAAGTTGTTATAAAATATAATTCTTTTTCGTAATTATAAAATTTGTTTGTACTTTAAGCCGTAGAGAATTCGATCCTTCGGAAATTTTTTATTTTTGGCAATTTAATGATTTCAAAAATTTTCTATTTCGAATATTGTGTTTTCGTGAATTATCGTTTGAATGTATTGTAAATTGTTTGAGGTTGCGTAGCCTATTTACAATAGCTTTACAATATTGCTCTCTCATTGTTTCAATAAAGGTGGAAATGTTGCAATATCTTTTATTTTCTGGAACTTTTTTATTTGTCACGTCCTCTATCTCGATCAACTTTTTTTTATTATATACTTACAGCCCTGAAATTAAATTTCTACATCGAAACATTATTTATTTATGAAAAAACGAAGTTCTAACGCGATATTTAAACAAAAAATAGAATAATCAAATTTTTTATTAAATAATTAATTTCCTACCAAAAAGACAAATTTCGAACAAAATACATAGATTATCAACCAAATAGTTACATTTTTAACCTGACACTATACATTTTCTTAAAATTAACATTTCTGGTTTTTGTAAACATAATATACCAGTAATCGAAGTTATTTAACATTTAAACATTAATAAATTAAAATGATCAATCTTAAACCAATAATAGAATAGTTACATTTTTAATAAAATAAATTAATTTTGCGCCGAAGAATCGTATACTTAACAAAAAATATTTAATTGTTAAATTAAAGATATGAATTTTTTAACATGAAAATAAAATTTCAACCAAGAAAAAGCGAATTTTACATAAAGAATTTAAATTTTCAACTAAGAATAAATAGTTCTACTGTAGAAAATAGAATAGTTAAATTCGCAGTTAAAAAGAATAATCTTTGGAAAAAATACGAATTTTCTGCAAAATAAATGAAATTTTAAGCGAACAAATAGTTTAGTTCTCTACTTGAGAAGTGGTTTCAACGAAAAATGTAATAGATACTAATTGAGTGAAACAAATTGATTTTTCACAAAAAAATATATTTTTGAAAAAATGGTTAAATTTTCAACAACAAAAAAATGAATTTTCTGCCGGAAAAGTCCATTTTCTTCCAAATGGAAAAAATTTCTGCAAAATGCAACAAATTTCTAAACAAAACATTCAAATTTAAGACTAAAATAGATGCATGTTTGACCAAAAATAAAATGGTTGAGTTTTCTGTGAAAAAATAATTGAAAACCAAAAAACGCCCATTATTAATGAAAATAGTTCAATTTTTTATCAAGTTAATGAATTTCTAACTAAAATGATGATTTTGCAACCTTAAATGACAACCTTAATTTTCCACCAAAAAATTCCACTAAAAAGATAAAAAATTTTATTTTAAATTAGAAAAATGAACTAACTTTTACCGAAATTGAGTTGTAAATTTTTAATTTAAATAACGAATCTGTAATAAAAAAATAATTTGTTTCTGAATAATAGAATCCTCAACGAAAAAGATGAATAATGAAAATAAGAATGTTCTTTTTAACAAATAATTAAATTTTTTACCAAAAAGGATTTTCAAGTCAATCAAGCAAAATATTTTTATTCATAATGTTAAATTTCCAAGCCAAAATGACGAAAGTTTTGCAAAATGGTTGAATCTTTAGATTAATAATGAAATTTTGGATGCAGAAAGTCGAACTGTCAACAAAGAAAATACATCATTAAACAAATTTTGATAATAATTTCTATATTACAAAATATTAGTTTTAGAGTAATAGTTGATAAGCATATTATTTCCGAATAAAAAAATGGAAAGTCAAGCATATAATTTTTTCAATTTTAAATTATATATTTTTAAACTTCTTGTTCAAAATTATCTTATTTGCATCGAGTCTTAAGCCTAGTCGTGTTTTTGTATGTTAA
>NC_046662.1:17371339-17371721 GCF_010883055.1 Belonocnema kinseyi | reverse complement strand
TTTTTTATAATAATTAAAAGAAAAATCCAAATAAAAGAAAGTGTCAAAATTTGCAATTTTATCGTTATTATTATCTTGTCTCTATTTTGCGAGAAAGTACAAATTTCTATTTTTGGAAAAAAGAAATTTAATTCTTTCTCAAAGAAGTATTTTTTATTTATGTGCCAGATCGCAGATATAACTTTGAAATAATGACAATAATTATACTAATTATAATTATTACAGTAACAGTTGTAATTTAAACTACAGAGATTGAATTTTCCGAATATATTTAAAATTATGAAAGGATAGAAGTACACGAAAAGAAATGACTTCACTTACATTTTCTAAAAATAGTATCATTCTTTTGCAATCACGTACATAGTGATGTTTATAAAAAAAA
>NC_046662.1:17370548-17371103 GCF_010883055.1 Belonocnema kinseyi | reverse complement strand
TACATGTATTTCTAAACAAATGGTTGAATTTTAAAATAATAAGATTAATTTTCTAACGAAAAGAAGATTCTTTAATAAATAACATTAATTTTTAAACAAAAAGTTTGTTTTTTTAAACTGAAGAAGATGAGCTATTTACCAAAACTGAAACAGTTGAATTTTTTGGGGGGAAACAATTAATTTTCGACGGAAAGAAAAAAAAACTCCTCTGCAAAATAGTTGATTTTTATTTCAGAATCTTGAATTTTTAAGATAAAAAGACGAATTTCCTTCACAAAGCACTTGAATTTTCAGCGTGAAAATATAAAATTTTAATAAAAGAGTTGATTTCCTATAAAATAGTTATACATATTTAAAGTTATAGAAGTAAGTTTTTTAATCCGGTGAAACAAGTTTGCAACAAATACATAAATTTCTAACTAGAATGTTGAGTTGTCAGCCAAAAAGTTTATTTTTCTACCGAACAATTCTAATTCTCGACAAACCTAAAATGTCGAACCAAGAATTTGAATTTCTAAAGTAAAAAAATCCAGTTTTAAGTAAAACTGATTTTTT
>NC_046662.1:17366192-17370448 GCF_010883055.1 Belonocnema kinseyi | reverse complement strand
ACAATCCCTAAATTTTTAATTATACTTCATTAAGCATTTTTAATTAAGAACAATGAGAAAACTCAAAATTAATTATTAAAAACTATAAGTTTTGGTAATTATCGGTATATCATTATTTTAATAACATGCGCATACTTTTCAAGGATTTTACACAACTTTAAATATTTCAAAGGAATTTAAAAAAATATCAACCTATTTCGTGTAATTTAGAAAAATCTTTTAATTTTCAAGAGCGTTAACCAATCTTAATACATTTGAGAAAATTGCAATAGATATACAATTCATTTTTATTAAAAATTTTAAATTAAAAACAAAATTACTCAAAAATTTAATTTTCTACCAAAAAGTTGAATTTTCCTGAAAGTAGTTTTAACAAGAAAGTTTACTTTCTTATCGAATAATTTAATTCACTATCAAATTTTTTGAATAGCTAACCAAACGAAATTAATTTAGAACCAACCATTTGTATATTCAACTGGGAAAGATCAATTTAAAGAAAATATATAAATTTTAAGCAAAAAAGGAATGGGTAAAGTTACAATTTCAATAGCCGGACAATTTTTTTTACGAAATGCGTAAATTTTCTACTTAGATACATTTTTAACATACAGAAACACGACTAGGCTTAAGACTCGAAGCAAATAAGATAATTTTGAACAAGAAGTTTAAAAATATATAATTTAAAATTGAAAAAATTATATGTTTGACGTTCCATTTTTTTTATTCAGAAATAATATGTTTATCAACTATTACTCTAAAACTATTATTTTGTAATATAGAAATTATTATCAAAATTTGTTTAATGATGTATTTTCTTTGTTGACAGTTCGACTTTCTGCATCCAAAATTTCATTATTAATCTAAAGATTCAACCATTTTGCAAAACTTTCGTCATTTTGGCTTGGAAATTTAACATTATGAATAAAAATATTTTGCTTGATTGACTTGAAAATCCTTTTTGGTAAAAAATTTAATTATTTCTTAAAAAGAACATTCTTTTTTTTCATTATTCATCTTTTTGGTTGAGGATTCTATTATTCAGAAACAAATTGTTTTTTTATTACAGATTCGTTATTTAAATTAAAAATTTACTTTTCTGCTTTATAATCTACCTTTTCGTTTTAAAATTTTTTTTCGCTGGAACATTGTTTTTTTAACTCCAAATACAACTCAATTTCGGTAAAAATCAGTTCATTTTTCTAATTTAAAATAAAATTTTTTATCTTTTTAGTTGAATTTTTTTGGTGGAAAATTAAGGTTGTCATTTAAGGTTGCAAAATCATCATTTGAGTTAGAAATTCATTAACTTGATAGAAAATTGAACTATTTTTATTAATAATGGGTTTTTTTTTTGGTTTGCAATTATTTTTTCACAGAAAATTCAACCATTTTATTTTTGGTCAAACATGCATCTATTTTAGTCTTCAATTTGAATATTTTGTTTAGAAATTTGTTGCATTTTGCAGAAATTTTTTCCATTTGGAAGGAAATGGACTTTTCCGGCAGAAAATTCATTTTTTTGTTGTTGAAAATTTGACCATTTTATCAAAAATATATTTTTTTGTGAAAAATCAATTTGTTTCACTCAATTAGTATCTATTACATTTTTGGTTCAAACCTCTTTTCAAGTAGAGAACTGAACTATTTATTTGCTTAAAATTTCATTTATTTTGCAGAAAATTCGTATTTTTTCCAAAGATTATTCTTTTTAACTGCGAATTTAACTATTCTATTTTCTACAGTAGAACTATTTATTCTTAGTTGAAAATTTTAATTCTTTATGTAAAACTCGCTTTTTCTTGGTTGAAATTTTATTTTCATGTTAAAAAATTAATATCTCTAATTTAACAATTGAATATTTTTTGTTAAGTATACGATTCTTCGGCGCAAAATTAATTTTTTTTACTAAAAATGTAACTATTCCATTATTGGTTTAAGATTGATCATTTTAATTTATTAATGTTTAAATGTTAAATAACTTCGATTACTGGTATATTATGTTTACAAAAACCAGAAATCTTAATTTTAAGAAAATGTATAGTGTCAGGTTAAAAATGTAACTATTTGGTTGATAATCTATGTATTTTGTTCCAAATTTGTCTTCTTGGTAGGAAATTAATTAGTTAATAAAAAATTTGATTATTCTATTTTTTGTTTAAATATCGCGTTAGAACTTCGTTTTTTCATAAATAAATAATGTTTCGAAGTAGAAATTTAATTTTAGGGCTGTAAGTATATAATAAAAAAAAGTTGATCGAAATAGAGAACGTGACAAATAAAAAAGTTCCAGAAAATAAAAGATATTGCAACATTTCCACCTATATTGAAACAATGAGAGAGCAATATTTTAAAGCTATTGTAAATAGGCTACGTAACGTCAAACAATTTACAATACATTCAAACGATAATTCACGAAAACACAATATTCGAAATAGAAAATTTTTGAAATTATTAAATTGCCAAAAATTAAAAATTTCCGAATGATCGAATTCTCTACGGCTTAAAGTACAAACAAATTTTATAATTACGAAAAAGAATTATATTTTATAACAACTTAATCAATGTACATCATATCAAAGAAAACTTTATTACCAAAAAAATTCTTTTGAATATTATGTTTTATTTTTTTCTCAATTTAAAATTTAATATTCCGGCGCGTCACTATTTTAAGAAATTTGAAAATGATTTAACTTTCATTTAAAAAATAGCTTACAACCAATCAAAATTGCTTTTTCGGAAAAAATTTTTCAGTAATTTAGGGAAATTGTATTTTTTAAGATTTGGAACAAATGAACACAGTGAAAAAGATAATAATATCGTCATTCGTTTTAAGATAAAAAATTTTAGATTTGACATATTTAGCTTTTTCAAAATAAGTATGCATTGAAATAAATATAAAAAGCATGTGTTTTGCACAGCTTAAAAAATATTTTCATTATGCTATAAATCATTGATGGAATTTGTAATTTTTATTATTCCTAACTTGCAAAATCTATACATTCAAAAAATTTGCGGGAATGTTTTAACCAATAGAAACCTCTTATCAAGTTTCAAAGTTTCGAAATTTAAAATAGAAAAATAAGGTTTTTTTATGATAATTAAAAGAAAAAGCCAAATAAAAAAAAGTGTCAAAATTTGCAATTTTATCGTTTTCGTATTTTTTATTTCTCTGCCAGATCGCAGATATAATTTTGAAATAATGAAAATAATTATACTAATTATAATTATTACAGTAACAGTTGTAATTTAAACTACAGAGATTGAATTTTCCGAATACATTAAAAATTATGAAAAGATAGAAGTACACGAGAAGAAATGACTTCACTTACCTTTTCTAAAAATAGTATAATTCTTTTGCAATCACGTACATAGTGATGTTTATTCAAAAAAAGCTTATTGTCGACAAAAATGAATTACCTTGAATAAGAGAAATAATACATATTTTTAATAAAACACAGGCATTCTTTATTAAATAGATAGTTGTTTTCTCAATGAAGAAAATTTTTCTTATCAAAAAATAAGAATTTTTTACGAAATACATGTATTTCTAAACAAATAGTTGAATTTTAAAATAATAAGATTAATTTTCTAACGAAAAGAAGATTCTTTAATAAATAACATTAATGTTTAAATAAAATGTTTGCAACAAATACATAAATTTCTAACTAGAAAGTTGAGTTGTCAGCCAAAAAGTTTATTTTTCTACCGAAAAATTCTAATTCTCGACAAACCTAAAATGTCGAACCAAGAATTTGAATTTCTAAAGTAAAAAAATCCAGTTTTAAGTAAAACTGATTTTTTGATCAAAATAAGAATCTACTACAAATGAGTTAAGCCTACTAATTTGTCTACCAAAATTATCAATTTCAAACCAAAAAAATTAATTGTCAAAAATGTAGTTCAGATTCTAATGAAGGAGTTAAATTATAAACCTAAAAAGATAGTATATTTTCAATAAAAATATAATAGTTTCTTAATCAACAAAAGAAGATTGTAATTTTTAAGAAAGCACAATAATTTTTAGCCAATCATTATGAATTTCAGCATAACAGTTAATTTCTTAATAAAATCAGATTATTTTTCATGATACAGTTGCCTTGTTACCCCTAAAAATTGATTTTCTACCAAAAAAGGCGAATTTCAAAAAAAAAAATATATACATTTTCAATAAAAGAGTTAATTATGGAAGAAAAAAAATCAGTTTCATGTCAGTGTGTTGGTTTTATGGAAACTATAATGAATAAGCATGTAGAATT
>NC_046662.1:17365845-17366092 GCF_010883055.1 Belonocnema kinseyi | reverse complement strand
ACTCCCGAAATTAGTTAACATTTCCAAATCATGCGAAAAAACCACATCATATTTTCTCTTATTTCTTAAACGCACCACTGATTGCAAATTTTACGCTAGTTTGTTGAGCGACTTATTAATTAGTAGCAATTAGTGGCAAAGGGGCTCAGTGACATGATTGTATTCAATTCGTACTAATAAAGTCAAAATCGACTTTTTGGGGGGCAATACATTCTAATTTAAATGTTCTTGTATGTACCGTCTAAAA
>NC_046662.1:17364542-17365835 GCF_010883055.1 Belonocnema kinseyi | reverse complement strand
AAGTAATGAATGCGCCAGCTATTGACGAATTAATCATTTCAAAGAAATGGCCCACGATGCATTTTATTTTTCTTAAATTAATTAAATTAGATTAAAAAGAGCTAATTAGACACCATTCCAGACGAAAATAAAAAGTTTAAGAATTCTACGTATTTCCAATTTTCATTCATCCGTCTCGGAAATTTTTTTCTGCTAATTTCTCACAAGAAAATGAGAGAAGAAAGTTGTTTTTTTATGGTGCGATGATCTTTAAAGGGGTAATAGGAATTTCAAGAATATTTGTGGAGACTTTTAAAAGTTTTAGTATTTAGTATAGCGGATGATTTGAAAATAAAAATTTATTAGGGTTGCGAAAATTTTAAAACTGAAGTAATTATTTTGGATTATAAATATTTTAATCGATTAGTTACAATTTGAATTCGCTTAAAGTTTGCAAGATTATAAATCAAAGCCTTTTAAGATTGGAATTAGATTAAAAACTCCTTAAAAGGTGATTTTTACGTTTGATTTATTTTTTAATAATTTCTCACCTTACAATTTATTCCTTTTCGTAAAGAAATATCACCTGATTCTGATTTACATTTAAAATTTTTTTATAAGATCACTCATAGATTCTGCTGTTTATAAAAAATGTAACAGTCTGATATGGTTCAAACTCATAAAATAATAATTAAATTCACTAAAGATTATTTTTACGATATATTTTAAACCAAACAGTATTATTTTTACCATGAAACAGTTGTACTTTTATTAAAAAAGAATGAATTTTTAAACAGAAAAATTATCTCTTACTAATAAAGGATAATTTTCACAAAACACATAAATATTGTACTAGGAAGAATCACTCTTCGAACAAATATATTAATTTTCAAACAAAAAATAAATATTTGCATCGTTTGTTCAAAAAATTAATTCCAGCTAGAAAAAATTAGATTTGCAAGAAAATAGTTTAATTTTCAACAGCAATCAATCGAGATATTTTAGACCAAAGTGAAAAATTTGATCTTTATAGATGTTTGTGAAAGTAGTTTTGAACTTAAAATCCGTTGAGCATTCTTATTTTTTTTCTTTAAATTTAGAACAAAGGTCTTAATTTTAATTTAACTGTAGTTCAGAATAAATCATTTTATTTCCTGAATAATTTTTCAATCTCTGTACAGATTTTATGAAGATGTCCATTTTATTTAGGAAATAGTAGACTTATCCTTAATTATTTTTTTATAAAATCAAAACTAAATCAAAAACATATCAAATAGGGCAAATATTTTCGATGTGCCTTGAGACGAGATATGA
>NC_046662.1:17363721-17364500 GCF_010883055.1 Belonocnema kinseyi | reverse complement strand
TTTCAAACATTTTTGGATGAGAATGTATCTTTACTATTTCAAAATTCGAAAATTTTGTTAAACAGTAAGTTTTTAAATAAAAATAAAAGCTTTTTTTACTAACTCAATAAAGATCATGATGTCAAGATAAAGATCATCAAGCATGCCACAAATATTAGTGCCATTATCCATAATAATTTAGTAGTTTAGGTACTATAAACAAAATTATTCAAAAATTTAATTGTTAAATACGAAAATAAACATACAGAATTTCGAAAACAAATTAATAAATTTTTTTATTTGTGGTATTCAAGTTTAGCAGGATAATTAAAAATTTAGGGCACATTTTTAATATGTATTGAAGGCGCAATTCTATTTCGTATTCATAAAAAAATATACCTTTGAATAAAGAAGATTAGATTCATATACTTCAATTAGAATCGTTTCCAATGATATCTGTATTTATTTTTTTCCGCGGTTCCTGAAGGTAAAAAATGACAAACTATTTTATATTGCATTCACTATATACATTGTTACATGACGAAAATTAATGTTTTCCATATCAATATGCTCAAATTTCTAATTCTATTCGATTCAATATATATCCATTAAGTTTAGTAAATAAATTCCAAATTGTGCCTGAAAAAACTGTATTTTTTTTTATCGTAAGAACAGTGTTTAATATTAAACATTTTGAGCTTGTGGTTTTTATAATTAAACTCAATATTTTAAAATATTTTATTATTGATTAAAAAATGTTTTTCTGTTAATCAAAACAATTTTTATGAAAAATGAGAATA
>NC_046662.1:17362498-17363621 GCF_010883055.1 Belonocnema kinseyi | reverse complement strand
TTGATTTTATAAAAAAATAATTAAGGATAAGTCTACTATCTCCTAAATAAAATGGACATCTTCATAAAATCTTTACAGAGATTGAAAAATTATTCAGGAAATAAAATGACTTATTCTGAACTACAGTTAAATTAAAATTAAGACCTTTGTTCTAAATTTAAAGAAAAAAAATGAGAATGCTCAACGGATTTTAAGTTCAAAACTACTTTCACAAACATCTATAAAGATCAAATTTTTCACTTTGTTCTAAAATATCTCGTTTGATTGCTGTTGAAAATTTAACTATTTTCTTGCAAATCTAATTTTTTCTAGCTGGAATTAATTTTTTGAACAAACGATGCAACTATTTATTTTTTGTTTGAAAATTAATATTTTTGTCCGAAGAGTGATTCTTCCTAGTAGAATATTTATGTGTTTTGTAAAAAATTATTCTTTATTAGTAAGAGATAATTTTTCTGTTTAAAAATTCATTCTTTTTTAATAAAAGTACAACTGTTTCATGGTAAAAATAATACTGTTTGGTTTAAAATATACCGAAAAATAATCTTTAGTGAATTTAATTATTATTTTATGAGTTTGAACCATATCAGACTGTAACATTTTTTATAAACAGCACAATCCATGAGTGATCTTATAAAAAATTTTTAAATGTAAATCAGAATCAGGTGATATTTCTTTACGAAACGGAATAAATTGTGAGGTGAGAAATTATTAAAAAATAAATCAAACGTAAAAATCAACTTTTAAGGAGTTTTTAATCTAATTCCAGTCTTAAAAGGCTTTGATTTATAATCTTGCAAAAAATATTCTTGAAATTCCTATTACCCCTTTGAAGATCATCGCACCATAAAAAAACAACTTTCTTCTTTCATTTTCTTGTGAGAAATTTGTAGAAAAAAATTTCCGAGATGGATGAATGAAAATTGGAAATACGTAGAATTCTTAAACTTTTTATTTTCGTCTGAAATGGTGTCTAATTAGCTCTCTTTATTCTAATTTCATTAATTTAAGAAAAAAAATTCATCGTGGGCCATTTCTTTGAAATGATTAATTCGTCAATAGGTGGCGCATTCTTTACTTTTTGTGAAAGTTTTAGACGGTACATACAAGAACATTTAAATTA
>NC_046662.1:17360608-17362398 GCF_010883055.1 Belonocnema kinseyi | reverse complement strand
ACTATTTCAAAATTCGAAAATTTTGTTAAACAGTAAGTTTTTAAATAAAAATAAAAGCTTTTTTTACTAATTTAATAAAGATCATGATGTCAAGATAAAGATCATCAAGCCTGCCACAAATATTAGTGCCATTATCCATAATAATTTAGTAGTTTAGGTACTATAAACAAAATTATTCAAAAGTTTAATTGTTTAATACGAAAATAAACATACAGAATTTCGAAAACAAATTAATAAATTTTTTTATTTGTGGTATTCAAGTTTAGTAGGATAATTAAAAATTTAGGTTACATTTTAAATATATATTGAAGGCGCAATTCGATTTCGTATTCATAAAAAAATATACCTTTGAATAAAGAAGATTAGATTTATATACTTAAATTAGAATCCTTTCCAATGATATCTGTATTTATTTTTTTCCGCGGTTCCTCAAGGTAAAAGATGACAAACTATTTTATATCCCATTCACTATATACATTGTTACATGACGAAAATTAATGTTTTCCATATCAATATGCTCAAATTTCTAATTCTATTCGATTCAATATATATCAATTAAGTTTAGTAAATAAATTCCAAATTATGCCTGAAAAAACTGTATATTTTTAATCGTAAGAACAGTGTTTAATATTAAACATTTTGAGCTTGTGGTTTTTATAATTAAACTCAATATTTTAAAATATTTTATTATTGATTAAAAAATATTTTTCTGTAAATCAAAACGTTTTTTATGAAAAATGAGAATAGCGTATTAAAAATTAAAAACGTGGATCGTGAAAGACGTTCCTAAAAATAATTGTTCATTGAATTCCCTAAGGAATATTTAAAAAAATGTTATTCCATTTAGGACAAAAGTTGTGATTTTTATTTAACCTTCATTCATTGTAAAAAACTACATTTCCTGAATAATTATCTAGAATTTGTAAAGTTTTTATAAACATTATCACATTTAGAATGCAGTAAAGTCATTGCTCAATAATCTTTCAGCAAACGCAAATTAAATTTAATTGCAAAAAAACAATTAAATTCAAATTTTTTTCGATGATATTTCGTTAAATATTTTTTATGGAATTTTGATGCATATCAAAAATTTCTGAACCAAATTCCTGAATCTCTAAAATTTTCACAATAATTAAGAGTTTTTGTGGTCTAAAAGATTTAAAGAGCCTTTTTAATATTTCAAAATACTTGGCACGATTTCGAAAATTCGATGATTCGTAAAGAATCTGCTTGTATTTTGGAACATATTGCAGTATTCACATATGAATTTTAGGATTTTTGAATATTTTAAAATATTTAAAGAATAAAAAAAAATTATTTTTGATAATATCCTCTTGTGTTAGAATAATGCTAGATAATTTCAGTTTTTTGCACCATATTTCACTTTTCGTCCCATTTTTAAACAGAATGATGCACATATCGTAATTAATTGAAGTTGAAAAAAATTAAATGATAAAAGAATTTATTACTATTGTTAATAACATTTAATTGAAGAAATGCTAGAAAGTTCTAGTTTTTCTAATGTTCAAATATTTGTTTATTTTTCTCTTGGAATGAGTTAATAATAAATTATTTAACTTAACAAAAATAATTCTTTAAACATGTCTCTTTCATACAATTGCTCATTGTTTATAACTATCATAGAATAATTTTAGATAATTAAATACCTGAAGGTAAAAAAATTTGTATTAATTTTGGTTAATATTTATCAATTATTTCCTGAAAAATAACTCATGGTTAATTCACACCTGATTTCGAATGTAAATTTTAACACCTTTGCAACTTATAGA
>NC_046662.1:17358404-17360508 GCF_010883055.1 Belonocnema kinseyi | reverse complement strand
TTTCAGTTGTGTTTTGTTTTTTGAAATTTCCTTTTGATTCGGATTGAAGTTTCTTAGTTTTTCTTTATTTATCAAATCTTTTTAATCATCCCAGGACCATTCCAGGATCATCCTAAAGTCCGCTTGCGTGATACTTTGCGTATATCTTGTATATGCATTCAGAATGATCATGGAATGGTTCTAAAAAAACTTGCAAACTTTTTTTCTAGTTTCTATAAAATTCATAAGTAGATTTGATAAGAATCAAATCAATACTTTTTTCAAACGTCAATGTAAATATGAGTAAGAATTTTTTGTAGGTCTTTCCAGTAATTTTGTTTTCATTCTTTTAATTTAACGAAGACCGTAAGACCTATAAACTATTCTTACTCCTATGATATAAAATGCTGTACACATTTTTATTTAACTGCAAAAAATTTGAAAAAATATTGTCTACGAACCATTCCACAAGCGGAAATTAGGATGATCCTGGGATCATTGATGCCGTTCGGGAAAGTATTGTTTTTAAAATTGTTCGAGAAGTGTAAAATTTATCCTAATGTGATTTTGCAGAGATTTGATAATGAAACACCCAAAAATGTGAACAGTTACGCTGAAATTACGACTAGAGATTCTGATGTTACTCCGAAACCTGCATTAGCGGTTTCAAATAATCAAGAAACGTAAATGGAGATTTTAACCGATCAACAGCCCACAGATTAAAGTCATTTCGAGCCTCTGTTCGAGCAAAAAGAGCGTCCGTCAACACTTCTGGCTATTGCTTTTTCTAATCTCGCGTCTGAAAATCCCAATGAATAGCAATTGATTTCTCCAAGATCCATGCAACCCACTGAATCTAATGAATCCACGCTTCTGTCGTTACTTGTACGTTGTGCGAAAGATTTGATTTAAAAGAGTTGCTCAAAGCGAGAAATCTAGATCCTTTGGTGTGGCAGAGTGAAGACGGGACAAGAATTTCCAATCGTATTCAATATGATACCAAGACCAACCAATTAATTGGATTTGTATTGCCGTTTGATGAAAACGGTATGCCGACTGCGTACTCCATTGCGCAACCTCTGCCGAAACGATACATGACCATTTTTTTAATAATATCATTGCATCTCTGCTTTACACAGTAATGGCTCGGTCCATTTTAGACGACGCTCCTGCTTTTTGTTTAACACTATTTGGTACAGGTAACAGAGTCAAAACTGAGCACGTACGTAAGCGATGGGATTTCACAAAAAACTCCTTTCTAAATATGACATTAGTGTAGCCGGGTCGTAAGCAGATGGAAATACCCCTTTAATGAAAGCTATGCGTATAAAATTCGAGATCGGCACTCGAAAACCAGATTTTTCATAGCTAAATTCCGCAATTGATTTCCCGGAATTTCATGCAAAAGTATTACCCGAGTTCATATGCATGCGAGACGAAATCCACATAGGGGGGGAAATGAGAAACCGATTTTTAAAGTCAACTTTGGTAATGGCTGTAGGAAATTTTTTTATTTCTTCTGGTCATGTACAAGTACTCATTAACAATGTTTCAAAAGACAAGCACTTGTTGAATCAAAATGACCTTTCGTCGAAAGATAAGATGCATTTCGCTTTCGTAATAAAAATTTGTGACCCCAGAATATGAAATTTGTTAAGACTTAACGTGCCAGGAAGCGAAGGTACCATATCGTATTTAAAGGTTATGTATTTTGTCATAATTTCTTACTAAATTTGTCGGTACTGTTATGTGTGACCGCAGGATTATGTTTACTGTCCGTTGAAACAACACAAATCTATCTGAAGCCCGATGATCCCAACACAATCGTAACTGATAGCAAAGGCACTCAACATATCTTAAAAAAATATTCGATTTGCTAGTTACTGAATAATCAAAAATCCAAATTAAGCAGCGACAGATTGGAAAGAGTAAAAATCGTTACATGCCAATAGTATAGTGTAGACAGAAAAGGCAACTTATTACTTTCAGGATTCGCCACACATGGCTACTTTCCAATTGAACACTATAAACTCACGCTTCCAGCCCCCATCTTCATTGATTCTAATGTATCTTTGAGTGAGGGAATTTATCGAAGCATGAAACAGAATGTTCAAACCTTCACTCG
>NC_046662.1:17356947-17358304 GCF_010883055.1 Belonocnema kinseyi | reverse complement strand
CTGATGGATATTTCAAATGTTAACCAATCGAAAAATCCTCCGAAATCTGATGACTACACGTATGAAAGAAAAGTTATCCAAGCAGCGCTACCATGTGCAAAGCGTGATGAAGTGGACGAAAAGGTGGATTACTATAAACATCAGTAAGTTCGTTTAGGAATTTATACATAAATTTTACACTATTTATTCAGATGAATTTTTCCACCAACCCACACTTCTATTTCACCTCTTACTTCCCTTCCACTGTCTGCCCTACCCGCCACATATATCCCCTCCCAAGCTGACAAATTTTTAACTTTCGACTCACCCACCCCCACTTGTCCTCTTACATTCTACTTTGCAAATCCTTCACTACTCATTCTTATTTACTGACCCTTTCTAAATACTCCTACTACACATCCCTAATTTCTCTACCTCTGCATTCTTTAACATACATTGCTGTCCAATATCCCTACTAATGTGTTTTGCCTCTACCAGTCCTACCGGACCACTCTAAGAACATTAACCCTTTTTAAGGTCAAAAGGCACAGTAATTCTATCGTTGGCCTCCACCCACCATCGACATGTCCCCTCTATTCTTCCCCAACTCTTCTTTTTCCCACTGCCCGTAACCTTGTAATTTTGGCTTCTACTATTTTCTCTTGCCCTTCCTTCTTCCATTGTCCTTCCTATACTAATCCTACCAACCATTATCTACCTCCCTGCTGCCACATATTTGATAAGTCCCCTCCTCTCTAATGCTGCCCCTTCCCTAACTTTACACCCATTCACCCTTCACTTGCCCATCAATCTCACACTTTCCTATCGCCAGAGGCTTTTACATAGCCACCTACTTTCCGCACGCTTTTGCTACAAGAACTTCCTTTCTGACATGGCTTCTCCTTCATTTACCCTCGACCCATTCGTTACCGGAAATTTTACAAGTTTTTAGAAAAAATATCTAGCCAATCACTTAAATAATCAAGAATATTATATCATAATACATATAATACAATTTAAAATAAGTTTGATTTTCACTTTTTTTAAATGCTAAACGTAATTGCTAATTTTTTCAATCATGAAATCATTAAGTTTACAATGTGTAATTCTAAAATCTTTTACCATAAAAATTTTCTATTTTAGATTTTCATTTTATAGCGAACATTTTAGATTGAATTTTTTTTGACAAAAAACGTTTGAAGTTGATCGACTGTAAATATATATGCATTAATGGTTTTTAAAATTGAACTGCAGTTTGTGTATTCGAAATTCAAGGATAATTAAATGATTTTATGGGCGATTCTAAACCAACTCATTAATGTTCAAGTGTTTCATTAGAACGGAATATTAAAAACTTAACAATTCGAAACTAAATTGT
>NC_046662.1:17346142-17356847 GCF_010883055.1 Belonocnema kinseyi | reverse complement strand
GTGGTGTCCTATAGCTTCATCTCCGAATTGTCTGCTAAAATAGTCTCTGAAAGCCTCTAGTATTCCATCTGCATCAAATACCATTTCCCCCCTACTATTTCTTATGTTGAAAATTTCTGTACTTTTGTTTCCTTTCATTTGTTTATAAAGTGGTTTCCTGCTTCCTTCAAAGTCGTTTTGTATTTTTATCTCTTCTTCTGCTCTAATTCTATCTTTACTTTCTTTAACTAATCGTTTAAGTATCCTGTTTTCGCGTCTATAATCATTTCTACGTCTACTTATTTCCTCATTGCTAAGACCTGCGATGTTCAAAGTTCTCTTGTACGCTTCTCTTTTTGCTTTTCGGGCAGCCTGAATTTCATCATTCCACCACGCATCACCAGACATACTTCCTACAACTGCGGTACCACATACTTCGATTGTGCATCTAACAAGGATATCCCGTAACATTGTCCAGGCGCCCTCTAAATCTTTGTTTTTTTATGCGGTCCTCCCATGTTGCCCTATCTATGCTTTCGATTATCTTATTTTGGAAATCTATGCGCACATCCTAAAGTTTGTTAAACCACTATTTGAAACAAAAATAAAAAAATTCAGAGAATTTTCAAAATTATAGATGACTAGAAGACTTTTAAATTATTTGCATAAACTTTTCCAATTTGATGAACATTGGAAAAGTTATATACTTTTGAACACGATGAAAATAATTAGAAAAATAGAAAAAAATATTTTTCTGGCAGCTTAGAAAATTTCATTTAAATTATTTACTAGATATCAAATATATTTAGAAACTATCTTATTTATATTTTTTAATTCAACAAATATTTAGAAAGTTATTTTTTTTAAACCTTGGAATAAAAAAATTTTGGTGAGCTTTAGAAATTTTTGTCAAATTTCCTGGTACAAGTAAAAAGTATTTGCATTTTATCTAAATGACATTGTCAATATTGATCTAAACTAAAAAGTGATACTCCTTCCAAATTTTGTAAAATGTTTAAAAAAGGAAAAACAATTTTGTTAATAGGCGTTATTTTTAGTAGATTTGAAAAATATTTGCAAATTATATTGCTGAAGTTTTTTAATTGAACATAAATTATCGGATACAAAGCGCGATTCGTAATAAGAATGTAATCGTCAAAACCGTAGGTGCTCTGATACCTTCTTTAAAAACAAATGGAGAAAATATTCAGTTTCAATTTATGACTGCTATTCTTGAAAAGTATACATCACAGTTTTTGATTCAAATTACAATATTTATGATATATGAAAGAATGGAATTAAAGAACGTACGAAAAAAAGCGAGAAGCGTTGCGCACTACAAAAATGTGCCGACCTAGCGGGCGTATGACATTCTCATCCTAATAAGAAATTTTTGGTTTTATATAATATTTGATTTTTTTAAATTTGACACTAGAGTTTTTTTAAATTAAAATTGAAAAGATCTACAAATTTGTTCACTTTTTGATAGATCGCCCAGTTTTCGTTTTTAGTATTATAAACAACATTAAAAATAAAAAAATTAAAGTTTTGATTTTTTTTTGATCGTTAAAAATAAAATTATAAGATGAAAAAATTAATTTGGTTGAAAAACGACACAAGAGACGAACTAATTTTAAACATAAAAGTTTTTTAACCAAAAAATATCAATAGGATTGTTATAAACTCTGGGTATAAATACATATGAAAAGCAAAAAAATAAAATTGGTCGAAAAAGGACACAAGATACAATAATATTTAATTCAACAACATTCTCGCCTTAATTATATCTACGTTGAATATAAAAAAATTTAATTTATGAAAAAACGACGCAAGTCGCAAAAAAATGTTTAATAATAATTTTTCAAAATAAAAAATTATTGTCAAATTTGTAGGGAGTCTAAACAGCTTTTTATATATTTTGAAAACTTTCAATATGCTTGAAAAGCTTCCAAATTTTTTGTCCAAAATCTTAAAAAATCTACATTGTGTTAAAAAATTTTTGACATACTTTAAAGTTTCAACTTATTTTTAAACTTGTTCAAAACTTTTGAATACCTCTTAAGCTTATTCCAATTTCTTTCAAATTCACAACTATTTAATTGTTATTTATTTAACAAAATTGGTTATTTTAAAAAAAAATTCCTGAATATTCTGCTGAAATTAATTTTACAAAATAAAAAAATCATTTTGAATTTTACCAGGAATCTTAAGACATTTTTTTTTACTATATTATAACCTTTCATAATCCTTAAAAGGTTCACAATTTTAATTAAAAAGTTAGAAGTGTTTCCTCAACTTACTGGAATTTTTTCGAATTGAGTACATTTTTATCTGTTATTTACACATCAAAATTAAACATCTTCACTCATGAATGAAAATTACTTTGAACAGAACAATAAAATCAACATTGTGGCGTTTTCATTTTTAATTTAGCTCTCTAAAATTTCAGCGATTCAAGACTTCCTGTTTCGAACAATTTAGTTTCGAATTGTTAAGTTTTTAATATTCCGTTCTAAAGAAACACTTGAACATTAATGAGTTGGCTTAGAATCGCCCATAAAATCATTTAATTATTGTTGAATTTCGAATACACAAACTGCAGTTCAATTTTAAAAACCATTAATGCATATATATTTAGAGTCGATCAAGTCAAAAAAATTTCAATCGAAAATGTTTCCTATAAAATGAAAATCTAAAATAGAAAATTTTTATGGTAGAAGATTTTAGAATTACACATTGTAAACTTAATGATTTCATGATTGAAAAAATTAACAATTACGTTTAGCATTTAAAAAAAAAGTGAAAATCAAACTTATTTTAAATTGTATTATATGTATTATGATATAATATGCTTGATTATTTAAGTGATTGGATAGATATTTTTTCTAAAAACTTGTAAAATTTCCGGTAACGAATGGGTCGAGGGTAAATGAAGGAGAAGCCATGTCAGAAAGGAAGTTCTTGGAGCAAAAGCGTGCGGAAAGTAGGTGGCTATGTAAAAGCCTCTGGCGATAGGGAAGTGTGAGATTGATGGGCAAGTGAGGGGTGAATGGGTGTAAAGTTAGGGAAGGGGCAGCATTAGAGAGGAGGGGAATTATCAAAAATGTGGCAGCAAGAAGGTAGATAATGGTTGGTAGGATTAGTGTAGGAAGGAAAATGGAAGAAGCAAGGGCAAAAGAAAATAGTAGAAGCCAAATCTACAAGGTTACGGGCAGTGGGAAAAAGAAGGGTTGGGGAAGAAGAGAGGGGACATGTCGATGGTGGGTGAAGGCAAACGATAGAATTACTGTACCTTTTGACCTTGAAGGGTTAATCTTCCTAGAGTGGTCCGGTAGGACTGGTAGTGGCAAAACACATTAGTAGGGATATTGGACAGCAATGTATGTTAAAGAATGCAGAGGTAGAGAAATTAGGGATGTGTAGTACGAGTATTTAGGAAGGGTCAGTAAATAAGAATGGGTAGTGAAGGATTTGCGAAGTAGAAGGTGAGGGGACAAGTGGGGGTGGGTGAGTCGAAAGTTAAAAATTTGTCAGCTTGGGAGGGGATATATGAGGCGAGTAGGGCAGACAGTGAAAGGGAAGTAAGAGGTGAAATAGAAGTGTGGGTAGGTGGAAAAATTCATCTGAATAAATAGTGTAAAATTTATATATAAATTCTTAAACGAACTTACTGATGTTTATAGTAATCCACCTTTTTGTCCACTTCATCACCCCTTGCACATGGTAGCGCTGCTTGGATAACTTTTTTTTCATACTTGCAGTCATTAGGTTTCGGAGGATTTTTCGATTGGTTAACATTTGAAATATCCATCAGAGCTCGACCTATATTGGCCGCCCACGTATTTTCTTCAGTAGATTTGTCACATGATCTGTCCATATCCGTTTTCGTTATGTTAAACATTTTTTTTAAAAGCTCTTTATAGTCACTAGCGAATTCCTGTCGCTTATCAGAATTACAGTTCTTTAAGAATCCTGAAAATTTGAAAAAAATTATAGTAGTGAAAAAGACATTTTAAACTGTATTAAAAAATGAACCTTGTAAATTAGTTGCGATCGACAAATTAAATCAGCTAATTTAGGGGGGGGGGGGGTTTGGTAAAATATGGCTATATATTGGGAGGGAGGAGGGGGATTTCGAAGATTTTTAGTAGAATTTTCAAGTGAACCATAAAAGCCTGTCTTTAAATAATTAAATTTATTTTCTTATACTTACCGACAGAAAGTACCATCAAAGTAAAGACTGCGAACTTCATCCTGAACTTAATTAAAAATATGCCTTAAAACTCGGGAAGTAAGGCTTTCGCATTAAAAAAAATGACCATTTATATACTAAATTTTTCGAAAAATTTATCTTGTATCCATTCAAGGTTTCTTTATAATGAATAAAGAACACGCTCATGCGGCACATTTTTTCTAATCAAAGTTATATTTGCCACACCTTAAGTTCAGTTTAAATAACTTGTTCTTGAACTACATTTTATAATTACACGCGTTTTTGAATTTGATTGCGAAAAAGATAAACATTTTGGAAGAATATATACTTCTCTTTACTGAATGAAAAATCAACTTGCTCTTGGAAGCTCAATTGCATTGTTAAAAATTAAGCGTTTTATTAAAAAATTCGTTTTATCTCAAAGAAATTTAGATTTTTTAACTGAAAATCTTAAATTTTAAATCAAACTATAATTTTTGTGTTGATGATTCGTCATTTTAGTAGAAAAATCATGTCATTGGTAGAAATTTTAACTATATTGTTAAAAATTCGTTATTGTTTTTTTGTTTGTAAAAAATTAATATTTTTCTGAAATTTCAAATACTTTGCTGATAATTAATTTTTTTCCTTGAATTGAAGTTTCATAATTTTAGTTAAAAATTTATCTTTTTGGCAGAAAATTAAACTATTTTGTTGAATATTCGCTTTTTTCTTGTTGTTAAAAATTTTGCTTTCTTGGGAGAAAACTAATGTTCCCAGCTAAAAAATACGTTTCGTTAAAAACTCAACTTCTTTTTTGAAGATTCGTTATTCTAATTTAAAATGCACTCTCTTGATTTGTTCTCACATATCTTGTCGTATTCAAAAAATTAAGCGACACGTATTTTTTCTAATGTGCACAAAATTTTAGGGGGTAAACTATCCCGCAGTAATTTGTAATTAAAAAATGAATTTATAAACGGGAATGATTTCAACATGAAAAATCTAAAAAAGTATGTATCGGCTGCGATAATAAAATAAAGTTTACGAGTTTCTGCATTTTTATTAGAAATTAATCTATAAGGGGTAACCACCCCTAACTGCATTTTATTAAATTTCTGCAAAATAGAGTAAGTTTCGCATACAAAACAGAAAAGAAAAACTTCCTCACAAAGATGTTTTAAATATCTGAATTTCTTAATTTACATTAGTCAAATAATTTAATGGGGGTACACTACCCCATAAGATGTTACGATGATACAAGAAAATCAATAAATAGGTGTATATTGAAGCTGAAAAATCGAAGAAAAAAAAACATATTTCACACAAGATAATGAACTACAGTTCCCGTATTTTTGGGTGTTTTTGAAACTCATAATTTAAACAAATTACATTTGTTTAAATAATTTAAAACTGGTTAATATATTCTTTCTATACACTATACAGTAAGAAATATAATTGTATGCATTCTATTTAATTTTATTTTTTTTAGTCCATTAGTAACACAGGACCATAAAATGAAATTGAAAATTTCTCCGTCCAAACCAAGTTGACTATACGTTTTCGGGTGCGGTGATCACCAGTCCATGGTCCCTATGACTCTTCCATGTCAAGATCAAGGTCGTTTAAATGTCCAATATATTGATTTGAGAGATATCGTCTTTTTGAGCTCAGATTCTGAAAAGCAGGAAAATTTACGTTCGGATATATTTTTACCCGCATATCTCAGTTAAATCTACAGGTCACATGGAGGTCAAAAACATTCTTTAGAATTTCTGAACCTTGAAGTTTGTCGTGGTTTGCTCATATCGAGGCAATGATCCTTACAAAATACGTTTTCGAGTATGTTGGTCACGAATACGTCGCCCCTGTGGTCCCTATACCTCAGACTCAGAGTCATTTGAAGGCCAACTTCGTAAATTTAAGAAATATCATCTTTTTGAGCTTAGCTTCTGAAAAAGCGGGAAATTCTAGATTCGGATATGTTTTTACCTACGGGTTACAGTCACCTCGAGAGGTCACATGAAGGTCAAAACAATCTTTAAGACTTCTGAAACCCCTGCTTGAACTTATCTAAAACTTTGCCATGGTGCTCGCTCCTTGTTTACCATTTTTTTCATATTCTTCATCCTGCAACCGTTCCCTTATCTGTGGGTCATTATAGACTCCTTAACTAATCTTAGCTTCATAAAGTCTTGAAAACTTCTCAAAGAATTATATACAGGCATCACTTTCTTCTCTAATTTCTTCATAGTTTTAATGAATTTTTCAACCAAACCTGGCTTTTAAAACGACAGAATGACCTTACTGGTATAGGAGCATGTATTTTGCTATTATGGAGAGAACCAGCTTTTAAACTTTTAGCCAAAGAATGCATAAATAGATGCCAGTCACAATCTTTATACTTAAAGCACTTAAATTCAGTTATTAGACCTTCACAATCGTTACATAATACCAAATTCATTTCATTTAAAACAAATTTCCTAAATGAGCAATTTCGGTTTCCATAGAAGGATATACGACTTCCAGCAGCTAGAACAGAGCTCTTCAGAGGCTTAGTTATCTACCAATGTAGTGCTGCGGTCGCCTGATGATGACGATTGCGGGCCCACTTGCTCACCCTGAACAATCGGTGATACTGGGGTTTCCGAATCCCTTCATCTAGTAGCTATTTTTTCTTGTAAATGCCATGACAGATTTACGCTTTTACCTTGATACTTCACAGAAAAAATTGAAGGTAAATTTTTTTGCGGCTCAATTTGTAGGGAGTAAACTGTCCTTTGTTCGCACATAATTCGCTATGACCGTCTTAAAAATTGCAAGCCACAAGTTTCCATTGTTGCGGTGAAGTTATCGCGATTGCAGGAGAATTAGGCCAGAATTGCAGTAGTTTCTGAAATTCAACATGAATCAAAGTACGAGTGTCATTTCTTCTGTGTCCAACTACCATGACGAGAAACTTCTCAGGCGATTCAAAATGATAGATTTCGCATTCATACTCTTATTTAGAATCTAGACTTAAAAATGGTACCTCTCGAGTTAAGAAAGCTGTCCTTGAAATGACTTTGATTCTGCCGTATAGGGGCATATGGGCTACAGATTCGTGATCAGCACACCCAAAAACGTATTTTGTAGTGATGATCACCTCGATATGAGCAACCCATAACAAGGTAATAGGTTCAGAAGTTCTACAGAATGTTTTTGACCCTCATGTGACCACCAGAGGTCATTGAAACCCGTGGGTGAAAAGATACCCATACTTCTTTAAGGTCGCGGAATTCGAATCCTCGGTCAGATGAACTTCATAAGGTCAGGATTAATGTCCCAAGGTCGAAACAATTTTTTTAATGGGTGGGCTCACCGAAAGTATGTTCAAAAATTGTAATTTAAGATGAGTTTGTGGTTTATTTTATTATTATCTGTACCTATTTTATGGGTGGGCTCCACCCATCCATCCAAATTATTGCGTGGGCTCACGCCAAACCAGCCCACACGGCTCCGACGCCCTTGAATGTGTCAAAATGAAATCGGATTCGGATTCAACTACCTAAAGTAAGCTTGGAAGTACTAATTTTCTCTGATTCAATAATTATTATCTTTATTTTAACCTTCACTTCACTTTGACATTAACCTGATGGAATCCAACTGACCGTGGATTCGGATCGAGCAACACCAATAACGTATTATAAAACTAATTTTTTTCAATAATAACGAATTGATCTAAAAATAAAGCTTGTATTCAAATATATTTCTGGATAATCTGAAACCTGAAACAAAATTATTATTTGAAACTTGTCTACCTAAACGACGAGACAATTTTTTAATTTTGCGTCCGGGCGACCACTCGTTAGTGCTAAAGTCACTTCGCGAGTAAAAATACAGCGACTTGGTTTTGACGTGAATACAGTAATCACTTTTTATTAAATGCTACATATTTTAGTTATTACATTTAATATTATATTATTATTAGTGCAGTAAATTTATTTATTGCCTACCATTTTTTTTCGTAGTACACAAGGAAAATCGCAGTAAAACCCGTGTCTAGTACAGCGGTCTCAAGCTAAGCTATGATTGAAAGGCGAGAGTGTTTTTTGTTGGATTTTTTTTTAGGTTTTTTTTTTGAAATAATGATACTAGATGAAATTTATTAATGGAATGCGTTGATAGTGTCAATTAATGATCAGAATAGATTACAATGAGATTGTAGAAAGATTAGCAGTCGTCATGTGTATATCCTTTGGTTTTCTTCAATTTTTTCCATTATTGGTTTGTATGTAACTTTTCTGAAAATTATATGTTATTTATTCTTAAAATGAGTGACAACCATTTTTCACCACGCGCGACTCTCTTTTTTGCAATTTTTGGTGGAAAATAATTTTTAATATCATAAAATCTAGTGCATAATTAGAATTTTCTCCGAAAAAACTCTTAATTATTAATCAAAAACATGTAAAAAAATAGTTGAATTTTCAAATGAAAAATTAATTTTGGTTGAATCATAGAAAAATATTTGTTGGTTCTCAGTCCAATAAATATTTAAGAAATTTCCACATTATGCCTATATTGTCTAAATGGTCGTATTACGAATCATTAACTTTAGTATTGAATTAAAAATTAAAATAATAATAAGATTATCACAGTAAGTGTTCAAATGTGCCTAATTGAATTTCATGTGAAAGTCAATCCAAGCATTATTTAATTTCTAAAACTAGGACTTATTAAACTTTCCATACAAAATGACAAATTTTTTATACAAAACAGTTAAATCATCAATTTCGAAATATGAAATTTTGATAAAAAAGTTGATTTTATAACAAAAAAAAACGAAGTTCCAACGAAATAAGAAAAACCTCTAACACAAGAGTTAAATTTTTAACAAGGCTGGATTGATTGACAACATAATAAATCTTTAACAAAATAGTTTAATTTTAACAAAAAGTTTAATTTTTAATTTAAAAAGAACCATTTTTGGCGAAAAATGTAATAGTAAAATTTTACATTGGAAACGTAATTTTTCAATAAAAAGAAGAAATTTTCATCAAAGCAGTTCAATGCTTGAAAAAAGTTAATTTTTTAAGAAAGAAAGAAATTTTATTATTTTTATTCTAAAAAATTCAGCTTAACTTTAAAAACTAGTTGTTACATTTTTGACCGAAAAGATAAATTTTTAAACAAAGTGATTAATTTACTTAATTTTCAATTTTCCACAAAAAAGTTGAAGTTTTAACTAAAAAATAATAATTTACCGACAAAAAACAAATGTGAAACAAAATTCAAAATTTCTGACCTAAAACATCGAATCATTTACTAAAAAAGTTGAACTTTTAACTGAAAAAGAGTAACTCATTAGCAACAAAGAGACATTTTCAAAAATATTCAAAAATTCTGAACCAAAAAAATTGAATTTTTAAATGAAAAAGAAAAATTTGTGAACAAAAAGAATTATCACTCACCAAAAAGGACAACTTTTTAATTAAGTTTTAAAATTCTTAACGAAAAAGTTGAATTTTCATGTAAAATAAGACTAATTTTTAAACGAAGAGATTAATTTAATACCGAAAAAACAAGCGTTGAATAAAATTCAAGAATTCGCCATAAAAAATGTTGAATTCTTAACTAAAAAAGATAATTTCACTATTGAAAAAGACGATAATTTACTAAAATTCAACATTTCCCAGCCGAAAATTTAAAATTTCAACAAAAAAGTTATTTTTCTTAAACAAAAATATTAAATTTCTGTAACAGAAGACAAGAAAAACAAGACAAACCAAGAGTTGAATCTTTAAGAACACTAGGTTAATTTTAAACAAAACGAATCTTTGACAAAATTGCTTCAATTTACCAAAAAGATGAATTTTTAAACAAACAAAAAAATCTTGTATCGAAAACAAAAATTTTAATCAAATTTAAGAATTCTTCACCGAAATGTTGAATATTTAAATAAAATTTTAAAGTGCACAACCGAGAAGTAGAATTTTCTACTAAAAAAGCTGAATTTTCAAACAAAAATATTAATTTACTATCATAGAAGACGAGTTTTTAATAAAGATCAAGAATTCTGAATCAAAAGTTTAATATTTAACAAAAAAATACATTTCTAAAGAAGGAAATTAATTTTCTACCAAAAAATTCATCATCTGGAATCCTACTAAAAACGTTACGACATATAATTTTAGAAAAAAAATCTCCAAATTCTAATACGGTTAATTTAATATACGTGTATCGTTACTTTCACTGGCATCCTACCCCCTACCAACTGTTACCAATCGCAGGTCATGTGAAAATTCTCTACCCATAAAGTGATAACGTAAAATATGGACGATCTCTAATGTATAAAAGGTGAAAATAGACGGCGCGAGGAGTATGAGAAGGCATGTAGGGGTGGAGTGGTAGGTAAGGAGTATTGCCATTAGTAGGGTTAGTAGTGGAATAGCAGTAGGAGAGGGAAGGGAAAGTCAGCAGTGGGCGAAAAGGAACTGAAAGAGGGCTGTATCAGAAGCGAAGTTATTGGAATGGGAGTGAGGTGAAGGTGGT
>NC_046662.1:17338979-17346042 GCF_010883055.1 Belonocnema kinseyi | reverse complement strand
AGGACAGGAAAGTATGGCGGAAAATAGTTAATAAAAAGAGTGTCAGTAGAGTGAACGACGCCTGAAACAAACACCTTGGCTATTAATGGACCCAAGTGGGGAACCTTACATAATGGCTTCGTGAGGTTCTTCGCTTAGGGTGATTGCTAGAGAGATTGATCAGCAACCTGGGTCGGAGCAGTGTTGCGGAAAGAACGTGTTATTTACATAAATAGCACGAGAATTCTGGATCAATCTGAAAAATCTCTATCCCATCCACACACTACTCCTTTCCCCTGCCGAGTGAGTCACGCCTACCCCGAAAGGGAAATGGCTTAATGGTGTAATAATAATAATAATAATAATAATAATAATAAAAACTGTATTAAAGGTTGACTGAATTGGACGAATCCTGCATAAATTAGCATTGTTACAACATTCAGGAAAGGATTCTTGCTGACAAACATACAGACAACACCTACCGACAAAATTTTACAATGTTCGTACTATATTGTACCGAAACGTAAAGATGCGTTAAAACCGGATATCGAACATTTGGAGGATTTATTGAATTTAAAGTCTATACGGTAAATAAAAATTGGTAATAGAGATAAAATGGATCAACTAAATTCAGTATATTTCATGAGACTTTCAGAAAGCTGAGGGCGAATTTAACAGAATCCAAAAGAATTCAAGGAGTACGTTTTCGACATCGATAGTGTTCCTTTTCAAATTATGGTTTCAATTTTATGTGATCATGTTCATTATTGATATAGGATTCTTGACTAGGGAAATTGGTTAATAATTTTAGTTTTTATTTCCGGTTGTCTACGGTTCCAACTCAATAAGATTAAAATATTGATTTAATCCTAAGATTTTGCAAAAAATGCTCTATAAATCCGTTGGGATATGAACCCAGGTCCTCCTGATTGCCGGTCTAATGCTTTACCAACTAAGCTACGGTGAGACAAGATGCTTTTCTTCACTACCTTCTGAAAAGCTGAACATTAATTAATAATTATTGGAAAAAGATTTCTAAATGCAACATAACAATAGAGAAACAAGATTATATTATCGAAGCCACTAATTAAAAATATCTTTTATCGAAATATTTCATTTCTGTATTTTAAATAAATAAAAAATATTTTCTTTCGTTTCATACTTGTTCTATTTTTTCGAGTCCTCTGTTAAATATATTCCTTTTTTGGAGCAATTTGAACATTTATTTGTGTTATGAGATGTTGATTATATTATTTACTTGGTAATTTTAAATTTCCGGTCATTGTATACAATATATTTAAAAAATATAAATAAAAAAAATTCTCAACCAAATAGTTAAATTAGTAACAAAAATAAAATTGGTATTAAAACAGATGTTTTTCCATCACTAATTGAAAAACCGTGGCAAAAAACAGTAAATAAAAACACTTTTTCTAGCTGCTGCGTCTGCGCATTTCGAGCCTGATTATTTTTTCTTTCAGTTGCTCTTGCGCATTTAAACTCATTTTGTACAACTTCTACAAAGGATATGTGTCCGATTAAAAAATTACCGATAATAAATGTGAAGCTGTTTGTTAGGTTAGCGACTTTTCTCTAGTAATGTTTTTGATTGCTCGTGTGGTTTTGCGTAAATTTGATTTGTTTACTTCTTAATATTATTTTTTTTAAATAAAAAAACTGTACGTTCGGTCATAAAATCATTTCTGTAAATTTTAGATCTTTTTTGGATGTACAACTTCTGTTGGTTTATTTTTTTACCCTGCATCGCTTTTCCAAAACTTTACTTATTTTAATTGTTAATATTATTTCTTTACGAACAAAAACAAAACTGCGAGTCCTATTAAAAAGTGATTAAAACCGATTTGTAGACCTGTTATATCAGCGTATTTTTTTTATTCCCATTATTCGAATCTTGCATAGTTTAACAGCAAAATGGAATTTTTCATTTTTAATCAATTTTTTTTTCCGAGAAAAAAATTGGAATTTTTGATTTCCCAATAAAATTAATAAAGTTCTTACAACAATCTTGTAAGGTGTTCATAAATAAACCGTTAATTAACAGATTCAGATACACTTTTATAAATATTGTTACCAACAATTACAAAAATTGTTGTTTAATGACTTGTATCCGATTAAAATACATCTATGAACTCATTGCATATTTAAAAGTTCTACGTACGAGACTTCGTATTTAGTAAGAATTCAAACAATTTATTCTGAAAACATTTTCGATGCAAAGAAAATTGCCAGAGTTATAGCGTTTTCAAAATCAAAATATTAAAATGAAAATGAAAATTATAATCCAAACAACGCAAGATGTGAAAAAGTCGAGAAAACAAAAACTTTGATTTTTGACACCCCTACAACATGAACAGAACAACTTTTTGAATTTTCTTGAGAAATCGTGAATTCAAATTTAAATGGCACAAAAAATAATCAAAAATTCGATTTTGCGGCCATAGTATGCAAAACACGAAAACAGATGAAAACACAGAAACTATTCACCTAAAAAAGATCCAAAAGTTCTTCATTAAGTACTTTTTGATTCAACGAGTAGTTTTTGTTTAATCCATTAAAAATGAAATTATGAATTAACAAATTAATTTTCTAGACAAGTTAAATAAAACATTATTTTTTTTATCACATGTGAAAATTTGCTTTTAATCTTTTTTTTTCTCACGAGACACGTGATGAGAATGAGTTCGTTAAAGCCGAAGGAACTTAGACAAAACTTAGATTATATCGAGCGCGAAGCTCGGTAGCCATTAAAAACGATTTCAAGAACGTTTATAATTTGTTTCAAGTTAAAGCAATAATAGGAATACTAAGGATGAAAATTTATATAAGAATTTGGTAATTAATGTAATAATGAATTTAAAGAAAAGTCAAAACCGTAACAATTGCAGGGCGGCATTGCTTGGCGCAAAATATCACAATGTCGTAAATAGTTTACAATAACTGAGGCCAGTTTTTTTGCAAGAATTTTCCAATTTTATATATAATTTTTTTTAACATGTTATATAAGCATTTTTAATACCTTTCTTCAACTTAGTTTCATTTTACAAATTGAATAAAAGTCGTACAGACGTTATACGATTTTCATGGTTAATTAGGTTTCAAAATGTACATCCTTTGGTCTGTCATCATTATTCTTTTAACCTATTAGAATTATGATATTTTTTAGTAAAAGATACCCAAGATTGTAAATAAATTAAATCCCTTATTTTCGACGAGTGAAGGTTAGAACATTCTGTTTCATGCTTCGATAAATTTCCTCACTCAAAGATACATTAGAATCAATGAAGATGGGGACTGGAAGCGTGAGTTTATAGGGTTGGAAAGTAGCTATGTGTGGCGAATCCTGAAGGTAATAAGTTGCCTTTTCTGTCTACACTATACTATTGGCATGAAACAATTTTTACTCTTTCCAATCTGTCGCTGCTTAATTTGGATTTTTGATTATTCAGTAACTAACAAATCGAATATTTTTTTAAGATATGTTGAGTGCCTTTGCTATCAGTTACGATTGTGTTGGGATCATCGGGCTTCAGATAGATTTTTGTTGTTTGAACGGAAGGTAAACATAATCCTCCGGTCACTCATAACAGTACCGACAAATTTCGTAAGAAATTATTACAAAATACATAGCCTTTAAATACGATATGGTACCTTCGCTTGCAGGCACGTTAAATCTTAACAAATTTCATATTCTGGGGTCACAAATTTTTATTACGAAAGCGAAATGCATCTTATCTTTCGACGAAAGGTCATTTTGATTCAACAAGTGCTTGTCTTTTAAAACATTGTTAATGAGTACTTGTACATGACCAGAAGAAATAAAAAAATTTCCTACAGCCATTACCAAAGTTGACTTAAAAAATCGGTTTCTCATTTTCCCGCCTATGTGGATTTCGTCTCGCATGCATATGAACTCGGGTAATACTTTTGCATGAAATTCCAGGAAATCATTTTCGGAATGTCATATTGAGAAAGGAGTTTTTTGTGAAATCTCATCGCCTACGTACGTGCTCAGTTTTGAATCTGTTACCTGTACCAAATAGTGTTAAACAAAAAGCAGGAGCGTCGTCTAAAATGGACTGAGCCATTACTGTGTAAAGCAGAGATGCAATGATATTTTTAAGAAAATGGTCATGTATCGTTTTGGCAGATGTTGCGCAATGGAGTACGCAATCGGCATACCGTTGTCATGAAACGGCAATACAAATCCAATTAATTGGTTGGTCTTGGTATCATATTGAATACGATTGGAAATTCTTGTCCCTTCTTCACTCTGCCACACCAAAGGAGCTAAATTTCTCGCTTTGAGCAACTCTTTTAAATCAATAGCGCGACATGCACCATCAACTAGTAAAGATGCGTGGGCATTTATATCACGACAGATTGTATTTATATGTGGAAGAGGTAAGTTTGCGGATAGAGTATCGTACGAAATGCGTCCACCGACCAAATAATAGTAAATACTTATTAATTTCAGTGCTTTTTCATACCTGTAACCTCTGGTTCCACAGTTAGCTTTATCTTTCGCACAACGTACAAGTAACGGCAGGAGCGTGGATTCATTAGATTCAGTAGGTTGCATGGATCTTGGAGAAATCAATTGCTATTCATTAGGATTTTCAGACGCGAGATTAGAAAAAGCAATAGCCAGAACTGTTGACGAACGCTCTTTTTGCTCGAACCGAGGCTCGAAATGACTTTAATCAGTGGGCTGTTGATCAGTTAAAATCTCCATTTAAGTTTCTTGATTATTTGAAACCGCTAATTCAGGTTTCGGAGTAACATCAGAATCTCTAGTCGTAATTTCAGCGTAACTGTTCACATTTTTGGGTGTTTCATTATCAAATCTCTGGAAAATCACATTAGGATAAATTTTACACTTCTCGAACAATTTTAAAAACAATACTTTCCCGAACGGCATCAATGATCCCAGGATCATCCTAATTTCCGCTTGTGGAATGGTTCGTAGACAAAAATTTTTCAAATTTTTTTCAGTTAAATAAAAATGTGTACAGCATTTTATACCATATGAGTAAGAATAGTTTATAGGTCTTACGGTCTTCGTTAAATTAAAAGAATGAAAACAAAATTACTGGAAAGACCTACAAAAAATTCTTACTCATATTTACATTGACGTTTGAAAAAAGTATTGATTTGATTCTTATCAAATCTACTTATGAATTTTATAGAAACTAGAAAAAAGTTTTCAAGTTTTTCTAGAATCATTCCATGATCATTCTGAATGCATATACAAGATATACGCAAAGTATCACGCAAGCGGACATTAGGATGATCCTAGAATGGTCCTGGGATGATTAAAAAGATTTGATAAATAAAGAAAAACTAAGAAACTTTAATCCGAATCAAAAGGAAATTTCAAAAAACAAAACACAACTGAAAAAGACCACAAACCAAAATCTTTTAATTTTATATGTATTATTATGTATCGAGGGTATTGAAGTAGGAATCTATTTTCACATCGAAAAAAATATAAGAATTCCATCAAAAACCGAAAAGACTTTGCAGAAATGCAAATAGTTCCAAATCGAGTAAAACTTTATTGCGACAGAATAATTCGCGAAGAAAATTATTGATGCAATTGCAGAATAGGGGCGTCACTTGTTTTTTGGCTGAAAAACCAGTATTTTACAGTAGCATACTTTTAGAATCTTTAATTGAACGATAAATGAAGCGATTTGACAATGCAGAAGTTCAAAATTATTTTTACTTTTTTACTATGATGCCTTAAATCTGGTTATGTTACGACATCGGAATGATCAAATTTAACTTACCGTTTAGGTGCTTCCCAACATCCGAACGGCCAGAAACATCCCTTTGACAGACCAAAAAAATAATTCTGTCAAAACCCTACCCTTTTCCAACGTTTTGTGGAGGCGCAAAGGCAGGGGTGCCTTCTCATGTCGAACTTCTCGTTAAATATTATCATTACGATATATCGTGACAGTTCCACATTTGAGACATCGTAGTAACGAAAGTAACAATAATTTTGAATTTTCACCTTTTTAAATCGATTCATTCATCATTCAATTAGAGATTCTAATAGTTTGTTGCCAGACTAAATTTTTTTCCAGCTAAAACAGAGATGACATGTGACTCACCTATTTTGCATTCTAACAAATTATTTTTTCGGTTGAAAGTATAAATTAAATGCAAAATTTGAGGATAATACCTGATATTCAGGATTCGAAAATTGATTCTCTTTTCCTTTAGACAAATGAACATTAAGCAGCCTCGAAAAATTGCATGTGACCCATTATTGTTGCAACATAAGACAATGATTGTCCATTGAATTTTTCGATGTAGAATCCCAAGACGAAAACAGATGCGCCGTTAGTGATTGTGTTTTTCGTTGCTTCATCAACTGAATCAGAGTGTTTCTTCACAAAATTCCGAATCGTCGTTGCAATCGATCTTTTTAATTTTCTGGTTTCTTGCTGATTGTCAATCTACAGAGGTTTTTCGTTATTTTTTGTATCTGATTCTTTACTCACCTTCATTGAAGGTTCATGGGGTGCTAAAAATTCGGTTGCTTTCTCTGCGACCCAATCAATTGATCGCAGTAGCATCTTTTTATCTCCATCCATAAATTTGAACTTTTCATGATTTCTAAATTAAATCCCGTTATGCTTTTTTTTATCAACGCTTTCTCCAATTAATTCCTGCATATAGTTTCTGGGAAAGTTTTCTGTATCCCTAATGTCTGTTTCGGTCATTTCTGAAAATGACAACGGATTATCATAACAGAGTAATCCAAAAATATGGCGAATTTAAGGCTTGACGATAGTTCCCGTTGCGGTATAAATTTTTCTCCAGGAATCGTTCTGATTGACGTTCGGGTATTCTTTTTTTTCCTCCGCCATTTTGGATTTGCTTTTAACTTAGCATGTCTCGCATTCAAAGTAAGCCCTTTTGATTTAAAAAAGAGAAGAAAAAAAAATCGGGTTTACGAGGATGAATATAAGTTTGATCAACATTTATTAACAGTATGAATTTCAATTAGATTTATATTATGTTAGTTTCAGCAAGAAGTTCTGAAGCATATCTC
>NC_046662.1:17337319-17338879 GCF_010883055.1 Belonocnema kinseyi | reverse complement strand
AGAAATTAAATAAGTAAAAATACAACTTTGTCCCAGAAAATAATTGATCATTTTCCGAAATATCTGAGGAATCGGTGTCTTAAATGATTCAGAGGAATCCCAGTTTGAAAAAATCGCTAATTAAAATAAGTCTTTTCAGATATTTTTTAAATAGTTGTTTATTGTTAATTTTGTATGAAAATATTTATTCAAAATTATTTCCACAAAAACTTGAAGCAGTTATAGTGAAAAAAATTCTTTCAATGTGCCGAAGCGTTGAATTGATTTTTTTACTTTGCTTACAAGACTCACAATGATTCAAAGTATTTCTAGATGAGAACAATTTGTTTCTCACAATAATTACAATTTTTGGAAATGCGTGAAGATGTACAAATATGTCACAAAGAAATGGAGACTACAAAGCTCTTTATTAAAAACATAAAACTGTTTGATTGAATATAAAAATACAAATATGGAAGCAATCAGTTTTTACAGTCAGTTTTACAAATCGTTCAAGTAGATTTTAGAGACCTGTTATTTTAACAATTATTTGGATTATAATTTACAAATTATACTAGTAAAAATTTCACGCCATTTTTACAGACAAGTTTCACATTAAAAAATTGCTATCACCAAGCTGTTCAACTAAGTTTTAAAAAATTTAATTGCGAAATACTTTGTTTCTTTCGAAATATTATTAATTGCTTTTCATCAATCGTTTCGAAAATTTAACGTTAATACTTTTATTTGTCAAGCAGAAAAATGTGATTTTTTAATTGTATCTCATCCGTGGAATTCAATTAAAATATCAATTCAATTTCCTACTTCTTACATTTTATCGTACTTCAGATGAAAAATGATATCTGGAATCTGAAAAATATGCGCTTTTATTTCTCATACAGTCGATTCAATTATATTTCCAAATATATTTTTTTATGCACAAATATGTTTGTATGCAATTATTATAAAACTTTAATTAGAAATGAACAATTTTTTTAAAGTTTCGCCAAGGTTTTCCGAAGTAAAAAATAAAAACAAAGTTATTGAAAACAAAATGTGAAACGGTTATGCAACTGTTTTTAATTTTCCATAAACATTAATGAAATTTAGAAAATTTCCCAATGGTCTTAATTTTTTCGGATCTCTACATAGATGTAATGAAGATGTTTGAATTGATTAAAAAGTCAAATCAATTATTATACAGAAAAAAATGTATAAAAAAAATAAATCCATTCCAATGATTTAAAAAAATAATTGATAAGAAATATAATCGATGAGTATCCAGATTTTTATTGAATACATTTAAAACGCGTTGACATATACACATATGAAATTGTGAAATCTATTTTTCTTCCTTCAGGTGCAAGGCGAGTAGAGAAGAGTAAACCGAAATTAGGTACAGTTAGACGGTCATTATATATTTTATCACTATCTCAATGTTTAGACACTTCAAGTTTGTCTGATATAATTCTACATGCCTATTCATTATAGTTTCCATAAAACCAACACACTGACATGAAACTGATTTTTTTTCTTCCATAATTAACTCTTTTATTGAAAATGTATATTTTTTTTGGAAAT
>NC_046662.1:17334847-17337219 GCF_010883055.1 Belonocnema kinseyi | reverse complement strand
CTCGGAAATTTTTTTCTACAAATTTTTCACAAGAAATTGAAAGAAGAAAGTTTTTTTTTATCGTGTTATGTTCTTTAGAGGGGTAATGGGAATTTTAAGAATATTTGTGGAGACATTTAAAATTGTTAGTAATTAGCATAGGGAATGATTTAAAAATAAAAATTTATTAGGGTTGCGAAAATTTTAAAACTAAAGTATTAATTTTGGATTATAAATATTTTAATCATTCAGGCACAACTTGTAATCGCTTAAAGTTTGCAAGATTATAAATGAAAGCCTTTTAAGACTAGAATTAGATTACAAACTACTTAAAAGGTGATTTTTACGTTTGATTCATTTTTTAATAATTTGTCATCTTACAAATTATTCCTTTTCGTAAAGAAATATCACCTGATTTTGATTTACATTTAAAAAATTTTTATAAGATCAATCATGGATTGCGTTGTTTATAAAAAACGTTAAAGTTTGATATGGTTTAAACTCATAAAATAATAATTAAATTCAATAATGATTATTTTTACGATATATTTTAAACCAAACAGTATTATTTTTTACCATGAAACAGTTGTACTTTTATTCAAAAAGAATGAATTTTTAAACAGGAAAATTATCTCTTACTAATAAAGAATAATTTTTTACAAAACACATAAATATTCTACTAGGAAGAATCACTTTTCGAACAAAAATATTAATTTTCAAACAAAAAAGAAATAGTTGCATCGTTAGTTCAAAAAATTAATTCTAGCTAGAAAAAATTAGATTTGCAAGATAATAGTTAAATTTTCAACAGCTTGAAATCCGTTGAGCATGTTTATTTTTTTTCTTTAAATTTAGAACAAAGGTCTTAATTTTAATTTAACTGTAGTTCAGAATAAGTCATTTTATTCCCTGAATAATTTTTCAATCTCTGTAAAGATTTTATGTAGATGTCCATTTCATTTAGGAAATAGTAGACTGATCCTTAATTATTTTTTTATAAAATCAAAACTAAATCAAAAACATATCAAATAGGGTAAATATTTTCGATGTGCCTTGAGACGAGATATGAATAAAGAAAGGTAAAATAGATTAGGTAGTAGAATATTTCAAAAATTTTTGGATGAGAATGTATCTTTACTAATTAAAAAATCGAAAATTTTGTTAAACAGCAAGTTTTTAAATAAAAATAAAAGTTTTTTTTACTAATTTAATAAAGATCATGATGTCAAGATAAAGATCATCAAGCCTGCCACAAATGTTAGTGTCATTATCCCTAATAAATTACTAGTTCAGGTACTATAAACAAAATTATTCAAAAGTTTAATTGTTAAATACGAAAATAAACATACAGAATTTCGAAAACAAATAAATAAATTTTTTTATTTGTGGTATTCAAGTTTAGCAGGATAATTAAAAATTTAGGATACATTTTTAATATATTGAAGGCGCAATTCGATTTCGGATTCATAAGAAAATATACCTTTGAATAAAGAAGATTAGATTTGTATACTTAAATTAGAATCGTTTCCCATGATATCTGTATTTATTTTTTTCCGCGGTTCCTGAAGGTAAAAGATGACAAACTATTTTATATCTCATTCACTATATACATTGTTACATGACGAAAATTAATGTTTTCCATATCAATATGCTCAAATTTATAATTCTATTCGATTCAATATATATCAATTAAGTTTAGTAAATAAATTCCAAATTATGCCTGAAAGAACTGTATTTTTTTTAATCGCAAGAACAGTGTTTAATATTAAACATTTTGAGCTTGTGGTTTTTATAATTAAACTCAATATTTTAAAATATTTTATTATTGACTAAAAAATGATTTTCTGTAAATCAAAACGTATTTTATGAAAAATGAGAATAGCTTATTAAAAATTAAAAACTTGGATCGTGAAAGATGTTCCTAAAAATAATTGTTCATTGAATTCCTTAAGGAATATTTAAAAAAATTTTATTCCATTTAGGACAAAAGTTGTGATTTTTATTTGACCTACATTCATTGTAAAAAACGACATTTCCTGAATAATTATCTAGAATTTGTAAAGTTTTTATAAACATTATCACATTTAGAATGCAGTAAAGTCATTGCTCGATAATCTTTCAGCAAACGGAAATTTAATTTAATTGCAAAAAAACAATTAAATTCAAATTTTTTCGATGAGCGTTGGAATGAGGCTTGAATTAAGCAAGGAGAAAAAAATTACGTGTGACCATGATTAAACCGCCATCGTTCTGAAAAAAAAATAAAATACATAACCACAGTAGAGATAAGTTAATCTATTTACAGGTATAAAAAATAAATTCTCGTTCTATCAATTCAGTTAAAAATCTAACACAATCGCCTTTTTTAAATAAACTTTTTAAATAATTTTAAT
>NC_046662.1:17334427-17334747 GCF_010883055.1 Belonocnema kinseyi | reverse complement strand
TATTTACAGGTATAAAAAATAAATTCTCGTTCTATCAATTCAGTTAAAAATCTAACACAATCGCCTTTTTTAAATAAACTTTTTAAATAATTTTAATTTCTCTTTAGTTTCAGTTAATGTTTATATTGATCAAAATAATAAAGTCGTAATGATTTTATTTTGAACTTCTTAAACTTTATAAGGATTTTTAAAGGTCTCATAATGTTTTAAAGATTTTAGGCTATTTTTAAATATTCAAAGGGGTTTCCTAAAACGTTAAATATTTTTTATGGAATTTTGATGCATATCAAAAATTTCTGAACCAAATTCCTGAATCTCTA
>NC_046662.1:17334177-17334417 GCF_010883055.1 Belonocnema kinseyi | reverse complement strand
TCACAATAATTAAGAGTTTTTGTGGTCTAAAAGATTTAAAGAGCCTTTTTAATATTTCAAAATACTTGGCACGATTTCGAAAATTCGATGATTTGTAAAGAATCTGCTTGTATTTTGGAACATGTTGTAGTATTAACATACGGATTGTAGGATTTTTGAATATTTTAAAATATTTGAACAATAAAAAAATTTTTTTTTGATAATATCCTCTTGTGTTAGAATAATGCTAGAAAATTTCAG
>NC_046662.1:17333526-17334167 GCF_010883055.1 Belonocnema kinseyi | reverse complement strand
CATATTTCACTTTTCGTCCCATTTTTAAACAGAATGACGCAAATATTGTAATTAATTAAAGTTTAAAAAAATTAAATGATAAAAGAATTTATTACTATTGTTAATAACATTTAATTGAAGAAATGCTAGAAAGTTCTAGTTTTTCTAATGTTCAAATATCTGTCTATTTTTCTCTTGGAATGAGTTAATAATAAATTATTTAACTTAACAAAAATAATTCTTTAAACATGTCTCTTTCATACAATCGCTCATTGTTTATCACTATCTTAGAATAATTTTAGATAATTAAATACCTCAAGGTAAAAAAATTCGTCTTAATTTTGGTTAATATTTATCAGTTATTTCCTGAAAAATAATTCATGGTTAATTCACACCTGATTTCGAATGTAAATTTTAACACCTTTACAACTTATAGAAGAATCTGGAAACAGTTCTATTTTGGTATTAAGTAAAATTATCTTTTTTAAATGTAGTCTTTAATATAATTATTTTCTAACTTTTGGTTTTCTAATTTTTCTATTTATGGAATTCTTGAGCACAGAAATATGCTAGTAAAAAGTCGGCAACAGCTCTATTGCAGACTAAATTCCAAAATTTGTTGTCATTTTAAATAAAATTAATCAATTAAGCATTTAATTAAA
>NC_046662.1:17332918-17333516 GCF_010883055.1 Belonocnema kinseyi | reverse complement strand
TTTGGCACAAAATTAATCTTCCTTGTTTGGAATCAACTGATAGATGACAATAATAAAAATGTTCCGAATCACAATGCCTAAATTTTTAATTATACTTTATTAAGCATTTTTAATTAAGAACAATGAGAAAACTCAAAATTAATTATTAAAAACTATACATTTTGGTAATTATCGGTATATTATTATTTTAATAACATGCGCATACTTTTCCAGGATTTTACACAACTTTAAATATTTCAAAGGAGTTTAAAAAAATATCAACCTATTTCGTGTAATGTAGCAAAATCTTTTAATTTTCAAGAGCGTTAAGCAATCTTAATACATTTGAGAAAATTGCAATAGACATACAATTCATTTTTATTAAAAATTTTAGATTTGAAAACAAAATTACTCAAAAAGTTAATTTTCTACCAAAAAGTAGAATTTTCCTGAAAGTAGTTTTAACAAGAAAGTTTACTTTCTTATCGAATAATTTAATTCACTATCAAATTTTTTGAAAAAAAGGAATGGGGAAAGTTACATTTTCACTAGCCGGATAATTTTTTTTACGAAATGCGTAAATTTTCTACTTAGATACATTTTTAACATACAAAAACAC
>NC_046662.1:17332511-17332908 GCF_010883055.1 Belonocnema kinseyi | reverse complement strand
AAGACTCGATGCAAATAAGATAATTTTGAACAAGAAGTTTAAAAATATATAATTTAAAATTAAAAAAATTATATGTTTGACTTTGCATTTTTTTATTCGGAAATAATATCTTTATCAACTATTACTCTAAAACTATTATTTCGTAATATAGAAATTATTATCAAAATTTGTTTAATGATGTATTTTCTTTGTTGTCAGTTCGACTTTCTGCATCCAAAATTTCATTATTAATCTAAAGATTCAACCATTTTGCAAAACTTTCGTCATTTTGGCTTGGAAATTTAACATTATGAAAAAAAATATTTTGCTTGATTGACTTGAAAATCCTTTTTGGTAAAAAATTTAATTATTTGTTAAAAAGAACATTCTTTTTTTTCATTATTCATCTTTTTGGTTG
>NC_046662.1:17311020-17332411 GCF_010883055.1 Belonocnema kinseyi | reverse complement strand
AAATTCAAATTCTTGGTTCGACATTTTAGGTTTGTCGAGAATTAGAATTTTTCGGTAGAAAAATAAACTTTTTGGCTGACAACTCAACTTTCTAGTTAGAAACTTATGTATTTGTTGCAAACTTGTTTCACCGGATTAAGAAACTTACTTCTTTAACTTTAAATATGTATAACTATTTTATAGAAAATCAACTCTTTTGTTAAAATTTTATATTTTCAGGCTAAAAATTCAAGTGCTTTGTGAAGGAAATTCGTCTTTTTATCTTAAAAATTCAAGATTCTGAAATAAAAATCAACTATTTTGCGGAGGAGTTTTTTTTTCTTTTCGTTAAAAATTAATTGTTTCCCCCCAGAAAAATTCAATTGGTTCAGTTTTGGTAAATAGTTCATCTCCTTCAGTTTAAAACAACAAACTTTTTGTTTAATAATTAATGTTATTTATTAAAAAATCTTCTTTTCGTTAGAAAATTAATCTTATTATTTTAAAATTCAACTATTTGTTTAGAAATACATGTATTTCGTGAAAAATTCTTATTTTTTGATAAGAAAAATTTTCTTCATTGAGAAAACAACTATCTATTTAATAAAGAATGTCTGTGTTTTATAAAAAATATGTATTATTTCTCTTATTCAAGATAATTCATTTTCGTCGACAATAAGCTTTTTTTGAATAAACATCACTATGTACGTGATTGCAAAAGAATTATACTATTTTTAGAAAATGTAAGTGAAGTCATTTCTTCTCGTGTACTTCTATCTTTTCATAATTTTAAATATATTCGAAAAATTCAATCTCTGTAGTTTAAATTACAACTGTTACTGTAATAATTATAATTAGTATAATTATTTTCATTATTTCAAAATTATATCTGCGATCTGGCAGAGAAATAAAAAATACGATAACGATAAAATTGCAAATTTTGACACTTTTTTTTATTTGGCTTTTTCTTTTAATTATTATAAAAAAAACCTTATTTTTCTATTTTAAATTTCGAAACTTTGAAACTTGATAAGAGGTTTCTATTGGTTAAAACATTCCCGCAAATTTTTTGAATGTATAGATTTTGCAAGTTAGGAATAATAAAAATTACAAATTCCATCAATAATTTATAGCATAATCAAAATATTTTTTAAGCTGTGCAAAACACATGCTTTTTATATTTATTTCAATGCACACTTCTTTTGAAAAAGCTAAATATGTCAAATCTAAAATTTTTTATCTTAAAACGAATGACAATATTATTATCTTTTTCATTGTGTTTATTTGTTCCAAATCTTAAAAAATACAATTTCCCTAAATTACTGAAAATTTTTTTCCGAAAAAGCAATTTTGATTGGTTGTAAGGTATTTTTTAAATGAAAGTTAAATCATTTTCAAATTTCTTAAAATGGTGACGCGCCGGAATATTAAATTTCAAATTGAGAAACAAATAAAACATAATATTGAAAAGAATTTTTTTGGTAATAAAGTTTTCTTTGATATGATGTACATTGATTAAGTTGTTATAAAATAGAATTCTTTTTCGTAATTATAAAATTTGTTTGTACTTTAAGCCGTAGAGAATTCGATCATTCGGAAATTTTTAATTTTTGGCAATTTAATAATTTCAAAAATTTTCTATTTTGAATATTGTGTTATCGTGAATTATCGTTTGAATGTATTGTAAATTGTTTGAGGTTGCGTAGCCTATTTACAATAGCTTTAAAATATTGCTCTCTCATTGTTTCAAGAAAGGTGGAAATGTTGCAATATCTTTTATTTTCTGGAACTTTTTTGTTTGTCACGTTCTCTATTTCGATCAACTTTTTTTTATTATATACTGACAGCCCTAAAATTAAATTTCTACTTCGAAACATTATTTATTTATGAAAAAACGAAGTTCTAACGCGATATTTAAACAAAAAATAGAATAATCAAATTTTTTATTAAATAATTAATTTCCTACCAAGAAGACAAATTTGGAACAAAATACATAGATTATCAAACAAATAGTTACATTTTTAAACTGACACTATACATTTTCTTAAAATTAACATTTCTGGTTTTTGTAAACATAATATACCAGGAATCGAAGTTATTTAACATTTAAACATTAATAAATTAAAATGATCAATCTTAAACCAATAATGGAATAGTTACATTTTTAGTAAAAAAAATTAATTTTGCGCCGAAGAATCGTATACTTAACAAAAAATATTCAATTGTTAAATTAGAGATATGAATTTTTTAACATGAAAATAAAATTTCAACCAAGAAAAAGCGAATTTTACATAAAGAATTAAAATTTTCAACTAAGAATAAATAGTTCTACTGTAGAAAATAGAATATTTAAATTCGCAGTTCTTTGGAAAAAATACGAATTTTCTGCAAAATAAATAAAATTTTAAGCAAATAAATAGTTCAGTTCTCTACTTGAAAAGAGGTTTCAACCAAAAATGTAATAGATACTAATTGAGTGAAACAAATTGATTTTTCACAAAAAAATATATTTTTGATAAAATGGTCAAATTTTCAACAAGAAAAAAATGAATTTTCTGCCGGAAAAGTCCATTTCCTTCCAAATGGAAAAAATTTCTGCAAAATGCAACAAATTTCTAAACAAAATATTCAAATTTAAGACTAAAATAGATGCATGTTTGACCAAAAATAAAATGGTTGAATTTTCTGTGAAAAAATAATTGCAAACCAAAAAAAACCCATTATTAATAAAAATAGTTCAATTTTTTATCAAGTTAATGAATTTCTAACTAAAATGATGATTTTTCAACCTTAAATGACAACCTTAATTTTCCACCAAAAAAATTCCACTAAAAAGATAAAAATTTTTATTTTAAATTAGAAAAACGAACTGATTTTTACCGAAATTGAGTTGTATTTGGAGTCAAAAAAACAATGTTCTAGCGAAAAAAAATTTTAAAACGAAAAGGTAGATTATAAAGCAGAAAAGTAAATTTTTAATTTAAATAACGAATCTGTAATAAAAAAATAATTTGTTTCTGAATAATAGAATCCTCAACCAAAAAGATGAATAATGAAAAAAAAGAATGTTCTTTTTAACAAATAATTAAATTTTTTACCAAAAAGGATTTTCAAGTCAATCAAGCAAAATATTTTTATTCATAATGTTAAATTTCCTAGCCAAAATGACGAAAGTTTTGCAAAATGGTTGAATCTTTAGATTAATAATGAAATTTTGGATGCAGAAAGTCGAAATGTCAACAAAGAAAATACATCATTAAACAAATTTTGATAATAATTTCTATATTACAAAATAATAGTTTTAGAGTAATAGTTGATAAACATATTATTTCCGAATAAAAAAATGGAACGTCAAACATATAATTTTTTCAATTTTAAATTATATATTTTTAAACTTCTTGTTCAAAATTATCTTATTTGCATCGAGTCTTAAGCCTAGTCGTGTTTTTGTATGTTAAAAATGTATCTAAGTAGAAAATTTACGCATTTCGTAAAAAAAATTGTCCGGCTATTGAAAATGTAACTTTACCCATTCCTTTTTTGCTTAAAATTTATATATTTTCTTTAAATTGATCTTTCCCAGTTGAATATACAAATGTTTGGTTCTAAATTAATTTCGTTTGTTTAGCTATTCAAAAAATTTGATAGTGAATTAAATTATTCGATAAAAAAGTAAACTTTCTTGTTAAAACTACTTTCAGGAAAATTCAACTTTTTGGTAGAAAATTAAATTTTTGAGTAATTTTGTTTTTTAATTTAAAATCTTTAATAAAAATGAATTGTATATCTATTGCAATTTTCTCAAATGTATTAAGATTGGTTAACGCTCTTGAAAATTAAAAGATTTTGCTAAATTACACGAAATAGGTTGATATTTTTTTTAATTCATTTGAAATATTTAAAGTTGTGTAAAATCCTGGAAAAGTATGCGCATGTTATTAAAATAATAATATACCGATAATTACCAAAACGTATAGTTTTTAATAATTAATTTTGAGTTTTCTTATTGTTCTTAATTAAAAATGCTTCATAAAGTATAATTAAAAATTTAGGCATTGTGATTCGGAACATTTTTATTATTGTCATCAAGCAGTTGATTGCCAACAAGGAAGATTAATTTTGTGCCAAAAATAGTTATTTTTAATTAAATGCTTAATTGATTAATTTTATTTAAAATGACAACAAATTTTGGAATTTAGTCTGCAATAGAGATGTTGCCGAATTTTTACTAGCATATATCTGTGCTCAAGAATTCCATAAATAGAAAAATTAGAAAACCAAAAATTAGAAAATAATTATATTAAAGACTACATTTAAAAAAGATGATTTTAATTAATACCAAAATTAGAACTGTTTCCAGATTCTTCTATAAGTTGCAAAGGTGTTAAAATTTACATTTGAAATCAGGTGTCAATTAACCATGAGTTATTTTTCAGGAAATAATTGATAAATATTAACCAAAATTAAGACGAATTTTTTTACCTTGAGGTATTTAATTATCTAAAATTATTCTAAGATAGTTATAAACAATGAGCGATTGTATGAAAGAGACATGTTTAAAGAATTATTTTTGTTAAGTTAAATAATTTATTATTAACTCATTCCAAGAGAAAAATAGACAAATAATTCAATTAAATGTTATTAACAATAGTAATAAATTCTTTTATCACTTAATTTTTTAAACTTTGATTAATTAAAATATTTGCGTCATTCTGTTTAAAAATGGGACGAAAAGTGAAATATGGTGCAAAAAACTGAAATTTTCTAGCATTATTCTAACACAAGAGGATATTATCAAAAATAATTTTTTTTATTCTTTAAATATTTTAAAATATTCAAAAATCCTACAATTCATATGTGAATACTACCACATGTTCCAAAATACAAGCAGATTCTTTACAAATCATCGAATTTTCGAAATCGTGCCAAGTATTTTGAAATATTAAAAAGGCTCTTTAAAACTTTTAGACCACAAAAACTCTTAATTATTGTGAAAATTTTAGAGATTCAGGATTTTAGTTCAGAAATTTTTGATATGCATCAAAATTCCATAAAAAATATTTAACGTTTTAGGAAACCCCTTTAAATATTTAAAAATAGCCTAAAACCTTTAAAACTCTATGAGACCTTTAAAAATCCTTATAAAGTTTAAGAAGTTCAAAATAAAATCATTACGACTTTATTATTTTGATCAATATAAATATTAACTGAAACTAAGGAGAAATTAAAATTATTTAAAAAGTTTATTTAAAAAAGGCGATTGTGTTAGATTTTTAACTGAATTGATAGAACGAGAATTTATTTTTTATACCTGTAAATAGATTAGCTTATCTCTACCGTGGTTATGTATTTTATTTTTTTTCAGAACGATGGCGGTTTAATCATGGTCACACATAATTTTTTTCTCTTTGCTTAATTCAAGCCTCATTCCAACGCTCATCGAAAAAATTGGAATTTAGTTGTTTTTTTGCAATTAAATTTAATTTCCGTTTGCTGAAAGATTATTGAGCAATGACTTTACTGCATTCTAAATGTGATAATGTTTATAAAAACTTTACAAATTCTAGATAATGATTCAGGAAATGTAGTTTTTTACAATGAATGTAGGTCAAATAAAAATCACAACTTTTGTCCTAAATGGAATAAAATTTTTTTAAATATTCCTTAAGGAATTCAAAGAACAATTATTTTTAGGAACATCTTTCACGATCCAAGTTTTTAATTTTTAATAAGCTATTCTCATTTTTCATAAAATGCGTTTTGATTTACAGAAAAACATTTTTTAATCAATAATAAAATATTTTAAAATATTGAGTTTAATTATAAAAACCACAAGCTCAAAATGTTTAATATTAAATACTGTTCTTGCGATTAAAAAAAATACAGTTCTTTCAGGCATAATTTGGAATTTATTTACTAAACTTAATTGATATATATTCAATCGAATAGAATTATAAATTTGAGCATATTGATATGGAAAACATTAATTTTCGTCATGTAACAATGTATATAGTGAATGAGATATAAAATAGTTTGTCATCTTTTACCTTCAGGAACCGCGGAAAAAAATAAATACAGATATCATTGGAAACGATTCTAATTTAAGTATATAAAACTAATCTTCTTTATTCAAAGGTATATTTTCTTATGAATACGAAATCGAATTGCGCCTTCAATACATATTAAAAATGTGCACTAAATTTTCAATTAACCTGCTAAACTTGAATACAACAGATAAAAAAATTTATTAATTTGTTTTCGAAATTCTGTTTGTTTATTTTCGTATTTAATAATTAAACTTTTGAATAATTTTGTTTATAGTACCTAAACTACTAAATTATTAGGGATAATGACACTAACATTTGTGGCAGACTTGATTATCTTTATCTTGACATCATGATTTTTATTAAATTAGTAAAAAAAATTTTATTTTTATTTAAAAACTTACTGTTTAACCAAATTTTCGATTTTTTAATTAGTAAAGATACATTCTCATCCAAAAATGTTTGAAATATTCTACTGCCTAATCTATTTTACCTTTCTTTATTCATATCTCGTCTAAAGGCACATCGGAAATATTTGCCCTATTTGATATGTTTTTGATTTAGTTTTGATTTTATAAAAAAATAATTAAGGATAAGTCTACTATTTCCTAAATGAAATGGACATCTTCATAAAATCTTTACAGAGATTGAAAAATTATGCAGGAAATAAAATGAATTATTCTGAACTACAGTTAAATTAAAATTGAGACCTTTGTTCTAAATTTAAAGAAAAAAAAAATAAACATGCTCAACGGATTTTAAGTTCAAAACTACTTTCACGAACATCTATAAAGATCAAATTTTTCACTTTGTTCTAAAATATTTCGAATGATTGCTGTTGAAAATTTAACTATTATCTGGCAAATCTAACTTTTTCTAGCTAGAATTAATTTTTTGAACTAACGATGCAACTATTTCTTTTTGTTTGAAAATTAATATTTTTGTTCGAAAAGTGATTCTTCCTAGTAGAATATTTATGCGTTTTGTAAAAAATTATTCTTTATTAGTAAGAGATAATTTTCCTGTTTAAAAATTCATTCTTTTTGAATAAAAGTTCAACTGTATCATGGTAAAAAATAATACTGTTTGGTTTAAAATATATCGTAAAAATAATCTTTAGTGAATTTAATTATTATTTTATGAGTTTGAACCATATCAAACTTTTACGATTTTTATAAACAACGCAATCCATGAGTGATCTTATAAAAAATTTTAAAATGTAAATCAAAATCAGGTGATATTTCTTTACGAAAAGGAATAATTTGTAAGATGACAAATAATTAAAAAATGAATCAAACGTAAAAATCACCTTTTAAGGAGTTTGTAATCTAATTCTAGTCTTAAAAGGCTTTCATTTATAATCTTGGAAACTTTAAGCGATTACAAGTTGTACCTAAATGATTAAAATATTTATAATCCAAAATTAATACTTTAGTTTTAAAATTTGCGCAACCCTAATAAATTTGTATTTTTAAATCATTCCCTATGCTAAATACTAACAATTTTAAATGTCTCCACAAACATTCTTAAAATTCCCATTACCCCTCTAAAGAACATAACACGATAAAAAAAAACTTTCTTCTTTCAATTTCTTGTGAAAAATTTGTAGAAAAAAATTTCCGAGACGGATGAATGAAAATTGGAAATACGTCGAATTCTAAAATTTTTTATTTTCGTTTGAAATGGTGTCTAATTAGCTCTTTTTGATCTAATTTCATTAATTAACTAAAAATAAAATGCATCGCAGACCATTTTTTTTAAATGATTAATGCGTCAATAGCTGGCGCATTCTTTACTTTTTGTGAAAGTTTTAGACGGTACATATAAGCATATTTAAATAAAAATGTATTGTCCTCCAAAAAGTCGATTTTGACTTTATTGGAACGAATTTAACACAAGCATGTCACTGAGCCCCTTTCCCACCAATTGCAACTAATTAATAAGTCGCTCAATAAACTGGCGTAAAATTTTCAATCAGTAGTGCGTTTAAGAAATAATCGAAAATCGGATGTGGTTTTTTCGCATGATTTGGAAATGTTAACAAATTTCGGGAGTTTTTTAAGTCTGTTTAGGTATCTTAAAATCTTACGAATCAAATACTAAATACTTCCCATTCTCCAAAAATTGTAGCAAGTTTTATAAAACACAATAGAAGATTCAAAAAAAAAGATTTATAAATTTTTTATATGTATGGAAATCCCATTCAAAGTCTTTAACCGTTTACAAAGCCCCTTAGAATAATTCGAAATATCCGAAAGCCTTCCAATGTCTATGGAATCCTAAAAATCCTCATTAGGTTTCCAAAATTTCACACCAATCATTCTAACTTCATTAGTTTGAGCCACATATTAACTTAAAATGAAAAAGTGTTAAATTACTAGAAAAGTCTATAAGAAAACACAATTCTGTTAAATCTTTAATTTTATTGAAACAATGAAAAGTCAGTTTTTAATACTTGTAAATCAACTACGTCAGATCTAGCGAGGTAAAGTGTTTAGAAGTTATTTTTCTTTCAAATGATTAATAATAACTTACATAAACACTTAATATACAAATTAAAACAGTCAAAAAAAGGACTAAGTTAACATGAAGAATCAGATAAAAATCAATTATTATCAAAACAGAAAATACATTCTATATGTAACTTTAGCGATTTGTACGTGCCGTACGTCACTATAATGAATTATGCGTGCTATTCGGAACTTCGGCGATTGGTATGTGAGTTTTAAGCAGTCTTACTGCATTTTTAACACTATGAAGTACGAAGCGCTCTGATTAAGTGGCACACTTTCATCTCATTGTAAAATAGTAAAAGTAGTCGCGAGTATTAAACAGAAATCATTTGACTGTGACTTTCAGTCATAGTAGGGTTTTGAGAAAAATCTCTTTTTTTAAAATGCATTTTGTTAACGTGATAAAGTCAATCAACAGCAACATACAGTAGAATTCCGTCGATATTCTAGAATACAACAAAGATTCAATCGACAAGTCAACCTCGCTTGCTCTTTCAACTAAAAAAAGATTCCAGAAAAAACCTTTAAACTGTATGTTTAATGGATTTAATACCGATGTTTTTGATCTGTGATAAAAAAGCCTACAATTGAATCTATTCCTGAATTGTTCAAAAGATTGTGGGAAGATGATCCCCTCAGGATTACTTGTGACAAGGATCTCACAATTATTAAATTGTAAGGCTTTCCCAATGTGATATAATCAGCTATTAACTTCTCTTATCTATCCTATTACCAAACTACCCTCGTTATTTCTCGGGACGCGAAATATGATTTAGTAGCAGAGCTAGGGGGGGGGGCATCACTTGTCTTTTAAATTCAGTGTTTTTTTTTTGATAAACATAAAAATTTAGAGTCAGAGTATCAAAAGAATTTTTTTAACAGTATTCGAGAGTAAAAGTTCTTCTCAGATACAATGCACAGCCACCTTAAGATCAAGGAATAGTTAGGAATGCTTGTTAGGCGTTTGTATACTTCGAATGCTCGCAAGCCCTGCCATCGTTAAATAACCTACGAAATATACTGAATTAACCTTTTATTCACTCTTTGTGGGAAGATTGTACAAGGAAATGGTTTCAAACAACGAAAAACATCATATTGTTATTGACATTCCAAAATTTAGTATGGATTTAAAATTTTCATTAGATTGAAAACTAGATCCTTCGTATAGTTTTTAAATGCCAGATTTTTTGTAATTGTATCAATAATCAAAATGTTTAAATGTCGCCTGAATAGAAAGCAAATAGGTGAACATTTATTTTGTTAGATGTGCCAACCGCTTTTCAGCTTTCAAATAGCTTAAGTAATTCTAAAATACAATTTTTGAAACTTGGAAGCATTTGGCCATGTGACACAAAATAAAAAAGCCAAACATAAAACTAGCTACAACATGTACAACTTTTTTCTCTTATTTTATCTTTTACTTAAAATCATTGCGCTTTAAAAAAAAGGAAACTTAATTTACGCAATACAATTTATTGAATTTTTAACATCGCTTCATTCATTCCTTGACAGCTTGAGCTATTATAGTGGTGCCATTTATCACACATAAATACTAAATTCTATCGGGCTTACATTTGCAAGTGTAGATTTTGTTTCCTATACTCGTTTCGCCACGATATGTACGCGTCTGACATTTAACGCGCTTCCTTCCCTTACTAGTGATAGATATACGTGTATGGTCAGACGTTTCATTGCTTTTCGAAAAACTCTACAGTTTAGTCATTCTGATTGTAACTTTCTTTAAAGTGTAATTTCATTTGAATTACTATTGAGTTACACCCCAAGGACAATTTTAGTAGTTTCTGAAATTACTTTATCCTCGGTAGTAGAATTCTAATTTCAAAGGATAATCACAGAGCTTTCATATTTTATTGTGCTTGATAAAAACAATTCTCATTTAAGCTACTAAACAGACAATATTCCATAGCCAAAAATTCTAGTGTAAAAATGATCACTTATAATATCTCTGATTATCAACTCTTTATGAAGTTCATCATTCTTAAATATATCTTATGAACGTACTCTTATTTCTAAAAAAATGTATCATAAGATAACTAACGATCCGTATCAAGCTCAAATTGTTAGCAATATAAATCATACACTCAGTAAAGCCATGGTTATATCTATGGAACTGTGTTTTGCCGTACTACAAGTACCCATAAACATACATAGCTTTGGTCGCAAAACATGTCTCTTACAGGTTACATCCAAAGCATTTTAAACGGAGGATCATCTGCATAAGTTAACTGTGAAACATAAAATCTTTAAGCGGTATTCGCCCGACTGAAGGGACGGAATGGGATATCAATCATGAGAAAAACTTTTAAGTCTCTTAATAATTTAATCAAATATTCAAAACAGTGGTTTAGACTCTGTTAAAAAGCTTATTCATGGTACAGAAGAACGTCTCTTATCCCAGCTATTTTGGATCGGCCCCAACTTGGATAATCCGGAAACTCGTATAAAACGGAATTTTCAATAAAAAGAAAGTCTTAGTATAATAAACTGTGAGCATACTTAAATAAATATTCAATTTTTACAATGACATGATTCAAAAGCTTCAATAAATGGTTTATATTACATATAACCTGTCTGGATAATCGCGAACTCGGATAAAGTGGACTCAATAAAGCCAGGTTCTACTGTTTTTGTATATAGTTTCGACAATTAGAATGATTCGCGAAGAAAACGTCCAGCTACTGTTTCCTCATTATTATATGACAACGGCACATTCCCCAGTAGCTTCTCTCATTTTACAACGCGGCGCGGCATAACTATCGGAACGCATAAATTCAATTTGTTAAAATCGAAATTCTAATAAATTTGCTCAGGTGAAATAGCGCACAAAAAAATTGTTTAGACAGATGATCAGGTTTATCTAAGTTGGTCACAACACTCCAGGACTCTAGAGATAAGTTTAGATTCGATATCATAATGATAAGATTTCCAAAGATTTGTACCCACGTTAAAGAGTGCATGTATGGAACTAAAAATTCTAATGTTAAGACCGGTCAAAGTTGAGCTACAACAAATTTAACACTAGCTTTTTTTAATGTTTATGGTAAAGACTGAACTTGTTCGATATGGTTGAATTCTAGGGTATAGTATAACAAGTTTAGCCACAGTTATATGGGCATTTATTTTCCGTGGGAGAGCATCCATTGGGATACCACAATGAAAGATGAATTGGTGCGTCTCTATTACGAGAGTGCGCAGTTTGAAACAAAAATGGAAAAAGGATACAATTTAAGTACAAAATTTCCGGCAAAGTATCTTAATATACAGAAAGTCTCACTAAGAGATCTTATTGCTAAGTTGAAGGACATCAGGTCTAATCTGCATGTTATAGAAGACCGAGCAATGGAGATTCATTTGGCGTCGAAAAACGACGGCAATGAACATCAGTTAGAGAAAGCCGCGTGAAACGGTCAAGCAGGAGCAATTGATGTTCTCCCTCAACCTATTGATGATCCAACACCACCACACCCTCCAGAGGTGGCTGACCTTACACAACCAGAGGCAGAAGTAGAGGTTCAGCAACCAAAAAAGCGACGAAAATGGACACAACACATAAACAGAGATGTTATGCGCCTTTATTTTTTGACAGAGAAACGTGGGCAAAATATGAGGAGAGAACGTCATAGACTCTTCTTACTTAAATGCCCAGAGCTAGCCACAAAAATAAATGAGCAGAATCTGGCAGATCAAAAACGCTCAATATCTGTGAACAGACTGCATTCGGCTGTTGAAATAGTTACTATAAAAATAGAAGTGGAACCGTAGCTTCCTATTGATGAGCTCGCCTCAGAAGATGTGGATAACAAAGCTTGATTGATGCTCAAGCCATAGATGCTAGAAATAATAAACATCATGCACCGGAACCATTAGAACCACATCCGGATATTACTCACGATGATGTGGATAGGGAAATCTCATAAAAACTACAGCACCTGGAAAGGAATTATGGTCATGCTTTACTAAAGTTCAGATATGTAGAACTTAGAATTAGGCATTCTATATCCAAAATCAATATGACAAATGATCTGCGTGCAATAATAGCACAACCGTTAAAACATTGGGCCGGAAAACTAGGACTGCAAATGCAGTTTTTGTCCCAGCAAGGGATCCAGATCCACCATGGAAGATCAGGTTGGATATGGATGTCAGCAAAGTAGGGTGCAAATTGGATCGATTAACCCAATACAAAAAAGGAAATAGAGCAAGGAAGTTGATGAACCATGATACTAAAATCATCCACCCTCAGCACATCGGAACATTAACACCAGAAATATTGGATGAAATTTTAGACTTTCCACGACTTGATTTTCTTAATGCCAGACTGCTTCGGTACAAAAAAAATAGTGCATGAAGGTAACAAAATCAAAACCTTCAGACAGATGAAAGAAGGTTCTATCGTGAACTGAAAGTAAAGCCAAATACCCACCAAGGCACTGAAGTACCTCAATTGGAAGATATGACTAACTACTGGTCGGGTGTTTGGGGAAAAATGAACAAATGCATTTTGAAAACTGCATGGTTCAAACTGGAGGAAGCAAGGGCAAGTAATAGCCCTGATATGCATCTGACAAACATCACAGATTTGTATATTTCAGCGGTCTTGAAAAGGGCAAGTAACTGGAAAGCTTCAGGTCCGGACATGGTGCACAACTTCTGGTACAAGTACCTGACGAGTCTGCAACTTACGTTAGCACGGTGTTTCTGACAACATAGCCTGTCTGCCAACAATTTATAAATGTCTTGCAGCTATCATTGCAGATAAGGTATATTCTTATTGCGAAGAGAATGACATTTTTACAAACGAACAAAAAGGATGTTATAAAAACTCACGATGCCGTGAAGATCTAGTCACTATAGAAGCTGTTGCCATGACTCAAGCTCATAAGCATTAAAGGAACTTACACGGGGCATACATTGACTACAAGCAAGCGTTTCCTTTCGTGCCGCATGACTATTTGCTTGAAGTCTTAAAACTTTACAAATTCTGTCCACGCATTATTAACTTTCTAAGCCGTTCGATTAAGCTCTGGGGCACAAAAATCAAGTATTGTGATCATGGACAACCGAGGATAACTAGATTAATACGCTTTACGACGGGTATATTGCAATGAGACTCCTTCAGCGCACTATAGTTCTGTTTAGCGTTGAATCCATTGAGAAAAACTCTAAACAGCATGTCTTATGGGTTCAGAATTCATGACAATGAGGATGGTCATCAAGTGACTCATCTTCTTTACATGGATGACCTGAAGCTGTACGCTAGTTCAGCCCAGAAAGTGCAGCAAGTGGTCGATGTCAGGAAACAGTTTTACAGTGATATCCACATGTTGTTCCAAATGAATAAATGTAGAACAGTGCATTTAATCAGAGGGGAATTAGGGACTGCAGAGCTAGAGAACGAGTTCGAAAATGACATCGAGGTAATGGCTGCAATAGAATCATATAAATATCTGGGTATTCTTTAATCTAAGGTTATTCAACATACGATAGTTCAGAAAAGCCTAACGACTGCCTTCACTACGAGACTAGGATTAATTATGAAGATTTTTCTCAACTCGGCAAATAAAATCAGGGAAATCAACACATGCCATTTCTGTCCTCATGTAGTCCATCGGACTCATAAAATGGTCTAACACCGACCTTGAAAAGTTAAACACAATTGTTCGCGTAGAAATGACGAAGCACCGAATGCAGCACAGAAATTCAGCGATTGAAAGGGTAGTTCTAACACGGCATTTAGGAGGTAGGGGCTTTGTAGAGGTCAAAAAACTGTATGAGTCACAAGTTATACAGTTGCGAGAATATTTTAACAGCAAACGAAATGTTGTGCCTTACAGTACCATCTGTCAAGCGGATTTTGACTAGACGCACTTAAATTTGTCTTAATATGAGGCCTTGAATATGAGGCCAGAAGCCATTGAAGAATTCGAAATACAATGCAGATAGAAAGCCATCCATGGCGAGCACCCCAACAGGGTGCAAGATGCACTGAACATCTTGAACATTTGGAGTCAGTAGAATATTGGCAGCATCTCAGAAGGCGGTTTTAATAAACACCTGTCGCATTGTAAGAAACTTTCTTGACCATCAGGAAGAGTGACTTAAAACCCGTGAAGTGGCAGATGGTAGCTCTAAGAAAGCATCCAGAGGTGACTGTTGTCACCTCCAACTCTCGTGGCCGTTCGTAATTGTATACCTACAACATCATCGCAGGAGGTTCCAGCCATCGTATTAAATTATTTAAATTAACGTATAACATTCTCTACTCACCAGTGACTGGAATTAGTCCGTGGCTATTATGTATAATCGGGTTCATCTGAGTAAAAGTGTAAATAATAATAATAATAATAATATTTGCTAATTTACAGTTGAAAGACCGATGTTGATAAATATTTAAAAAATTCGTCTTATTTTTTATTACAAAATTTCAAATTTTTTTTTTAAATTGAATATTTGACAATAGGACAATTTGATTAGGATAGGAAACTAAATACAAGTAGTTGATTGTGAATCTATTAACCCTTAAACGGCCAAAACGCCACTACCGGTACACTGCTTTTCAACGGCCAATAACAAAGCTTTTCGAGTCTGTAATTAACCTGGAATCTCACTAACCGGTGGAATAAATGTCTAAACTTTGAGAATCCATGGTTCGAAGATCGATTTTTCGTTTTAGTATTTTCAAAATGACGTCTTAATGGCAAAATTTTCGTGAAAACATTCATGAATTTTTTTACAATAAACGATGCGCTTTTCGGAAAAATCATCACCAACGTGGAGGTCGACGAATATCGATAATCTCTTTTTTAAAAGGGATTTTATATATTTTTTTTACATTTTTTAATTTTTTTTATGGAGAATTTTTTTCATTTCAGATTTCAATCCGTTGAAATCATTTTGATCCTGCTGTTTCAGAATGTAATTTTGAGAAACAATGTAATCAGCAATACATGTTGCAATCAATGCAAAATCTAGTAGTCCTCTGGCGACATTGTTCATTATTACATAATGCTCTTGTTCGTATCCATGAAAAAACGTGATTTGGTTCCAATTGTTTTTGAGATGCTGTGCAGCTATGGAAAACAGATCTATATGATACATTCGGTCTGGGAAATTCCGATCCCGAATTCTCGTCATCTGATGAATCATCTCCATCAGAGCCAGAGTAATCTGGATTAGGTATGATGATACGTTCATCATTTTCATCGGAATCCCATTCCGATTCGGAGATTGTTGCAATTTTTGAGGCTTTACGCTTTGGCATTTTTTTTTGCTGGGTGCACTCGAAAATTCCCAGGATGACAATGCGGTGAAGGTGTGGTTTGATGTCAGAGTGCAATAAATTTTGCAATATGCAAAATTCAAAATCTTGCTCAAAATGCTTCAAAAAATTCGGGCGTATTCCTTGGCTAATTACAAGAACTTTTTATTCTTGATGATTTTTCCGAAAAGCGCATCGTTTATTGTAAAAAAATTCATGAATGTTTTCACGAAAATTTTGCCATTAAGACGCCATTTTGAAAATACTAAAACGAAAAATCGATCTTCGAACTATGGATTCTCAAAGTTTAGACATTTATTCCACCGGTTAGTGAGATTCCAGGTTAATTACAGACTCGAAAAGCTTTAGAAAATGGTTCACAAGAAAAAATATACACGAAAAATCACGTTTTTTTTTGTTTAAACTACATTTTGGGATAATAAGAAAATTTTTTGAGGAATTTCATTGGCATCGTCGGAAAGTGGAGATCTTACGCAATAAAAATATATGTGTCTCAATTTTTTCTAGTGTCGAATAGTCTTAGTTGTTGGTCGTTGAAGAGCAGTGTCCCGGTAGTGGCGTTTTGGCCGTTTAAGGGTTAATTCGACATTATTGAAATATTGCAAACCCTTCTAAAATTTGTAATCGCAGTTTTTAATTTACGAGCTAGTAGGACCTTTCAATTGAAAATGTTCAGTTTTCAATGTTACAATCTTAAAGTTGTTTAATTTTAAAGGAATTCAGAATCGGTTTTTTGAATCAATTATTGTTTCTTTTTGAATATTTATAATAAAAAAGATTTTGAAAAACTTCGACGCTTTAAATTACATAATTTGATATTAGTTAAACAGTTACAAGTTTGACGTTAAACATGAGAAATGGTATAAAGCCTGATTGAAGATTCGGGAAATAATACAAACTTTTCAACCATAGAGTATTAAACTTACTTTCTAATTTTCTAATACGCAATGTTTCGTACTGAATACTGTTCAATACCTGATGCAAAAATTATGATCACCAAAATATTCTCCCTGAAACGATGACAAATATTTGATAACTCCGAACTATTTCTGAAAGTTTATTAGATATTTTTAATTTCTTCTCTTTAATTTTGTAAAAAGAGACTTCAGAAAATGATTACATAAACTTAAGAACAATTGAACTTAAAAAACATAGTGTTACCTGAAATTTTTATTTTTTCAAGAAATAAATGATTTTTAGCTGAAATTGTAATTTTGTTTAATTTCTTCTTTAGACTACAGAAAGTTTTTGGTTAAAAATTCATTTTTTTCTGATTCGTCTTCAGGGTTTCAAATTTCTTCACTTTTAGTAGAAATTTTATTAGTCTGATTTTCAAAAAACAAGTTCCTGGTTGAAATATAATCTGTTGTGGATAATTATTCAACTCTTTTTTATATTTAAAATATCAGCTAATCATGTTTTTTTAGCAAAAATAAAATTCTGTTTCATTGAATAATGAAAATTTGTCCAAAAAATAAACTAACTTAAAAATATTGAGTTTGCTTGATCGAAGATTCATTATTAAGGTTCATAATTGATCTCTTTGGTTAAAAACTGGAACATTATATTAAAAAATCACCTTTTTTGAAGAGAGAAGTTAATTCTTTTTAAATATTATAAAAGGTTTTTTTTAAATTTAATATATTTATTTTCTCAAACATAACTTTTTTATTAAAAATCGAACTAATTTTGTAAATATTCATTTTTTTATCAAAGATTCATCCTTGTAGTTTAAAATTCATTTCTTTGTGGTAAAATATAACTTTCTGTATGAGAATTCAGCTATTTTGTAAAAATGTCTTCTTTCTTTGAAATATTTTCCAAAGACTATTGAAAAACTTCGAACCTTTTTAAAAATATATTCAAAAGGTTTAAGAACGTTTCAAAAATAATTTAAAAAATAAAAATACTTCGAAAACTTGAAAAAAAAATTTTGATTTTTAAAGATTTCAGAGGAAAAGCATAAGAGTTTTAGGAATTTTGAATGGATTCAGGACAATTAAATTTTCTTGTATATTGCTAAGCAAATACAAGATAATATTTAGATTTTTATGAATATGAAAAACAATTTAACTTTAAAAATGTCCAAAATTGCATTGAAAATCAAGAAGCATTTATTGCAATTTTCGGAATAATTTGGGTCAGTTTAAGGTACTAAAATGTTTGAGCCGAATCAAATTTTTCTTAAAATTTGGTAAAATCCTATGAAATAAAAAGAATATTAAAAATTTTCTAGATACATTGTATATCTTACACTCCAAGAATCATAACTATCTTCAAAAGTCTTTTGTTTGAAGTAAAAATTGTAATTATTTTGAAAAATTTTCTGTTTTAGAACTCAACGATAATTTTTTTCGATCTACTCTTTTAAAACAAAATCCATTTTTGTTCAGAAAACCTCCCTTTCAAAGACTTTATTGTAAATATTTAGAGAAATTTTTTTCACATCTGAATTATAACTGATTTTGGAAAATTCAATGTACCAAATCAGAATCACAATTTTTGGTGGCAAATTTATTTCACTGATCATAATTGCAATAATAGAAGAAAAATTTAAATCAAAATTTATTTTTCAAAGTTTTTCAGAAATTCGTTGACACCTTTTGAAATTTTTCATATCGTATTACGTTCTTGACTGGAGCAGGGTAACCAAATTTTTTATCGGGCTTCTTTCAGATTATTTACAGAAATGGACTTTGGAAAAACTAGGTGTTAGCTAAAAAAATCTTATTCAATAGAAGATATATGATACAAAATATTATATGATAACAAACCGTTCCATCAGACTCGTTTCAAATGAAATATTTACGCTTTACCACGCAGAAGGAACGTGAAAGAAGATAAACAATTTTATTCGATGAAAAGATTTTAAAAATTTTCAAAGGCATGGAAAACAGTAGTAGATTTCTTTGGTGCTAAAAAATTGACTTTAGAAATTTAAATATTTTCAAATGTATTTTTTAAATCATGTAAAACCGATCCCGTGATGGTTTTGATTATTAATTTATTTTCAAAAAATATTATATGAAAAACAATTTTCAACCAACTAATCTTGTCATGTAGTAAATGACATAAACTTTGATAATTATTTTTTTAAATTTAATTATTAGATTTATTGACTTTAAATAAAAAAAAGTTAGATGTAAAAGTTTTTGAGACTACTAAAATATATTCTTTTTTATTTTTAGAACATAAAGATGTTTTTTTTAAATTGTTTAATGTTATGAATACAACCTTTTTGGCAAAAAATATAAAAAACAATGCGAGATAGAAGAATAAAGAGAGGTTTTACCATAACATTTGTAGAGAAACAATGTTACTCTTCAAGTAAATAGACTTTATATATTTGTAGAATCATCCCTATATTATCAATTTTGATATTTTCTTAAAAAAAAAATTTAACGGATTTTAGAAAAATATTTAAAAGGAAATCCTTGAAATTATTTTAAATACCCTTATACCTTTTATAATCCCTTTAAACTTTGTGAAATCCCTAGAAAGCTTTAAAAATCTCGTTAAATTACATTAAGCATCCTAAATTCTTTCAAATACTTCTTGAAAATTTAGAATGCCCTGAAATGCATCAGATTCCCTTAAATTCTTTTTAAATGACTGCAAATTTTTAAAATCATTGAAATTCCAAATTTTTATTTTGAATCTCGTTTATAGTGAAGATAATTTATACATCTTTGACATATTGAGTAGAAAATATGAAATCTTATGTAAGAAGGGAGGGGAGGTTTCAAATTCTAAAAATTATTACGTAATTCATGGTTGGCCTCTAAGGCAAAGTTTGAAATTTTAATTTAATTTCAATTAAAAATGGAATATTTGATTATTAGGCCGATTCTTTACTATCTAGTTATTTAGATTCCTTAATCCTATTAAATAAAAACGAAACGAATAGAAAACGTGAAAGGTAAGTACATAATAAAATAAGTTGTTGTTCATTAAATTTTATTGAAAATTTATCACATATTTCCGTTAACTCGAAGCGTGAAGCAAACAAGGTAAAATAGATTATGCGTGTAAATAATTAACATGTCATCATTTTTCAGGAAGATTCTTTTTAAATACGTTACATTCGTGGATGTGACGTACTCTATTTACAAGTATGAAAAAAATAAATTCTACGAACTATTGTATTATTACAATCTATACTATAACAATTTTATAATCTAGCTGCTATATAAATTTTTAGTCAACAAAAATCAAAGTTTTCATGCCATCAAGCTGGAATTTTATTCGATGATAATTGAAATTTATCAATTATATTTAATAAATAGATTTCAAATTTCTCCTGAAAACGTGGACTATCTATGACAGGGAAGTGCGAGAATTTAAAAATTATAAAATTCAGAATATCAAAATAGCTTATACAAAACATGAAACTTATTTGTAGGGTTATGCAGAAATTCGTAGCAAGGCGAATATACACATATAAAATGATTAAAATGACATACGAGTGAAATATAAAAATACAAAATAATTTAAATTTATACAGGGAAATTGAAACACCATTCACTAAATGTTTATATAAAACAGGCAAAAGAAAACACACTGCGTAGAAGAAAAATAGAATATAAAACTAAAAATATAATAGAATAAAATTCTGATATAAGAATTAAAATTAGATGTATAAGTATGATAATTTTTTACAAAACAAGATCTAGACTTAAATTATAAAGAAAAAGTGAGCACTAATAATTATTTAAAATCACCTAATTATTACGAGGGTAGTTCAATAAGTCCTTAGAATGAAGTATAAAAACAATTATTTTTGGGTAATTTTTTTTTTTATTTTTCAACATAATCTCCTTGGAGCTCTATACACTTGGTCAATCCCTTTTCAAGTTTTTTTAATCCTTCAGAAAAGTGCGTTTTCGGAAGTTCCTCAAAATAAGCACTTACAGAGGCAATTACGTCTTCGTTGTCTCGAAATCTCTGTCCACCGAGCCATTTTTTCAAGTTTGGAAATAAGAAAAAGTCACTGGGGGCTAAATCTGGTGAATACGGTGGGTGTTCGACCAATTCGAATTTTAGTTCTTCAATTTTAGCCATTGAAACGAAGCATGTGTGAACTCGGGCGTTGTCGTGATGAAAGAGAATTTTTTTTCTTGCCAAATATAGTCGTTTTTTTTTTAAATTTCTTCTTTCAGCTGCTCTAATAATGATGCATAATATTCACCAGTGATTGTTTTACCCTTTTCCAAGTAGTCAATAAGTATAATTCCTCGTGCATCCCAAAAAACTGTAGCCATAACCTTACCAGCTGACTTTATGGTCTTTGCCTTCTTTGGAGCTGGTTCGCCTGTGGAAATCCACTGTTTGGATTGTTCCTTTGTCTCAGGAGTGTGATAGTGTATCCATGTTTCATCCACAGTCACAAATCGACGAAAAAATTCCTCACGATTCCGACTTATGCGCGCCAAAAGAGCCTCAGAGGCGACCATTCTGTTGCGTTTATTCTCAGCTGAGAGCAAACGCGGCACCCATCTTGCCGATAGCTTTTTCATGCCTAATTTTTCATGTAGAATTGAAACAACTGCACCTAT
>NC_046662.1:17305112-17310920 GCF_010883055.1 Belonocnema kinseyi | reverse complement strand
AACTCAGAAGATGTGGACTGTGACTGCACCATATATCTAGTCGGGAGTGGTGCTGACTGAAAACAGATGATTTGGAGCGATTCGCGCGCCATATGTTGGTCTGGCGCGTGATGGGGAACCTTCCATCACAGCTGCGCCAGGTGTGATTTTATTACACCCTTTCTTCCGTCCAAGTGTTTACGGCTCAGGGAGAAACAGGCAAGGTCGTGGAATAGCCACTTTAAAGTAACTTAGCCCGGAAGATTTTCCCAGGTCGAGTTTATGTTTAGTAAACAGGACCGGGGAATCATTCCGAGCAAATTAGTTTCCACTGGTTATCAATATGGGGACTATATCAAGATAAATGGAACATTAAATACAGCCCAGGTTATCAGTGTTTCAGGTTCCTATGTTTTAGAGGCTATTGCCTAAAAATTTCCTTATATTATTAGCCCTACATTTTCAACTTTTTTTTATAATAAAATTATAATTTGATTAAGATTCATTAGAAAATTTGAAACAAGAACTTTAAAAATTATCTGATTAATTTTCCGAAGTTATTTAAAGTTTAATAATATATTTATCCTCTCCAAAACTTTTTCAATTGCTTAATATCTTTTAGACCTACTTGAAGTATTTCTAATTTTATTTTTTAATCTTTCAGCACAAAAAAATTGCCTTTGAAATTTTAAGATATTTTTTTTGCATTTAAAAAATCTTCAAAAATGTTTAAAGATCTGTACAAATATTCACCTATTTTCCTATTCCCCATATCTGTTTCATTACCCCTCCTACGTTTTTGTTCCTTTCTCTTACATGCGCTCTATGATCTCCATTCGTTTGCAAGATATATTCCAAATATTTACACTCTTTTAATTCTTCTAGCTTCATTCCCTTCGATCTCCGCGTCCATTCTTTCTTCCTTTCCCTTCTTCTTCTACACCTTATTATCTCTGTCTTTTCTACATTTTCTGTCATCAGCACTATGTTGTCTGCGTATGCCAGTGTACATACCTTTTCCTTTCCTATCCTAACTCCTACCCAACCTTTTCTCCTCATTCTTCTTTCCAAGTCTGATATTGATATATTAATTAAAAGTGGGCTCAGCTAACTCTGCTTTTTGTCTCTCTAAACATTTTCGATACTCTTTTTCGAATCCCTCCCTCCCTTATCCCCTTTTTCACCCTAACTTTTTTTTTCGCCTCGGTCTAATGAGTCAAACGCTGCTTCTAAGTCCACAAACATTGCTGTCATTACCCCTTTTTCCCTTTTAATTCTCTTATTTACTAGATGGTTTAGAATATGCATGTTCTCCATCACCCCCATTTCTTCTCTAAATCCTGTCTAATTCGTTAGCTTTATCTTTTTTTCTCAACTTCTTTCTTCAGTCTCTCTGACAAAACCTTGACATATACCTTATACAGTGTTGGCATCAGGATCAGTCATTATTTCTAAAACCTTGACTATTTCTTCCCTTGTTACGTCCTCCCCCTCATCTCTTTTTCTACCATATTTTCATCCCTTTCTAACTTTTCTCTCTACTCCTCCCAGCATATGTAACAAATATTTCTTTCATTCTACTATTTCAATATCTTGTTTCACTCTTTTTTCCCTTTTTCTTTCTCTATTTACTACCTTCCACACCTCTTTTTCCGTCTTAGCCTTTCCCGCCTCTTCCTCCAACTTTTTATACTCTTTCTCCCGATCACACAACTTAGTATACTCTTTCCTTTTTCCCTATATTCTTCCCCATTACTTTTTTCTTTGCTCCACTTTCTTAATTCCCTTCTGACCTCCTTTTTCTTCTCTTTACAGTTGTCACTTGCGTACGGTTAGATACCATTTTTAAGTTATTTCGTTATGACACAGGTACCAATAATTGGCGGCCAATTTGTTTAGTCTGACATATGAACCAAAAAATGAGACCCAACTGATGCGAATGGAAAATCATAATGATTTCGAGAGTCAAATGATCACTGGAGCAGAATGCTCTTCAACAAAATGGACCCTTTTTTTTCTGTGCATATTTTTTTAATTTGCTGAAAAAATGTCTACGAAGTTGTGCTTTTTTCTGCAAATTTTCTACTTTCGGAAAGAATATTCTTTTGTCCATAATATCGCATTTTTAAAATTTTCTCAAAAACCCGCATAAAATTACAATTAAACTATAATACGCACAAATGAATATAAAATACTTATTCTTCATAAATCGGAAATATAACTATCGTCCGATTTCCTCTAAAAAACAAATTTCATTTTCGAGAGATTCTGCGACTTGCAGTGTAGAATCTGTCTCATTTTACGTGGATTTGCTACTGTATCAAATAAAATTTATATTGATCTGTTTTTCATTGAATTGCAGAAGGTACTTATTGCCAAAATAAAGAAACGATTAAAAATTAAACTCAATATGCCCAAAAGAGGGGAGAGAAAATTTGTGCAAATACCCATGTACAGGGAAGTCATGAAGACTTAAAAATTAGCATGCAGGAAGAAATGGAAAAAAAGAACCCTTCTATATCTTTACTAAGAACGTGCTTCTGAGATTATAAACAGAAGTATGAACTTTCTTATTAAAAATTCAACTGTGTTTAAAAAAAATGTGTGATGTTGCGTTGAAAATTTCTTAAATAATGTTATTGTACGCTTATCCTTTTTTCTGGTGTAAAAGTCTATTATTATATTTTTGTTTCCAAATTTATCTGTTTTTATTAAAAATTCTAATGTTTTTTTCAAAATTTAATTATTTAGTCGATCATTCGTTCGTATAAAAAATTTGTACTTTGTCATAAAATTTTTTTTTTTTTTTGGTAGAATGGTCCCGTTTTTGGTTGAAAATATATCTTTCTTTTTTGAGAATGAACTTTTTAGTTGAAAATCAAACATTGCTTTAAAAAATTTGTATTTTTGGCTTACAAATTTAACTATTTAGTTAACAGTTCAACTATTTTGTTGAAGTACTTGGGTTTTAGGTTGAGAAATCAACTTTTTAGTTAAAAAATTGGTGTTTTAGCCAAAACTCAACTGTTTTTAATCATAATTAAATTATTTTTTCTTTTAAATATTGACGATTGCATTCTTCAACTACTTCCTTAAAGGCTAAATCATTCCGTTAAAAACTAATTTTTCCGAATAAGATTAATCCCGTTGTTTGAAGAAATTTTTCACTGGCATTAGGGTCTTATGAAAATACTTAATTATAAAACATGCATTTCTTAAATTATTAGATTGGCAAATGTTTCGAACACGTATAGGGGTCCTCCTCAGTGCCAAATATAAGATTTAAACTTTCTAGATGTAAATCTTCACAGGAATGGCATTCAAGAAATAAAGTGTAATTGGTATCGCAAACCCACTTGGTCCAGTAGATGTCTAAATTTTGATTCAAATCACCCACAAATGTAAAAAAAGTGTAGTTTTTAGTATGGTTGGCAGAGTCATTCTTCTTTCGGATAAACAATATCATCAAGAAAATTTGCGATTTGTGGAAGACATACTTCGCGATCAATTTTACCCGGAAAAATTTGTTAAAGATAATATAAATTTCAGATTACATATTTTGGCCGAAAATGAACAACGTAGAGTTGACGAAATAGTTTAAAACACGAAAATTAGGTCTTTCAATAGCATTCCAAATGTTGAAGGCCTGTCTGAGCGAATTGCGAGAGTTCTCCGGCATTATGACATAACTACGGCGTTTAAAAACAAAAAAACCTTACGGCGGCCCTGAGGCTCACTGAAGATAAATTTAATAATTTGAAAAATAGCGATATTGTTTATGGCATTTGGTGCAAAGGTCAAAATTGCAAAGCGGTTTGCATAGGCCAAACTAAACGTCCATTAGGATTAAGAATTAAAGAACATGAGAAAGATATGAATAAGGTCCCTAACAAACAGACAATTCTCACTAAGCATAGTATTGAGAAAGATCATTTTTTCGATTTTGATAACGCGAAAAATCAATGTCAAAAATATACTATCCTGTTGTAAAGGGAAACAAAAAATTTTGAGAACACGTGGTCACTACGTTTGTCGCCTACTAAAGGAAACCGGCAATCGGTCGTCTCAATTTCCAGGTAGATTTACGACCACAGCCCTTTTAATAACTAAAGCACCGTTCCATTGAACCCCGTAAGTTATGAAATTGGAGGACCTCTGTGAATGGTGTTTCAGTTTTCTTCGTGATTTAAAGCGGAGCGAATCACCTCATTCTTCTGTGACAGAACGAGATGACCACACAGAGAAAATTGGGTCAATTAAATCCGACATCTTTCAAAAAACTATTTAGGATGTCCCTGAACAACATTAATCCCTTTGATTGAAAATGTAACTCTTTATAAAAACTAATTTTTAAAAATATATTCTTTTTGGTATATTTTTATTTTCTCCTTGTTTGAAACTTTGGCTATTTGTTTAATCATTCAACTTTTGTTGAAAGCTTTAACTATTTGTTTGAAAATTGATTGTTTCTTAATTTTTACTTTAAAACCTTTTGGACAGAATTGTCTGCGGCTCAATTGAGGGCGAATATCTTGATCAAACTAAACCTGTTTTTTCTGTGTACTGATTGTGAATAATGGTGTAGAAAGCTTTTTTTTAGTTAAAGTCTGAATTCGATTGCAAAATAGTAGCCAATAGTAGGACCAGGCACATAGTTAAAATATCTCAGCCTGAGAGTATGATATAGGAATTGGAACCGAGAACAGACGCAAACTTATCGCCAGAGGTATTAACAAGATGCCAAATTTAACTTTCAATCTTTCTGCTGATGGCGAAGTGATGTTTATTGGCACAGCGATAGAGGCTTTACTCCCAATGTATGCTCTCTATTGGATCTTTCATGTAGAATATGCGCTTAATGCTAGACTTGAGTTTTTGTTAGGCTTTAAACCCAACTGGATTTAAAAACAGCTAACACGTTTCATGATTTTTCTCAAATTTTTAAAAGGATATCTTCAGTTAGCAGAAACTTTTTGAGGTTTAAAAATTTGAAAACAGTCATATTCTAAATACGTTTCAATGTAGGGTCACCACTTCTTCATAAACGCCGTGTTTACTGGAATAATTCATTTATTTTGATGAACAACAGATTTTCAAAAAAAAAAATCAAAAATCAAAAAGTTCAAAAATCTTTTTTTACATCAAAATAAATGAATTCGCGGTGCAGTCAAAATTTATGCGATAAAGAAATGTTAATCGAACATTGAAATATATTGAAAGAATCACTTTTTTCAAACATTTCAAACTTAAAAAAATTTCTGCTAACTGCAAATATCCTTTTACAAATTTGAAAAAAACATGAAGACTCATTTCTACAAATATCCAAGATGTAGTTTTTGTACATTGCTATGTATATTTTAAAATAAAATTACTTAAAAATAATATCTGGCCATTCTTAATTTAATCGTATTCTATTAGGATGGATTAGGGGACTGCTTCTAAATTCAAATAGAATCTTAATTGAAGCCCTTTTTCTGGCTGTTGGCTAGCTTCTAGTCTACACAGCAACTTCATTGAAACCCACAATTAGGCTTGTGACTAATTTTCAGACTATCATTAAGATAACTTGTAATTCTATATTCGGCGAGTTTTTATCCTAGGCTAGATTTTAACGGGACTGGCCTTCTTTATATTACACTTTGAAATAAGCCCACTTGTGGACTTAAATCAAAACTTTTTTTTATGTATCCTTTGTGTACTAGAAAAAAAAAAGTAGATAAAATAAAACAGCCACAACCACGTCTCACAACCGTGAGATAGGTGGTTACAGTCTGTAAAGGAATCAATACGATGATCCAGCAAAAGCCTCGTGCACCCCAAGAACACGGA
>NC_046662.1:17302611-17305012 GCF_010883055.1 Belonocnema kinseyi | reverse complement strand
ACATGGTTCGCTTCTCGAAGTCAAGAAGAACCATGTCAGGCCTCGAGTGAGCAACGGAAACAATTGTCGAGAATATAAAGTTCCAGTATATGCGGCACTTCCTATTCTCGACAATTGACTCAATATCCCTAGGAGCATTTAGAGGAGCGATATTAAGGTGAATGCCGTAGGAGTGATAGAGATGGTAATAAAGCACTCTTAGTGCCGCATTGTGCCTTTGAATGTAGGTCGTTCCCGCGTGTGTTGGACAACTAGATAGTATGTGAGCTAAATGCTCGTGGGGTGCATGGCACGCCCTGCAGCTATCATCGGGAATGCCTTGGCTCAAAATGTGGCGACGGTATATTAAGGAAGATATGTCTGTGGAAGATACCGTGCATCCCCTTATCGAGGAGCTGTGCACGAAAGTTTTTCTCTTGTGCTTTCTTAATCCGGGCTTTCAGGATTGAGCACTCGAGATAGATCAGATTTGATGCATTTTGCTCACCCCTAATACTGAAGTCAAGTCCGACTGTTTCAGCAGCCTCATCCGCTGCTTTGTATAGAAATGCTCCCTTGACGGCGTGAGATGTACAGTCGCGGAACGGAAGACTTAAGATGCATGCTTTTGTTCATGTGCATAACCTTTCTTGTCCCGATATCAAGAGATCTGAGCTCGTTCTTCGTCCATGGAACTACTCCAAATGAATAGAGTAGTACCCGGACGGCAAGCATGTTCGTTGCAGATACTTTGTTCCTCGGCGACAGTTCGGAAGACCAAATCTGTCGAATGAGACGTTTGTATCTGCTTCAGAGAGTATCCTTTATAGATGTCACATCCTGAATGCGGCTCTGTGGTACACCCAGGTATGTATAAGTCTTTCCAGCGCAAAGGTGTCGTATGGCGCTTCTATCAACGAGCCCAGGATCTTCAGGGATGCCATTAAGTTTTCCTCGCTTCAAATAAACCTTGGCGCACTTGTCTAACCCAAATTCCATTCCAATTTCCTTAGTATATCATTCGACAATCCCCAGCGCTAGATGCAGTTGCTCTCTGTTTTTAGCATAGATCTTAAGATCGTCCATGTGAAATACATGAGTGACCTTGTACTTTCAATCTGCAGCTTTGCCGCACAAGTACCCGTCGGAATGGCGCAGTAGAATGCTGCATACATTTCTTGCCACACAGGTCCAATTGCCCGAACAATCGTATTATTTAGGATATCCATGAATATCTTATAAAGCGTGTTCAGACAAGTTATTGGCCTGTTGTTTTTTGGCTCAGCTAAGTTGCCTATTTTCGGCAGGTGTATTGTGCGCCCTTCCACCAACCACTCTGGAATCGGCTCTTCCAACTTCAAATATGAGGTGGAAATACGGGCCAAATGCTGGTGGGTTGCAGAAAACTTCTTCCACCAGAAGGTTTTGGTGCAATCTGGACCCGGTGCGGAATAGTTCTTCATCCCTCTTAATACTTTTTTCACCTCCTCGGTAGTGATAGGTGGGCATTCTTTATCAGGTGTTATGAGGGCAACACATAACTCCTTGAAGCTATTTATATTTTCTGAGTCTTCGTTCAGTCTATGCTGAACTTCGTAGACTTCTCTCCAAAATACTTCATCTTCATCTATTGGATGCCTGCCCGCGGTTGGTCTTAGTGTCGCCTCTCTGTCTTTGTTGCCGGCTTGTTCTAGCTGTGGTAGAGTAGGCGTTCTGCTTACATAGCCCCTTTTGCGGAGTAGTTCAGCATGGTTTCGCAGACGTTGCTGCAAAAAGTGCGATAGCTCAGGGTGTTTCTCGCACCACAGAGCATGCAGCCGTGCCATGTAACCCCGTCCACGGGCCACACTTGCATCGTAGCAGTCTAGCAAGTCGTGATTCAGTTGCCCCGCCCACCCAAAGGTCACGAGATGCCGCCGATCCATCGCATTGAATCCATTTTCATTAGCTCCCCCAGCTCTAGATTGATCGGCATTGTTGGTCGACCCATTGTCGGGAGCCCTGCGCGTTCTGTTGTTTTGAACCGCACTTACTACAACTATGTTTGGTGCTGTCATTGTTTTTCCGACGAGAAGCTAGGGAAAGGGGTTCGTCCATCCTTGTAGAGCCCCGCATGCAAGGATAAGGCTGCGTACTCTAAGAGGTCGCCCGGTATCCCAGAGTGACCGTTCTAGACACCTCACCCAGGTGCCATTCAGCTTTCGACACGGTTTTCACACCTCCACTTGGGGGTTAATTCCTTCGGGACCACCCCTGGACAAGTGTCCGCGACTGCATATTTATTTTTGTAACCATATTCAGCAGAAACCCTTGGTACGGGGACCCTCTATCCGCAACCCGAGGACGCATTCGGTGGCTTTGTCATAGGCCCTTCAGTTTGATTCTAGAGGAATAAAAAACCGAACCGAAGATGCCGGGGATC
>NC_046662.1:17294807-17302511 GCF_010883055.1 Belonocnema kinseyi | reverse complement strand
GCATTTAAAGTCAATGATGAACCCATCAGTATGAAAAACGAGTTTCCGGGGCATTTTTGAAGTTTGGACTTTCTATAAAAAATGGATCTATTGCATAATAAATTATTAAAATATTATATACACATTGTGGTAAAAGGATTTGATCAAAATATCATTTTTTGATACAATAATTATTTTAACAAATGATTGAAATTATTAGTGACAATTTTAACGCATTAATAACTTCTTTAAGCTTTTTGACATTGATATTTCCTTAAAACATTATCATTTATTTTTAAAAAATATATTTTTTCGGATTTTTAGCAAAAAAAATTGGGTCATACTATAATATCGTGATCGTCAGTTTTAATTTTCTCGGAACAGAATAATTTTTTTGTAACATACATTTTATTCTCATTCAGCATCGTCATAAATTGGGAGAAAGTTTTTATCTGAAAAAAACTTTAATTAATTTTTCAATCCATATTCAGCCCTTTGTTACCCGTATGTATTGTTTTTATAGCTTATAGTAGCCATCCATTTCCTAAATGTTTACTTCTATCTGCATTGTCAAATGCTTTTTCTAGGTCAATAAAGGCACACAAGACGTTTTTCTTATTCTCAAACTCTTTTCTGGGATTTGCCTTAAGCAACATATTTAATCGGTACATGACCTTCCTGGCATAAACCCACTTGGGACTTCACAAATTTTTTCTTCTGTTATTTCCATTACCCTACGAATAAGTATTTTTGAGTATGTTTTACTTACGGTACTCAATAAGCTGATCCTCCTGTCATTATTGCAGTCGCTTTTACCTCCCTTTCTTTTGTATATCGGTACGATAATAGCTTTCTTCCAATCATCTGGGACTTCTGCTATTTCGATACATAAATTTATCAATTCGCAAAGTTTATGTGGTATGTATCTTTATTATATATCTAACCTCAGTGACACCAAATTTTTTCAATGGAGTTTTCTAACGCATCGTGTTCTACATCGCAGTTCTGGTGTTCAACAGCTTTATGTCCAAATAGTTCCCTAAAATAGTCTCGCAAAGCGTCTATTATAGAAAAAAGTTTGCACCCTATTCTAAAAGTAAATTTTGTTATAAAAGCATTTTATTGCAACTTATGTCGCTTTTCCATGAATTTGATTTGTTCATTTTTAATGTTTTTTTACGATTGAAACTGAAAATACGTATCCTTGTGTAAAGTGGATCCAAGCAAATTTGTAGACATATTTCCAAGGAAAAATTGTGATAAATAAAATGTTACAGAAGCTTGTGTCCTTTTTCCAAAAACTTAACTTTTTATTTTTAGTCTGTTTCGATAACAGAAGTTTATAACCAATTTGTAGCTAAATTTGGTTAAACAACTTTTGTCTTTGCTTTTTTTTCGTCTCTTGTGTTTTTTTTTCAAAAATGTTATTTTTTTTATTTTCAATTCTATTTTTACAAATAAAACAAAAATACTCGTCCTATCGAAAAATTATTCCCTACAGAATTGTAGCTCTTTTTCGGATAAGCTGTATTTTTCCATTCATTGTTTTCAAAGCTTGTGTCGTTCTTCAAAAAATATAATTTTTAATTATATTTTTAACAAATAGAACAAAAACTGCGCTTTCTATGAAAAAGTGATTGCTGGAAAATTCGTAGATTTTTTCAAATAAAGGTTTTTTGCGCAGGATATTTTCTTATTTATCGAAAATATTTTGGAAGCTGAAATTCTATTTTGAGCATAACAACGCAAAATAGGGAAGAGTTTCTGAAGAAAGGATTGTAGTTTTTTTTTATTTTAAGGTGATTTAGAAAATAAATATAGATTTAAAAAACTGTATGTGAAACATTGAGCGCGAGTGTCAAGATAAGAATGTGTACCTCAAAGCCTACAGAGCTTCGAGAAACTTAATATTAAATCTTACTTAATTTCGTAGAAAATTCAGAATATGACGACCTATATATAATGAGTGTAAAAAGTTTTGGTACACCTCTTTTTTGATGACTGATTAATTTTTCTTCATTTTTATTGTGTGTTTAATTTAATTATTTTAAACTGAGCTCAGGATGAAGGGAATCTATTTTTTAAGTAGATATTGCAAAAATACTGTATATTTCAACGTTTGCTGAAAGGTTCAATAACTTCCGAATTACCCAACATTGTTTAATGTTGTTAGGCACATTTTGAAGCCATTTTTCACCTTACCATACCATCCTATGAGTGTAAATTGTGACAAATGCCTAATTGAATTCAATGGACTTGAAGTTCTAACAAAAAATTGGAAACACTGCAATATTCTTTGTCGTAACAAAAAAATTTTTTATAGAATATATAAAATATATAATCATGAAGTTTCTATAAAATTTCAGAAAATATATATTTATTTAATTTTTATTTTTATTTGCCTACAAAAAAGATATTTTCAAACTTTGTCAACTTTTTTGTCACAGCTTAAAGTAGTTGCGCTTCGATAAGAAAATTTTTACGATTTATACCAATAAGGAGTTGTAAGAAGGTGAAAAATAGCTTCAAAATGAGCACAAGGACATTGAAAAATAATGATTATTTTGGAAGTTATGGTACATTTAAGAAAACATTAAAATTTACACTATTTTTACAATATCTTCTTAAAAACTAGACAAATTGACTTCATCCTGGGTTCATTTAATGCAAAATTTCGAGAGCAATCAACTCTTTAAAGAGAAATTAGTTTAGCTCGGGCACAATTAGAATTAAGAGGACTTAATCAGTCATCAAAGAAGAGGTGTAAGAAAACTTTTTACACTCACTGTTAAAACTGGGATTTATAAGTGATGTTTTTGATGAAGTTTAATTAAGGTATTCCAAGAGTAAAAAATAAATATGCGAACGTGAAGCGCGAGGAACCTCGAGCTCGAAACTGGCAGGCGATGAGAGTTTTCCCCGGGCAAAGAGCGCAGATTTTTTTTCATTGATGTATCTTGGGTTCTAATCAACCGGCTTAACTTTTCGACTTCTTCATTTACTTGTTTTAAGATATACTTAAAAATTAAAAATATTTTTTAAAAATTTCTAGAAAAATTTGGGAAAATAATAAAAATTTGGAAAGGTGTTTCCAAAAAATTCTATTTCTTTTTTTTTCGCCAGAGAAAGGTATAAGTGTGGTCTACATGTACTGAAATTATTATCCTAGTTTTTCCACTGGTTTTTTAAATTAAACTTCAAACGTCAGGTCTTCTATAGCGCGGCGCCATGCAGTAGGTCAAATTAAAGTGTCTGAGGGCAAATTAATTTTCAACCTACAATCATTTTTATCATGATGTAAAACGCAATAGAGTCTATGCGTGTATGTAAGGTGAAAAAATGATTAAGATATTAAATTCTTCGTAAAATTAACATCTGGGCATGTATTCGTCACATAAATAAAGACGAAAATCAACGATAAAGTCCAGACAAGTGTATAATTTTATTTATTACTGCTTAAAAAGATCCTTCTCAAATAAGGATTGTAATAAAATAATTACGTTTCAAATCATGATTCTAGAATAGACTTTTCATCATAATTTTTCTTTATTTTTCATGATTCCGAAACGTTATTTTATTACAATTTTTGTTTGGGGAGCAACTTTTGCAGCAGTAATAAAATGATACTCTAGTCTGAAAGCTGTCGTTGACTTTTGTCTTTATTCATGTAACTAATATATGCCCAGGCGTAAATTTTGCAAATGATTTGACATCTCATCTGTTTATTCACCTTATAAATAATAATTTATTATGTAGTAAACAAATGAGTGTTTTTTATTATTGGACAGGATCGTGAAACGCGCAAGATTCGTTGTGTCAATTGATAAATATTATTTGGCTGAAAACGTTACTTGCTTTAATAATCATTATGATGTTAATGAGGAACAAATTTTGGTAAATAATGACAAATAGTGAACTTATTATCGACTGACCAAATGTTATGGCAATGAGGCATTCGCAGTTTATTGCAACATGAAAAATGGTTTTTTAGTTTGTAAGATAAGATAATACGACGAGAAAGCTTTATTTATAAAAGTGTCGATAACAATAATAATTGTTAGGAATTGCCCAAGAGTTCTAACAACGGTTGAAATTTAATTAATTGCAGTTCATTATGTTGAAAAAATTAACTAAATCGAAAGATAGTCAAAGAGCCACTTTGTTAAATAAGTAATACGTAATTGTTTATAAAACTTTTTTACTATTTAACAAAGTATTTATTTTAATTAATCCAACGCACAAGCCTATTTGTCTATACTGCCGTCCAAACTAAAAAGTTATATAAGTGCTCTCTGAGTTGAAGGAAAATATTCCAGAAAAACCATTTGCGCTAAGAACTTCAGTATAGAAACACATTGTCATTAATGCAAGTACCCCTATCTGGTAAAACGCATCTGCTCTTTGCGAGTTTGCAAGAAAAAATGAATGATTTAAACAAATTCTATCAAAAAATCTACTTGCGGATTTTTCTGGAATCAAGTCCCAGCTAAGATGTACGCGAATTCGCTTGCGGAGTGTTTGACTGTACATTTAAACGGTAAAAAAATATTTGTGTAAAATTACAAAGTTTCGGAAAATTACATATTGTATCATTGTAATTATCACACACTTCACTCTCTGATTTTACAAAAGTGGGTAAAATACATCCTCTAGCGATGTAAATAAGAGGACTCTCAAACAGCAGTGTAATATTAAACACTCGATAAAAATAAAATTACACATTCCGTCGTACAAACTGTACATTCAGAAGGGAGCATTCAGTCGCAGCGTGTAAAAATACCATGCGTCGGTAAAATCACTTTCCCGTGATTGAAAATGACATCGAGATTTTTAATTTTACCAAAAATCTTTTATTTTACCCTGGCGGCAACCGTAAGATTTTGGATTTATAATTAATTGAAAATTTAGATTAATTATTCAAATAATATGTGAATACGAAAGCATCTCTCATTTTCGTTGTTTATCGATGCCTTCCTCCTCGAATTTTGTAGAAATTTACAGCTATGTTCAACTTTTTTGACAGCTTTCACATCAAAATAGATAAAATTCGAGCTATTCTTATTTTTCCTTTTACATCTTTTTCCTATTGGAACGGAAAAAATGTGGTTATTCAAAACATATATTTACTATTATTGTTATGGAATATTCAAAAATAAAAAAAATTCCAGGTAGCTGGTAACGTGTCCGGCTCGTGTTTGTTTAATCTCCATGAGATTTTATACGAAGTTTGAGCTTCGAATATTCAAAAACTGTCGCCCTAATAATTCTTATTTTATTTTATTCTTTAAACTTTACAAGGAATTTTACATTCTCTTGTGTAAAATTATCGGCCGAATTAGAAGATCACAACAGATTCAATTGTAAAATTCATCGCTAGGTGGATTATTACAATTTTTCGTTACACCTTCTCTTACCAATTTCAGGCACCGGAAAGTACTTTTCATACTTTTTTATATTGCATTCGGTCAGTTTGCTCAATATTTGATATTTTATACATTCAACTTTCATTAAAAATAACTAAAGATTATAATGTTAACCATGGTAGTCAGACGCAGCTACTGTCACGGTTTGACTGATATAAAAAATCCTCTTTTCTAAAAAATGTCGCTTAAATATATTTTTCAGTTGTGGGGCAGCACATATTGTAAAAATTATATTGAAATTAAGTGAACAAACATTGTTTATGAAAAAAAAAATTAAAACCGTTTTTTTTAAATCAGATGTAAGCCACACATATATAATTTTATAAATCTCTATTTATAATAATTTTCAAATCTGACGAAAATAATTGTGGTTTGAAAATCAACTAATTAAAATCCATGATGTGATTTTAAAAAAAGTTGTCCAAAATCTCAGTCTCGTATCTCTGCCATTGTTTCGAATTTTCAAAAAATATTTGATGGGATTCTTTTGCCACCAAACAATTATATATAATCTGAATTACAGCGAAATCCTATTCCAACGCAAAAATGTTCAGGTTCTATTGACGTGAACTCACATCATTTAAAAAAATTAAAGGCTTAGGAGACTTATTTCACCAACCGGTAATATGAAATTTTTAGCTAGTTTCAAGAAAAATTTTGATGTTCAAAATTCTTCAAATCAAAGAAGCACTAATTAAAGATCAAAATACGCATTTCAAACCCCATGAATGATTAATTTTTCCAAATTAGTGTTCAATAAAGTCGTTTTTACTTCTGTTGTAGTATATATTTTCCTAAGTCAGCCACTGGATTTTTTCAGTTTAAATTATAATACCATTAAAAACATTTCTGTGTTGAAATGTGGTCACAGGCTTATACTGCCCAACATGGCGAAGGAATTTTTGGTTAGAGTTGGATTTTTATTTGATCATTTTTGCACGGGGCTGTCCCGGTATATATCATCAGTCACGGACGCATTTTTATAATGCAATCAAGTGACATGATGAGAGCAGTCTGCCCAAACATATTGGACAAAGCCTGGTTTTTACTCCATCATTGACGGACTGGGTTGCAGTCAAGTACACGATGAGGGGACCTACAGCTTAAGGTGGGTTCCGAACCACCAGAACCTCGGTAATGGTACGTTGAAAAGTTTCCAGAGGTACCGGCTCAGGAATCGAACCCCGGACCTCTGAGGTGAAGTCCGAGTGTCTAACCAACTCAGCCACCGAGGCTCCCCTATAATAATAATTATTATTATTATACACATTTAATTTTAAAATGCCATTAATTTAAGATCTTTATCAAATTGAAACAGAAAAATCCGATGAAAAATCCACCTCCGGCAGGAATTGAACTTAAGTCGGTAGAGAGTAGAGTCCAAAGTGATAATCACGACACTATTGCAACATGACACTAAAAAGAAATATCTATACAAATTTCACGAATTGGTAGTTAAGTGAAGCCTCGACAGAACCAATGTTGTATTAACACATATTTAATATCCATGGACTTCTATGTATATGAGATTTTCTTTGAACTGTTTTTCTATTCCGCGGAAGCGCTGCGATCGAAAATATAAAAATTGAATTCAGAATCAAATGTCAAAATAATCGAGGTTGTTTACTTCCATGTACTTCGCATGTATCTCAATTAACCTCGCACGTGTACATATCTAAATCTAATTTAGAATTTTTTAAGGATAATAATAGAAAATTACATTCGCTTGAATGTCGAAAAAAATTTCAAAATTGAATTCCACAAATTTCAGTGAATAAAAATTTTAAAAATTAGGTACAATTTCTGATAATTATTTATCACTCATTTAATTATTTTATTATTTTTGAATATTATATTTGATATTACCGGTTCTGAAGGAGGGCTGCCTGACTCATTTCCAATTAGAATGTGTATGTCTTTCTGTCTGTCTCTGTGTATGTGTGTGATATAGATCTGTTGAGCCAGCGTGGAAGTTGTCTTAGAATAGTTTCCTAATAATTCGTAATATTTTTGTAATTAATGACGAAAACAAGTAATGAATCATTTTTAAATTTTCATATCGAGCTCATCGAATGTTTTTTGAAGTTCGCATATGATTTAGGTAAATCCCTCAATATCCGATAAATTTTCTCATATATGAAACTTAAAGCCTAAGCTGAAATAACGTTGTATAAACACATATTTTGTATCCATGGAGTTCTATTGACGCCAAGCTCTCGCTTTCCGTCATCCCGTTCTCGGCCTCCCTAGAACTGCTGGCTCACGTAGTTTCTGACGGGAGTAGGGCGAGAGCGGTTGCAGT
>NC_046662.1:17292613-17294707 GCF_010883055.1 Belonocnema kinseyi | reverse complement strand
GAAGAATGAAGTTTATATAACCTATATTAATTGACCTCAATAGCCGCGCGCGTTTAAGCACTTTCTGCTTATGTTAGGAAGCTGGTGAGTCACCAGTCTTTGGGAGGTACCGAATCCTCAGAGATGCGAATTTATAAATTATTATAAATATAAATTTAACCGCACAGTTATATTTATTTCTTCTTATATTTAATCATAAAATATTCAGAAACTGTTCGTAGAAAAATCAAACGGTTTGTAAAAAAGTTCGAAATTTGTGCTTATCTTCCTTATAGAAATAAGATTTAATACTTCATTTTTTTCTAGAATCGAAAAGCTGTATTTAAACTTTGACCATAAATACCGAAGAAAAATTTCTTAAAATAAAAAACATAGAGATTGAATTTGACAACATATTTGCGTAGTACAAGGAAGTATTCAATTGAAAAAAATTATTGCGAAGATTCATAAATAAAATATGTATTTATTTCAGTTGAATTAATATGTATTTATCTTTGATGAATATTTATTTCATTTAGAAGAAATATTTGTTTGGAATAGTGCCCATCGTATTCTACATTGAAAAAAAAATTTCGTCTAACCAAGTTTGTAAATTATTAATTGTTTTGAATGATTTATTTTTACTAATGACATGAAAAAATTCCTTTAAATAGAGAATTTATTTGTATGTGAACCCAATATTTCAATCATCTGAAGCAATGCTTCACTGCTATAATTGCATCAATTCTTTGTATCAAATAAATACTCCTTTGGAGATCCAATATGCTTTAACGTATCTAGAACTTTTGAGCCCAAGAAATAATTTTGATAAATTTACGACCTATTTATTCTATTCAAAAAATACAGTCAAAGAATTTTTTTACGTCAGACATAGATATGCATCTGGTTAAAATGGAAATTACTGCTGTGGAAGAATATATTGTTTCTGCTCAGAAATGGTATTCAAGTGAATACACTTACTTTTAGATGTATAATAAAGTCGTACCTTTGATGGTTTTGTAGGTCATTACAAGGGGAGAAACTTTTTTCATGGACCTCTTATCGTATTTTCCGTTATTTAGATATATATTTAAATTTTTTAATTTCTAATAACAGTTCAAGAACCAAGTTCTGGATTTAATGAAAAAAGAGAATTATTTCATAGATATCGTAATTTATCAAAGTAAATCCAGCTTCGGATGAAAAAATTATTCTACTGACCTACATGAATGCCACCATTGTTTTAAAAAATTATATAGTTGAAATACACAAAATATAATGTAGCATTTGTTTGGAAGTTTAATGTAATAATAATAAATAATCATAAATAATATAATAAGAAATTTCTGGTTCTAAATTTTTTATATTATAAAAAGTTCTTTTTGGTAACCATTTTTTTTTGCTTTTTTCATAATTATAGAAATTTAGGACTAGAAAAACGTTTTTTCGTGCTTCTCATTTAATTCCCTAAATTTTCAACTCGATATCCAGTTTCGTGTGAACATAACTTTGATTTGGAAAAAATAAAAAAGAAATTTTTGAGGTGACGCTCACATGACCTTAAAAGTTAGTACAATTTTAATAGTAGATTTTATTTTTTATTTTTACGGTGTAAAAAAATTGTCAAACTATTTCAAGCACAGTCATTATTGATACTTAGAACAGATAAAGCATAGTAGCATCAAGTGGAGTACCGACTTTGATCGACACACCTTTTTATAACTATGGTGACAATTGGTGGATAACCTTAAAAAATAGTTCGTATTGTGCGCTAATATTTATTTATAATGATTGTTTTCTTTTTCATAAACTAAATAAATGTTTCTTCCAACATATATCATTATTCACATTTCATTCCAACAAATGTTGATTACACCAAAATAAATGAATAATTAAAACAAATATGCTTGAATGTTAATTAAAAAAAAAACATATTTCTCTCAACAAAATACAAATTTAATCATTTAAAAAAAGTATTTCCTTTTTTCAGACAAATATTTGTTCATTTTTTTAGACCGCATCAAATTTTGATTAGCAAATTACTTTGAAAGTTATCGTGTCTTTAGACTACAAACAGAAAGTTTAACATAATTTAGAGAGAGTTTGGGAATGTTT
>NC_046662.1:17286396-17292513 GCF_010883055.1 Belonocnema kinseyi | reverse complement strand
GAGTTTTGAATTTCAAACGTAAGGGTTCAGCGTTCGAGTCTTAGTATTGAGGGAAAAAAGTTTTATATTTTTTTTCATTTTTCTCAAATAGAATTCGTTTAACTCAACTGCTTTAGAACGTTTCCTCAAAAGCCTCCATATCCCCGTTTGACGCAACTTTCGTAGTAAAGTCTACTTAATAATATATTTACTGCGTATAATATTAGCGATCATAAATTATGATAAGGTAAAAAAAAAATCTGGATTAAATTGACAACAAAAATAGAAATTGGCCTCGACCACAGCCATGATGAAATTTTTGCGCCTTCCTAATAAATTTTATCTGGATGTTTTTAAAAGCGATTATAACCTTGCTGTGTCAGAACCAAGACTTAGGTCAACTTTTTCATTGGCAAGTTTAACAAAAATAACCCTAAGCGGCAATGTGACTTCTGTATCTTTTCAGTTTGTACGGCATAATAAGTTAACGTAGAAATGTACGTTGCAATACTAATCGTATTTTGAAACAGTTTACGTGAGAGGTAGGCAACAATGAATTTAATTTCTAAATTTTAGGGACACCCTGTAGACTTTAAAAAGATGGCTGATTTCACAGGTCTTGTGGTGAAATTATTATTTTGAGTACACAGAAATCTAGGTGGTGCTTTGCTCTTTTATCCCTTGTTTCCAAATACCATCAAATTTCACGTGTTGTTTTAGATCTCTACGTGAAGCTAACATGTGTTTTTTCGTGGATGTTTTCATCTGATCACCAGATCCTAATGAAATTTACTTGAAGCTTTGTCAGTGATAACACAAGATCAACAAAAAGCTGTTTTGATAGAATCTTCGTTCCAATTGCGAGCGCATATCGAAACATGTATTTTGCTATGTGACATAGTTTGTTTAATGACATATATACCACGCCATAGAGTGAAAAATTCTTGGACAGTAATTGCTTGCCATATTTATACTATATGTACATATAGTTTTAAATAGAACTATTCTGTTGATACAACATTATATCTGTCGAGACTTCCGTTACTGATGCCCTAACATCTAAAAATAATACTTGAAGAAGGAAAAAATATTGTCTCATAATTAAATAGGAAATATATTAAATAAGAAATATTAAATTAAGAGTTGAATTTGAAAAGGGTGTACAAATATTTAATTATAACTCATCGGCAATTGGTACCTTTGAAATATTTTAGTTGTATAAATTTAATACTTACTATTTTACCAAGTTTAACAATTGTTCAAAAGAAATATCAGAAAATTCGTGCTTTTTCATTATTATTTAAAAATATTAGTTCTAGAAAAAGAGTATCGACATAAGAAGGATCTATTTTGATCAGATCTCTAACTTTTATACAAAAGATTATTGTCGAAAGATAATATTTTTCATGATTTTTCCAAAAGATTACAAAAAATGATTAATTAAATTTCTATGAAACTACGTTGTAAATCCCTTGAGAAGATTCTTGAGAACCTCCATTTAATGTATCAAGTCAATATTTTTGGGTAAATTTTTGGAACTATACGCGATTCATAGTTTCAAGTAAAACACTTTATTCATTTTAATTATAAAATTCTTGAAACTCTAATTTTTAAAATAATTTTCAGAATGATGTGTTTGAAGATTACGGTTATCCGTTTAAAATATACAATGTTGAAACAGAAGACGGGTACATTCTGCAAATACATAATATACCGTTTGGACGGAACGTATTAAAAGGGAGTCCTAAAAATAATAAACCAGTGGTTCTCGTTATGCATGGAAATTTAGGATCTTCAGCAGATTGGGTTGCAACTGGTCCTAGTAATGGTTTAGGTACTGCACAACTATACATATTTACTAACTTATTATTCTTTATAGTGTATTTCATTGATATTTAATTAATTGTTATACATTATTTTATATATAGTATTATTATATTTTATTATTATTACAATTCGTTTACAATATTTCCCAGCTTTTCTTTTGGCTGATAGCGGCTACGACGTATGGCTCGGAAATAATCGAGGGAATACATACTCTAAAAATCACACGATGTTTCTGGAAACAAGTTACGGATTCTGGGATTTTAGGTGAGAATTTGATATTACTTTGACTGTGTGAAATGTTTTATATATAAATAAAAAGTTATAACGAAAATAGTGCAAATAAGAGGAAACTTAATAATTAAATTTTCACACAAGAATATTGACAATAATACTTTATTATTAATTCCTTATTCAGTTGGCATGAAATGGGAATCCAGCAGTATTCCTTGGAAATACAAAAGGAGCAATAAATTTGTTATCAAAGCTATCCTACCCTATAGGAGTAAGTATTACATTTTAAGTAACTCTAATTTGTAATTTTAATTTAAATGTGTGTGTATGTGATTATTTTTTTAACAGCATGGCAACCGTTACGTAAAGGCGTTTACGTTGAAGGATCAAGGTGTTATAACTGTTTTACAGAGAAATAGTCTTCCGTCTTAAAAGTTTAAGAAGTGGTACAAATTTTTAATTTCCTAACTGGCAATTCTTTATTTGTTTAAAATTCGTCTTTTCAGTTGAATAATTCATCGCTTTGGATAAAAATTTTTTTATATTTTTTTTAATTCTTTTTTTTTGGAAATAAATTAATTGTCTGTGTAAAAAAGTAACTTTGCTACTTTTGGTTTAAATTCTAATTTCTTATAGAAAATTAATCTTTATGATAGAAAATTCTTTTGGTTATTTTACAAAGCATCTCTTGGCAGCATCTGCATTCGTTGAAATATCAAATATTATATTTTCTATCTAAAATTCATATTTGCAGGTTAAAAAGTCAACTACTTTGTTGAAAATTCACATGCTGGTTGGAAAATTTAAAAAATTTAAAATTTAAATATTTTGTTGAAAATCTTTTCTTTTTGTTTTAAGATATCCACTACTAAGCTTTCATTAACTATTCGGTGTCAAATGCAATTCTTTCATTAAAAAGCCAAATTAAACTTTTAAATAAGTAGATAAATTTTCAACCAAAATCTAAAAAATATGATTATTCTAAAACAACAGCAGCTAAATTGAAAAAAAAAAAAATTAATTTTAAGAAATTTTTTAAATTTTTAACCGGAGATACATTTTTGACTAAAATAATGAATCTTCTACAACACAAATTAATTTGTAAAAGTTCGTTCAACCTTAAAACAATTAGAGAAATGTTCAACAAAAAAGATTAATTCTCAACCAAAGAAAGAATTTTCAACTAAAATGATGAATCTTCAACCCAAAAAGATCCATTTTTACTCATTTAGTTTAACATTTAACCAAGCAGTCGAATGCAAACAAAAAATACAAATTTTAAACAAAATAATTGAGTCCTCAACAAAGGAGCTTTAACAAAAGATAATTCACAACTACCAAATTACAGTTGTAGATGTATGTATGCATATATTGTCGAGCGCCAAGCTCTAGACCGAACAAAGAAAAAAGAAAAATATCTACAAAATTGTTGAGTTATCCACCCAAAAACGCAAGTTTCAAAAAGCAATTAAATTTTCAACCTAAAGGGATACATTTTCATTGTGTTCATGTTCAGTAAGAAAATCAAGTTTCTACACAAAGAGATGAGTCTTTAAGCAAGAAACAATTTTAGTCAAGACATAAAAATTGCATTTAAATTGTTGAAAATTTTCAACAAAAATTAAAAAAGAAAACAGTTCCCTTATAGTTTAAAAATCAAGTAATTTTTTCAAAATTTGTCTCTTTGTAAAACATTAATCTTATTGGTTAAAAATTAATGTTTTGAACATAGAATTTCTTTATGACGAAAAAATAGTTTTCTCGAAATTTAATCTAAAAACAACAAAATTACCTTCCTGATGGATTCAAAGACTTGGTGATTTAGGATTCAAACATTTTTCTGACAATTATTTTTTTTCAACTTTAATTTATTGAAGTGAAAATGTAACTTTCCATTTTTGCTTAAAAACGTATTGATATTTTTAATTGCAATCTGTTTTGCTAGAGAACTCATCTTTTTTTTTTAATTGCACTTCTTTAAGTTGAAAATTATTTTTTTTACTAAAAACTGAACTATTTAATTTTTTGTTGAACATTCAGTTCGTAATTGAGGCGTCATCTGTTGCGGTTCAAAACGAACCTTTTTGATTGGAAATTTAACTCTTTCCTTCAATTTTCTTTATTATTAATTTATATCATCATAAAATCTACTTATATTAATTTTGGTTAAAAAATGATATTTTTCAGATGAAACTGAAATTTCGAATTAAAAATGGATATTTTGGTGTTGAAAATTCATTTATTTATTTCAAACATCGCCTTTTTTATATGAAATTAATCTTCTTGGTTGAAAATACATCTGTTTGCTTGAAAGATCAACTATGTATGTATCATCAAATGCATCTATTTTGGTAAAATTTCAATTCATTTTTTGAAATTCAATTGTTTGCTGTTAAATATTAATTCTTCTAACTAAAAAGAAATTATACTATTTCTCGTTTTATATCTTTATATTTTTAATAAAAAATTTATCTGCCGGTATCGATAAGGAATTGACTATTTTTCGTGCCTGAAGTAAAATATTACAATAAAAGAAATGTAAATACACGTTGAAGTCTTGCCTTCATCACCCTTATTAAGAGTCTTCACGAAGAAATTCTGCGAAGACATATCCTTCACGAAGCCGCTTTGTTTTATGGTCATATCTTCGGTTAGTGGACAAGGTGGGGCTGGACAAAACACGGTAGTGATTACAGAAACAACACTTATATATTATATAATAAACATTTAATATATTGATCTCATACAATTGATTATACAGCACTTTAAGCTTCAATTATATTATCAAAACACATAATTTCTTCAATAATCTTTTAGTTAATACCTAATATTGGATAAATTGTAAAACTCGATACGAGTTTACGAAATAACTTTTTATATTCTAAATAAAATCTTATGCTTTAAACTTTTTAGACTATTTTGGCTGGGTTGCTTCCTTACTTTCCTGCTGGATGCTCTACGAAGCAGTTACTTCATTTTGGATTTGGCTTTGAAAATCCCAGTAAGTATTCAGTCTCCTTAATAAAATAATACATATCACTGTCATAATATTTTTAAGAAAATTGATTCGAGGTTTATTCTGCGCAGATACGTTTCGCCAATACGACTATGGAGTAGCCAAAAATTTGATAAAATATAAATCAGTAACTCCTCCAGAATATCCCCTGGAAAAGGTTACAGTGCCTGTAGCTATTTATCATGGAACTAACGACTTCTTAGTTGACCCAAAGGTTAGTGGAATAAAAATTTAAATAAAATAATTGACCAGAGATTTGTGGTTATTAAATATTTAAGGCACATTGCCTAATATATGGCCGTAAGTATAACAAAAATTTACTTTTTTCAGGACATCGCCTTGCTTGAAAATAAACTGAAAAATATTGTTCGAGTTTCAATCTGCAATGCAAGTTTAAATCATTTTGATTTCAATTATGGTAGTAACATACGTATGGAAGCATACAATGATGCTCTGAAATTGATGGAAGGGTACTAACCTTATAAAAAAATAATAATAAAATAAAAAGAAAGGAAAATTATTTATTGGACAAAACAAATGATCGGGCGTCAAGATAAAATTCTGAGTATTTTAAAAAAGGAAACAAATCGTTGCAAATCTATTTTTAAGAGCTGTAACTCTATTTGAAAGGTCCCACTGGGAAACATTTTACCTCATTTTTGCTAGAAAAGACTGCAGGAGTTTTTCATAAATATGCAAAATACATCCAAAAATAAAGAGAATGGAACTCTAGTTACGGTTAAATTACATTCATAATGCGACACGATCTTGTAACTTGTACCATCAATGATTTAATGGCTTTCGGCAACTTTAGACTTTTTTACTCCCTTACGGAAATTTCGCGAATACATAAGAGTTTAGTTTATGCCAAACACAATTCTGAAGGTTTTTAATTGCGTTATTCTACATATATATTATTAATAATATACAATAATGTAATTTTCTACTAAAATTATAAATAAAATACGAGGGTAGTTCAATAAGTCCTTAGAATGACCAACAGATGACGCGCGAATCGCTCCAAATCATCTGTTTTCAGTCAGCACCACTCCCGACTAGATATA
>NC_046662.1:17277468-17286296 GCF_010883055.1 Belonocnema kinseyi | reverse complement strand
ATGAAAAATTAGGCATGAAAAAGCTATCGGCAAGATAGGTGCCGCGTTTGCTCTCAGCTGAGAATAAACGCAATAGAGTGGTCGCCTCTGAGGCTCTTTTGGTACGCTTCCTTGGTTCTATACATTATGGATGCCATATCGGCATGAAGCTCAATACAATTGATATGGATTATCCTCTAGAAATCTACAGTCTTTGATGTGAAAAAAGTATAAATGTTAAGAAAATAAAGAAAACAAAAGTACTTAAAAGAAACAGGATTCACTTACCATTTCAAATCCAATCCACGAGAAAACTAATAAGAACAGTCCGTTCCAATCAATTCACCTATTAAAATATCATATTTCACTCTTACTTTAAGTTAAATTTAAAGACTAAAATATTAGTTGCTAAATGCACAGTTTGTTATTTAATACTTTATTCTTTACATTATAATAGATTTTCAAAATACTTAATCAATCAAAATTGCAGTAATTAAAAACTTAGTTGACAGAGCTTTAGGTTAGTCCCATTATTCATTTCACACAAGGAATTTGAATATTGTTAGTAATATACTTTTTCTGAATCATTATCCAAATGAGTTAATTGAGAAACATGTTGCAATTAGAGTTCAAAAATTAAAAACAAAGACATTAATAATTTGCATGCAGATAATCAGAAAGAGTTAAAGGAATAAAGTTCGTTTAATACTTTTGTTCTTCCATTTTTTGGTCAAATTTCTAAAACTATTGAACTCATGTTAAATAATTTAAAATTCATACTATTTTCCGCATTCCATTTTAAATGGATTCAGTGATAAATTTTTGCAAGGATCCTTTGGATAATTTTGAAAAGGGTGGTTTTGTCTATAAGATCACTTGCAGGATCTGTGGGATGAATTACGTGGGACAGACAGGCAGACTTCTTAATACTAGGATAGAGGAGCACAAAAGTGATGTTCGTTTAGGACGCTGTTATAAAATTGTTCTTGCCAGACATACAAAGGCATTTGTTGTTGTTGACCATGAGTTTGACTGGAACAATGTTCAAATTTTGCATAGTGAAAGGAATGAGAGAAAGAGGGAATTCATGAAAATGCTTTATATTAAAAAACAAAACAAGTTATCTATTAATTTAAAAACCGATTCGGAAGGGTTGAACGAAGGTTATGCTAATATGATTAATTACATATAACGTAGCTGTTTCATGAAGTCTGTTTTTCCTTTACTTTCTCTTTTTCTGATGTAATTGTGACAGATATTTATATTGTGTTTACAACAGATTGGCCTACTGACCCTCATTCGATTCTCAGGTATCAAAGAGAGAGCACCTGTTCGTGGGTGCTGTCAATTTCTACCACTTAAAATTTTCTTGCCTTCATAAGAGTACTGTACGAGTACCGAAACGTTGGTAATGCTAATTTATTTTTTTTTTTTTTTATTTTATTGTAATTTGATGGTCATAAAAATAAAAAAGACGAAAGGAGGAAAAAAGAGAAAAAAAGGGGATGTGGTTGGCTGCCTTCTCATTTTTCTTTCCTCTTGCTTATTTTTTTTAGAAAATTTTTATTTTTTTTAAATATTTTTTTGTTCTTGTTTGTTTTTTTGTCAGATAGGGTTTTTTTTGGTTTTCTTTTATTCGTTGTGATCCATATTCTGTTGTTGGATTCTTGTTTTGTTTAACAGGATTTTTCATCAATTTGATTATTGGACGTTAAATGGGATTTTTAATTTTGATTTTGGTCTAATTTAAATTTCGTAAATTTTTTATTTTAGGAGATTCCAAGGCAATTTCGAAACCCTTAAAAAGTTTCAACTTTCAAGCAATTTTAAATTATTTCAAATAAATATGTAAGGGATTTGAAAAGATTATATGGAACTTCCAAGAGATTTCAATAACCCGTATAGAAATTCAAATGGGGAACTAGTCTGGTTCCCGACCCTTCGACGCCACTTAAAGTCTGGGGCTAGTCAGGTGGTCCGACTTACCCTAGTCGAGGCCTGATCGGGTACTAGTAGGGGTCATATGATAATACATCCGTGTTTGAATATTAAAGAAACTAGCGAAAATCTGTGAAACTTTTCCTAAAAGTTTGTCAAAAGATATATTTTTCACGGAAACCTCGATAAACTTTTTTGAAATTTTTAAAAGTGCTCAAATATACCTAAGATTTAATGAGGAAGATATCATAGGCTTAATAATGCATAAATTTGTGTTACTAAAATTCCCCAAAATTTGTGGAATATTAATTTTTTTTTAAACTTCAGCTGGAACGCAGCAATGGAAGAGCTTCGCTCTGAGGGAACCGCCATGTTAGTCACGATAGTCTCTGCTACACGTAATTATGCTTCGTTCAGTGTCTCCAGAACGTGGGATTTTTCAGCCCCCACCATTCTCCCACCTGGGAGCGACGTATTCAAATGTAGCGTGTCGGTGAGTCGGCTCTGCTACATGTTGCGTAGGCCAGCCTCCTGTAGAGCCGAAAATGCACGAGCACGAGCATAAGCCCCCCCCCCCCCCCCCCCCCCCCCCCCCCCCCCGACTTCACTATTCGTTTTCGGTGGCTAACTGGCTACTTGGAGGAGTTTTTAGGTAAACTCAATTACGCAGGGTGTCAAGAGAATGAAAATTCAGGCAATTTTGCTATGTTCTATAATTTTAGAAAAAAAGAAGGAAATTAATTCTTATAAAGCATTCTTGTGCAATTTTGTTGCACATTTTACCTTCAATTTAAAATTAAAATCTGTAAAGGTTTTTTAAAGAATTTTTTAAGGTTTCATGAAAATGAAAAATATTCTTTTAAATTTCTACGAATAATCAATATAATATTTTATTTTTAAAAATCCAATACATTTGAAACGATGTTTAAAATGATCAATAAAGAATCTAAAGATTTTAAGTCATCTTTTTCATTTTTCCGAATTCCAAAGAAAATCAGGACAAATTTAAATAGTTTTTAATGATTAGAAGGCTTCGAAGGTCCGAGAAGATTAGAAACAGAACTTTTTCAAGATTGGTTGGAAAATTTGTAATGACTTTTTATTTAAAAAAACGTACTTTATGAGAATACTCAAAAAAGATTTTAAACATGTTAAAGGATTTCCTAAAATTTAAAAGAAGACTGTAGCAGATTTTAAAGCAAAATGTTTCAATTTTGTAAGATTATAATAAATAGATTAACATCGAGTAAGTGAAAGAAATGTTAAGAAGAACTGAAGAGATTATGAGTCAATTTTTTCACATCTTGAATTAAGGAACATAATTCTTATTAGACCTTTTCGTGCAATTTAGTTACACAATTTTTTAAATTCTATGTTGCTTTAAAAATCTACTTTCATATTTTAGATAGTTTAAGAGATATTTAGAAATTTTGAAAGGATTCAAATAAAATTAAAACTTGTAAAGATTTTTCAAGAATTTTGTAACTTTTTATGAAAATGAAAAATATTATTTCAGGTTCCTAGAAATAATTAAAATAATTTTTTATATTAACTTTTATGATAAATTTTGATAAGATATAATAGATGTGTATGTAAAATAAAAAAATAATACTAAATTCGATAGAAACTTTTTCAAGTTTTTAAATATTTCGAATACGTTTAAAAAAAAATAAATTCCAAGAAAATATTTTTGACTCACTACATTTTTCTTAAAATTTTAAAAAAACATTCAAGATGTAAAAAAATTGACTGATATAATCTTCTAAAATTTTCACAGGAATTTTAAGAAAAACAATTTAATCTCCTTGAAATCTTTCGGAATTCCCTTAAAGCTTATAAAGTTTATTTTTTTGAAAGCTTTGAAAATGTACATTTTCAAAAAATTTAACTTTAAAATTAGATATGAATCTCTACCATTCTTCTAAATACTTCTTGGATTTACTGGATTATTTGCGTTTTTTAAAACTTTTTAATCTTATCAAATTGAAACTTTTGTAAATAAAAATTATTAAAAATTTTCAAACGATTATTAGAAAAATAATTATTTTTTTCGAATATTTTCAGACCTTCTAATCTTCTAATTTTTAAGAATTATTTAAATTTTTCCTGACTTTTTGGCAAGTTTATTTATTTTATTTTTTAATCGTTTTAAAATTTCTGAATACCCCGTAAACTTACTAAAATTTTAAAGCAAATTTTACATACCAACATAGGCATAACGCAAAATGGTGCAACAAAATAGCGCAAGGAGGCTTAATAAGGGGACTACTGTTTCCGGCATGAAAGTGCAAAGTGGTGGGAATTGTTGATGCTGAGTTTTTCTGATATTGTGGTGAAATTTGAGGTGAGTGGATTGTTAAAGTGTGTAGAAGGGTGTGGAGGTGAGAGGTCTAATTCAGGGATTGTGAAATTGCAAAGGCGAGGTAGATATTTTGGAGGATTGAGACAGATTTGTGTGGAAGGTTGTTTGGAGATTTGTGACAGGGTTGGAAGACTGTGTTGGCGGTTTGATAGTAGCAGGGTTGGGTAGCGACAAATAAAGGCGTGACAGGTACCAGACAGCGACGGTAGAGGCAGGGAATTATAGAAGGCGTGAAAGTTTGAATTTGATTAATGGCTAGCGGAGCGAGTATCTCCGTGGAAGAAACAGAGTTAGAGTAGGAAGTGTTCAGTACGCCGAAAGAAGAGATGAAGGAAAGGAAGGCAAGGGGGCAGTATGAAAAAAACTATAGAAAAGGAAAGATTAAGAGCAAAAAGCGTAAGGTCAATAAAAGCATTTATCAAAAGGAAGAGAGCGGAGAGGGAAAGCAGTGAAGAGAAGAAAGATATCGGGGTTAGTGTGAAATACCAGAAAATGTTTAGATCTCCGCCGGAAAAGCAGAGTTTGGCAGGGAAAGGCGACAACAGTAAGGGTGCTGACGGTAGCGGAGATGAAAATGAAGTGTCCATGAAAGTAGAAAGACTAAAGGAAATTAGAGAAGTGATGATAGAGGTAATGGGGATCTATGGAGAAAAGCAGGAGAGAAGGGGAGAGGAATCAAAGAAGGAAATTAGGCGGAAAATGGCTGAAGTTAAAAAAGAAATAAGAAAATGGGAAGAAAGCCGGGAAAAGTTAGAAAAGAGGATGGAGTCATTAGAGCAAAAACTAGAGAAGCAGGAAGAGGTTAATAATACAAAGGTAGAGGAGATAAGAGGTAGGATGAAGAAACTTGAAAGCTCGAACGGCGATCGCGGTGGGGGCGACAGTGGCAATAAGGATTTGGAAAGGCTGAGAAAAGTAGAACAAAGAATAGAAATAAAAGAAAGGGAAAAAAAGAAAATTAAACATAGTAATAAAGGGTATAAGATTAGAGGGGAAGGAGCTGAAGGAAGGGGTGGAAGAAGTAATAAAAAGGATTGATGCTAAGGTAGAAATAGAGGAAATGCGAAATGTAGGAAGGGAAGTGAGAAGAGGGGAGATAATGGTACTGGTGAAACTCGAGAAATAGGAACATAACAGGGGGGTGATGGCAAAGAAGATGTTATTATATGGTAGTTCAGAGAGAATAGAGGATGATTTTACATAAGCAGAAAGGAAGCTGCAGTATGAATTAAGGAAAATAGCGAAGAGGACAGATAAAAGGGAAAGAGAACATGGGTTAAGTATGGGAGAGATCAGATAGATGGAGTATGATGCGATTGGGATGAAGAAAGGGAAGATATAGTAACAAATGAGGTGCAGGAAAACTATAAGAGGAACGAACGGGAGATATAAAAATAATAAATATTAAGAAGGAAAAAAAGATGAGAAAAGAAAGTGGGGAAGAATGGAAGATTTATTGCTGGGATATTGCAGGATTGGAGAAAAACGATAAGGAGTTCATGAGAAATTTGACACAATGTGATGTAGTCATAATGATGGAGACGTAGCTAGATGAAAAGGGATGGAAAAAAGTAAGGGGAAGGGTACCAAGAAGTTACAAATGGCAAGTGCAAAGTGCAAAGAGGAATAATAAACAGGGCAGAGCAATGGGAATAATGGTGATGGGAGTAAGGAATGAATGTATAACAGGGAAAGATAAGAAAGACAGGAATAAACAAAAAGTAGGAGTTATAGTAGAAGAGGCTATGATGGGAGGAGAGAAGTGGAAGGTAGTGGGGATTTATGTGAACGGTGATATGCAGGAGAAAGCATAGGAGATTAAAGAAATTATTGAAGAAAGTAAAGAAGAGATTAGGATGATAATAGGTGGTGATTTCAACGCGAGAAAAGCAGACAGAGGAGGAAGAGAATGGGGGAATCATATTTGAATTCTGAAATGAAATGAAGGATAGAATCTTAGCTTACCAAAATTAAAGCTATTAAATGCTTTCGCCCAAACATGGACTATTAACCAACGCTTTGACGAGTACGTTGCCCCTCAAAAAGGGTTTTTTTGAGATTCCGACTGGTTTTGGGGAATATTCTAGACCATTCAAAAAATAACCAATTTAACTTTTAACCTGGCGTGAGACTCTACACCACACCTTTTAAGAAGTTTTTATTCTTATTTACTCAGCATGACTAGTGGGAGTTCTTAAACACAGGCTCGAAATATTACTCTTGGGACTACTGGTCCCAGACGAGATCTTTTGCAGATGGCAAGATAAATTTGGACTCCAGGCTATACCCGATAGGTCTCATTGAAGAGCAAGGAGAATAATTATTCATCAATTAAGCTATATTTGATTGATCAAAAAAGTCACATGTGGAGAATGAAAAGGACTACTGGTATTGCTAGCACCTATAGTAGTCGGCACTGAAGTCCGCTACAAGGCACTGCCTGCCGTGCCGCCAAAGCCAGCCGATCAGCGCCCGAGATACGAGAAGGAGAAGGGGAGAAGATAAACAAGCCGAGAGCACGCCAAGAGTCGTTCATATTTCGGTTGGTGTTTCCGAGGCAACAAGTCGCGTAGTTGTAGCCAGATTACTGCAATTTTATGGGCAAGAATTATTTTATTGCTGCTGCCGTTTGTAGGATTGTTTTTTTTCGATTTCCTAAAGGAAAGTTTCCTCGGGATTACTAAGGATTTTTGAGGAGACGATGATCGAAGATTTGGTCGTTTACTAGTAAAACTCAATGTAGTACTTAAATTAAGTCCGGGTAACTAGTTCGACACGGGGTCATCCTTTCTTTTTCGGTTAAACTTTTGATTTGTAGTTATGAATTTATTGTGGGCTTAGCTTCCCTGGGGAAATATTTTTTTATATATTCTGTTGTTCGATTTCACCTATTTTTATTTACAGAGTTATATCTATTGTGGTTTTATTTGATTTCGCCTAGCGTGTTGTGTACCGACCAATTTTCGGACTTTCACGTCACCCCTTTTTGATGCTATATTTTGTGACTATATCCTTAATTTTTATTAAACCCTTTTTTTAAATACTCCTTTTTAATAAAACTATGACTATACCTTCTCTTTAATTGTCATTTACCCCTTTATGTTAAATTGACTACCCTTTCTTGTGAATTATGGTTACCCCATTTGTTGATATATGACTAGCCTCTTTTCCTAATTTGACTGCCCTTTTATTTTGGTGAAAAATGACTACCCCCTTTTTCTGGCATTGATTAACCTTTTATTGTAAACCATGACGCCCCGTTTTTGAATTTTAGAACATCCCTTTTTGGATATAATACGACTATCCTTTTTGTAAAAATATGATTAAACTTTGCTTTATTGTGACTACTCCTTCCTGAAATTGGGAATTTTCTTGAATTATTGATCACGACTAACCACATTCAATATGACTACACCCTAGAGCTTGTGTTCAAACGTTTAGTTACCCCATCTTGTTTACCCTTGTGTATTACTTTCTGTTGTGTTTTGTATTGGGACTATCCCTTATTGAGTGTGACCACTCCTTCGAGTTTTGTCTATCTATTAGGTTATTCCTCTAGAATATGACCATCCCGTAGTCTTAAACATACACACGTTTTCTATTTTAAAACCATAAATATTTGCAATATCTGTTTTGTAAAGTAAAGTAGGATCGTCGCTTGGACTAGTACAATTATATGTTGGCAGGAACACTGATTTGTATCAGGGGATAATAAATCATATATTGAACCTTGAATATTCGCATTTTATTTGAATTTGATAATTGTTTTTCTTTTTACCATCGATCGCCCCCTCTAGCATTAACCAGATATTTAGGTCTGAGCGAGAGAAATTTTTATCCGGTATACTGTATCTAACGGAAATTTAGATGTGAGTTTGAGCTTTGTAGTACAAGTTTGTGTTTGTTAAGTTTTGCTAGAAGATGTTTGCATTTTGAAATTTCGCTGTAGAATATTAGTATTTTAAATTTTTGATGTCTTTTGAATTTGAAAATCGAAAGAGATAGATCTTTAATTGGCATTGCTGAAAAAGAATTCATATTGCCTATGGTTTCTTTTATTGTAGACTTTGAAATATAATCTTTCGGATTACTTTCATCGAACTACTTTCATTACTTTCACTATGTAACATTTTAACATTATTACAGTCAAACTCATCATCAACATCATTAGTTTCTTTTGTATGGCTGGCAGGAGCAATCTTATAAAAACTTCTTATTTTATAATTAACTTGAATATTCTTGCATTTTTTTAGAAAATGGATACCAGTTGCAATAAATAACGTTTGATTACCTTTGAAATACAATTTCTTATCACTAAGTAATAGCTGTAGTAGTTTTGATGGTATTTGAGTGCCATCGACATAACACGAAAGATAATTAACATTATTATTTTAAAAATTAAAGGGATTTTTGTTCCCATCTCCATGAAATGCAGCATTGTCCACAAAACCATTTACACCAAACTCTCGTGTTCAGTCACCCCGTTCTCAGCTTTCCTAGAACTCCTGGCTCCCAAAGTTTCTTAGGAGAGCAAAGCCAGAATGGTTGC
>NC_046662.1:17271447-17277368 GCF_010883055.1 Belonocnema kinseyi | reverse complement strand
CTATTTGAGGGCAACTCCCGACACATGACTGAAAGCAACACGTCTAACTAGGTATCTTGAACTGCCCAGAGTAATATTTTTTGCAGGAGCCAGTAGAATAATATTTCTAACGATAAACATGAATTTTTCCACGAAGAACAGAAAAATAAAATTATTCTAAACGAAATTCTCAAATTTTTATCTCAAAAAATTGCACATTTTACATTAGAATCCGGCACCGGCAAAATTGGCTAAAATCGCAATATAATATAGTGCAAAGATTCTTGATAAAAAAACTTCTAATGGGTACTAGTACATAAAATCAAAAGTTTTTCGCAATTGTGCTGCCCTTGTAAGAATAGGCGAAATCATGGAGCTGTCCTGGCAATGTAAATACTGTTTGAGATATTAAAGATGGAAGACAGTTTAATGGTTGGACTAATTTACAGTCTTGTCTTAAGTGACTTCACTGATGACATGTCTTGCCTTTGTTGGTTGGACTTACCTATAGTATTGTCTTAATTATCTGGACTACAAAATATCTTTGGTAGTCCATAATGTCTTTTGCCTTGATTATTTTGAAAAATCTTGGCATTTTCAGGGAAGTCCCATCACATTGTCAGTGGATGTGCTGATCACAGTTGATTAAAAAATCTGCTCCTTATATTCAACTTTCAAGCGGGACATTAGAATCACTTGTGGTCATATTTTTCGTGTTTAGCCCCAACTATCTCGGATACTTATAATTTTTTGGACTCGTACCCATTAGGATTTTTTGATCAGAAGGCTTTGAACTATATTATATTGCAATTTTAGTCATTTTCATCCAGCCGGATTTTAATGTAAATTGTGCGGAGTCCTTTGGAAACATGTCCTGGCAAAATAGGGGATAGAGCAGCTCAATGAGAAATGAGCCGGACTGCCAGCGCTGTTTCGATTTGAAACAATCAGCCACGCTACGTAGTTGGCGACCCGCCTGGCTTAAGTCGAGGCCGCCGGGCAGCGTCTGTTTATAATTATTAGGATTTATGTATGTATTTTATTGATATTTCAAAAGTTAAGTAAAGGTTTAAATGAATTTTTTTTCGGTTTTATCTTTTTTGTAAAAAAATTAAACTGAATGTTAATATGTTTACAGTCATTTACAATAACTGCGTCCAAGAAGTTTTAACCTTAATATACGAAACAAACAAAATGAATCTTTAACAATCACCTGTGACATTTAAAATAAAATCAACCATTTGGTTAAAAGTTAAGGTATTTTGCAAAAATTCCTCTTTATTGTTCGAAAACGAAACTTCTTTGTTGAAAAATGCACTATTTGGTTGGAAAATAATATTTTTTTAAAATAACTTATAATACATAATTTTTGAAACACCTTTATTTAAAAGTAATGAAAATTCTTATTTTCGTCGCGAAAATTGAATAATTTGGTAATATTCCTATAATGTTAACAGTTCTGCACTGGAACCTTTGAGGTGTTCAGCAAGCAAGATTTATATGTATTTAAGCTGGTGGCTTTTAAACGACGCGCTAATTGTCGGACTTCAGCTGACCTTGCGTGGTTTTTGTCCTGGAAGTATAGTGGTAGTCAAGTGGTTTCGTTCCCAAAGAAGTCCAATTTAATCAGTTTAAAAAACATGAAAATGAAAACCAAATGTGGATAGAAGTGAGACAAAAAATACCAGCAAAAGTATATAAAAAATGGATAAAGATGGAAAATAAGGAATTATATCAGGTGCCTGCCATCCCGTTCTGTGATACAGTTCCCCAAGTTCATGATGGTTAGGATAAATAACAAATTATATGGATCAAAGAATGTAAGTCAAAACAGAAAAGAGACAATGAAAAGGAAAAATATATGAAAAAAAGTTATAATAATTTAAACAATTGGTGCAGTAACAAATCTCGTGTTGATACTAGAAGAACAGTGTTCGGCTTTGAAATAATACAAACGTATGGATATTTTGTCAAGTATACTGTGTCCGTGTTTACAAAGCCCTCAAAAGGAGTCCAGGTGGTGGAAATCAGAAGAGAATTATTTTTTGGATGACACTTGATTTTTATTTCAGGTTTATATACAGTGCATTCGCAGAAAGAGAAAAGGTCGACAGAAGTGTTCCAAAGTAAAACATTAACTTCTTCTTATTCTGTATTAGCGCTATACCTGCTCTACTAATAGCTGTGTATAGCCGCCCATGAGTAAGTTGAGGGAGTGTGTGCTCCACTGACTCTGAAACATGACGATAATTAAACTTTCTTTATAGAAAAAACTACAATATGCAACGCTTATGTGAGGCAGATGTGAGTCATCAGATCTAAGGAAATTCATGACCTAGTTTGAGGACCAAGCCGCTATAGCGACCATTGTATGTGACCCGATAGCTGCCAAAGCTGAAAAAGCTTGGATAGGTGCAATAGAAGAGTCTAGGAGTAAAAAGATAAGTTTATACGGTGAAGCAGAACACTCAGTATCGCATTATGATCGAGGAAAAGCGAGTCAGAGCTGTTTGTTTCTGAATAAAGGAATGACACATGTTCTTGATTCAGGTCAGTTTGGCCGATGAACTTGGTCTCAAAGGAGAGATCGCTTCATTTATTGTACAGCGGTATGACAATACTACAGCTAAGGATCCAAGATCACGACGAGTCAAGTTAAGTATCCACAACTCCACTGGAGAAGAGTTTCATTTTCAAGGAGTGCACAAACAAGAGTGCCTGATCCTTGCCAGGGAAACGAAGAGAGAGGACACTGACAACTGGGCGTACCTGAAAAAGCTTCATCTACCTGATGTGATGTATGCAGAACCTAGACTTATGATCGCGCAATATTTCGGGGCGCTGATCACACCTCGCAGGACACTCGTCGGAAAATGTCATCGTCTAATTGCATCTCTTACCTCTTTAGGTTGGACAGTCAACGGTCAGTACGTCAAAAAAACGTCGACCAACGTCAGCAGTCGTCGGCCGATTTTTAGGCTCCTTTGAGGCTAAGTTTATGGGCCAAACTGACCTGAATCAAGAACATGTGTCATTCCTTTATTCAGAAACGATTAGGTCTCTACTACACCGACTGTTCTCTTCAAGGTTATCAGCACAACGTTTAGAAACACGGGCCTCATGTGTTTATGAATCACATTTATTTTAACCACTTCGTCGTTTTTGTACTTTGGTAGTGTTTTGACTCAGGTTCCCGAAACGCTTCTCCTACAATATTTTTCTGAAGTGTATTAACTTCAGACAACAGAAGCATAGTTTCTTGCCCGTGACCCACTTCTCTCGTTCGTTCATACTAAAAGCTTTTCCTCGCTGATAATGCGATACTGAGTGTTCTACTTTACAGTATAAACTTATCGTTTTACTCCTAAACTCTTCTATTGCACCGATCAAAGCTTTTTCAGCTTTGGCAGCTATCGGGTCACATACAATGGTCGCTATAGCGGCTTGGTCCTCAAACTAGCTTATGAATTTCCTGAGACCTGATGACTTACATCTGCCTTAAATAAGCGTTGCACATTGCAGTTTTTTCTATAAAGAAAGATTGATTATCGCTATGTTTCAGAGGTAGTGGAGCACACACTCCCTCAACTTAATCATGGGCGGCTATACACAGCTATTTGTAAAGCAGGTATAGCGTTAACGCATAATAAGAAGAAGTTAATGTTTGACTTTGGAACAATTCTGTCGACCTTTTCTCTTTCTGCGAGTAAACTGTGTATAAACCTGGAATAAAATCAAGTGTCATCCAAAAATAATTCTCTTGTCATTCCAACCACCTGTACTCCTGTCCAGGGCTTTGTAAACATGGACAGAGTACACTTGACAAAATATCCATACGTTTCTATCATTTTTAAACTAAACACACTTCTAGTATCAGCACGAGATTCGTTACTGTACTGATTGTTTAAATTATTATAAACTTTTTTCGTATAATTTTCCTTTCCACTGTCTCTTTTCTGTTTTGACCTACATTCTTTGATCCATATAATTTATCATCTATCCTAACCATCTTGAACTTGGTAAACTGTATCACAGAACGGGATGGCAGGCACCTGATATAATTACTTATTTTTCATCTTTATCCATTTTATATAAACTTTTGCTGGTATCTTTCGTCTTGTTTGTATCCACATTTCTTTTTAATTTTTATTTTTTTTAAACCGACTGAATTGGACTTCTTTAAGAATTAAATAACTTGACTACTTCTATACTTCCAGGACAAAAACCACGCAAGGTCAGTTGAAGTCCGACAATTAGCGCGTCGTATAAAAGCCACCAGATTAAATACATATAAATCTTGTTTGCTGAACACCTCAAAGGTTCCAGTGCAGAACTGCTAACATTGTAGGAATATAACCGTTTTTTCCTCTACGCTGCTCGCTGGTGACCAATATGTTCTGTACATCCCACTTTGAGTATTATTGTTGAATTTTAAATAAAAAAGGTGAATTTTCGACTAATAAGGATAAAGTTATCTTTTTATTTTAAAGATTAATTTTATTTAAAAAATTATTTTAAATGAAAAAATTAATTTTTAAGTAAAATTATGAATTTTCAACTAAAAATTGAACTTTAAAGGAAGTAGTTCAACTTTTGTACAAATATTTAAATGTTTACCAAATTATTCTATTTTCGCGACGAAAATAAGAATTTTCTTTACTTTTCAATGGAGGTGTTTCAAGAACAATATATCCTAAGTTATTTCAAAAAAATAAATTATTTTTCGACCAAATAGTGTATTTTTCAACAAAGCAGTTTCGTTTTTGACCAATGAAGAGGAATTTTTGACAAAATACATTAACTTTTAACTAAATGTTTGATTTTTTTTCCAATGTCACAGGTGATTATTAAAGATTCATTTTGTATGTTTCTTATATTAAGCTTAAAACTTCTTGGACGCAGTTATTGTAAATGGCTGTAAGCATATTAACATACAGTTTAATTTTTTTACAAAAAAGATAAAACCGAAAAAAAAGCCCGGCAGTTTGCCAACCGTAGCGTGGCTGATTGTTTCAAATCGAAACAGCACTAGCAGTCCGGCTCAGTTCTCATTAATTTGCTCTATCCCCTATTTTGCCAGGACATGTTTCCAAAGGACCCAGCACAATTTTCATTGAAATCCGGCTGCATGAAATTGTCTAAAATTTCAATATAATATAGTTTAAAGCCTTCTGATTAAAAAATCGTAATGGGTATTAGTCCAAAAAGTCAAAAGTATTCGAGATAGTTGGGGCTGAACACGAAAAATATGACCATAAGTGAATCTAATGTTCGAAATATCAAAGGTAAAATATAGTTCTGTCAATAAAAACAAGACGGTAAATCAGTCTAATTATGAAAGGAAAAGTCAGTCCAGCTTTCAAGGGCAATGTGATAGGACTGTCCTGGAAATGCGAAGATTTTTAAAAATAATCAAGGCAAAAGACATTATGGAATACCAAAGCTATTTTGTAGTCCAGATGATGAAGACAATACTATAGGTCAGCCCAACCAACAAAGGCAAGACATGTTATTAGTCCAGTCGGTTAAGACAAGACTATAAATCAGTCCAACGATTGAACTGTCTTCCACCTTGAATATTTCAAATAGTATTGACGTAGCCAGGCCAGCACCATGATTTCGCTTATTCTTACCAGGACAGCACCATTTTGTTGCCCTTATAAGATGAACTGGTCTTAACTGCGTTTCCGTTATTGTCAACGATAGTGCTGCTCACAGTTTATTGTAAAATCGGCACTTATCTTAAATTTTTAAGTGGGACACTAGATTCGCTTGTGGTCATATTTTTCGCATTCAGGCACACCTATCTCGAAAACTTTTGATTTTTTGGACTAGTACCCATTAGGAGTTTTTTATCAGGAGGCTTTGAGCTATAATATATTGCTATTTTAGCCAATTTGATTGAGGCCGGATTCTAATGTAAATTGTGCGGGGTCCTATCC
>NC_046662.1:17268981-17271437 GCF_010883055.1 Belonocnema kinseyi | reverse complement strand
TCGTTATTAGAACCTTTACATCTGAATATTATATCTACAAATTAATATTCCAATTGGGAAAATTTTGGTATCAAATTAAAAAATATATTTGAATTTTCAACCAAGGAATTTTTTCTGTCGAAAAAACATTCAACAAAAATAATCAATAATAATCAAGTTTTGTTAAAAATTCAACGTTTTTTGTTGGGTAATTAAACTTCTTCGTTTAACACTCTTTTTGAACCTCGAATTGGCTTAATCAAGATTTGTATTCTTAGTTAAAAATTACCCTTTGTTGTTAAAAGTTCAATTATTATCCTAAAAATGTACCTTTTCTTCCACATTCATCGATATAGGAAAAAATCCATTTTTTGAGATAAAAATTTGAGAATTTCGTTCAGAATAATTTGATTTTTCTTTTCTTCGTGGAAAAATTCATGTTTATCGTTAGAAATACTATTCTACTAGCTCCTGCAAAAAATATTACTCTGGGCAGTGCAAGATACCTAGTTAGACGTGTCGCTTTCAGTCATGTGTCGGGAGTTGCCCTCAAATAGTCTTGAAGTGGTTTTTTAGTTTGCGTTCTTTTTTGCTTTTTCTACCTGTTCATTTTTTTTTACTTCGATAGGCTTTCTGTATGGGTACTCAAACGTAGTTAACTATTATAAATGTTATTTAGTTCTAATTTGATGATAATAAAAATAAAAAAGACGAAAGAAACAAAAAAGTGAAGGAACTGTCATATACGCAATATTTTGACTTTATTGAAAGGAGCGTTGTCGGCAGATGGGCAGTATTTTACATACAGTAAGCTACTGTGTTTTTCGTTTTCAGCAAAAATATTTTTTCTTAAACACTATTGCCGATCACTCACACATCAAAGTGCTTTTAATATTTATTCTAATAGGATATGTTGCAAGGAATGAGTCATTTATATTTCTAAAGATACGCACTATTCGATGAAACTCATTTCTTAATCATTAAATATGTTTAATATCGTTTTTTAAGCATTAGAGATCTGGAATTCGCCTTAAGCTTCCGAGAACTGACAAACTTACCTTACCCTCATGCGATAAATGCACTACGAAAGATAAAATAGAAAACGCAAGATAATTAAAATTCCAATAACAGAACAGAATAATAACTTGAAAGATGCCAACCGTTCAGCGTCAAACAGAAACTTCTTACTAATCCTGTTAAAGATAAGTTAGTTGGATAGAAAAACATTAGGAATACAGACAAAGACACATCCATTTTAAAGTTAACATAAAGCACAATAGATAAATAAAAGATTAACATACCAGAATACAGAATCAAATATAATCTCATAATTCCAAACAAACATTAAATTCACGGAATTCAATGTACAAGGGAGTACGCCCTATGATCGATCGATTCTTAGTTTTATTTTCAGGAATTGCACACATTCCATTGAGTATTGGACGTCAAAAAGGATTTTACCCAAAATGTCAAATTTTGTACATCGTGCTCAACACTTTTATATCGAATATAATACTGTGAAACCCTTGAATAGCCCTCTCTTATATAGCCCTTCCGAGAATGGACGTCGCGCCGCGGGTAGGGCTAAAATGAAGATGAATTGTTTTATTCTGTTCTACTATAAATAACTGCCGAGATTATTTTCAAATATTAATAAAAAGTGGTCTCAAACATTTTCAAAATGATCTGACTTTTGAAAATATATTCAAACAAAAATTAGCTAACAAACTCGTCCTTTCTTTTCGTATCATTATAAAGTGTGCCAAAGGAGTACCGTAAGTTTTTGCGGACTACAACGACAACAACGACAGCAGTGATACAAACGACATTGACAAGAACGACAACGATGGCAGACATACAACGACATAAAAACTATTTTTAGTGATTCAAGGGGTCTCAAAACTTTGACATTTGATGGAATCCGCGAAAGTCATTTTTCACATAAAACAAATACCTTCAAATTAGGAGGAGAATGTAAAAAACAGACGATTGTTATCTCATTCCTAATATGTACTATAATTCCTTACATACCAGTTTTTAACTTTCTGGTCAACGGTACAGAACTATTCTCATCCTCAATCTGTGAACATTTTTAGACAAACGCTAAAGGCTATAAAAACAACCAAGAAAAGTTTTCTTACCTGAAAAAGATTTGCAAACTTTTTAAAATAATGTTTTGACATTATTCTTCAATTATATCTACAATTTTGTTTGAGCTACTCTACGCTACGAGGGTAGTTCAATAAGTCCTTAGAATGAAGTATAAAAACAATTTTTTTTGGGTAAATTTTTTTTAATTTTTTAACATAATCTCCTTGGAGCTCTATACACTTGGTCAATCTCTTTTCAAGGTTTTTTAATCCTTCAGAAAAGTACGTTTTCGGAAGTTCCTCAAAATAAGCACTTACAGAGGCAATGACGTCTTCGTTGTCTCGAAATCTCTGTCCACCGAGCCATTTTTTCAAGTTTGGAAATAA
>NC_046662.1:17262645-17268881 GCF_010883055.1 Belonocnema kinseyi | reverse complement strand
ACAAACATGGTACACAAATATCGTAAAATTTAAGAAACACCAACTATTTACAGGAATTTTTAAAACAAAAATCAATGTGTATCATATTCAAATAAATTTTGGAAATATTGATAAAAGTATTACTATTTTCCCTTTAAAAAATTAATGTATAGAGATTACAGTTTGATTTTGGAAATTTCACGACAGTTTTTCGTATCATTTTTGACCCTCGGCCAGAATTAAGGAAAAATAATCTAATAATATGTTCATTAATTATTAAAATGATACAAAGTCTTACCTTTACCATTTTTTCTCTTTTTATAACCATGAGATATTTCTTCAGAAAATAAATTTTGTTGGATTTATTTTACAATTATTTAACATCAATTTCAATTACAATAAATTTTTTTACAATTGCAATAAAATTGTAAAAACTAAATTTTGCAATGTTGAGATAAGTATTTTAAAGCATTAGAGATTTTGGAAAGATTTCATATACAATAAAATAAGTATTATCAGTTTGTTTACAAATTTAGATGTAAATAATTATTATAAGATTTTTTTTTGAAATTAAAAAATATATATTTTCGAATATATCAGATGTGTCAGAAAAGATGCTAGGAGATTTTTAAGACATTTTATTTTTATTTTTAAAGATTTAAAAAAATATTAGGAAAATTTCTCCTGAATTTAAAATGTTTTGAATTCTTCAAGATATTGGTAACTCTCTCCATAGTTTTTATAAAAAATCAAAAAAATCATTTAAAATGTAGAGAAAAATTTCCTTATAATCTTCTAAAATTTCCCAAACATTTTAGGAAACTATGTTTATTCTCCTGGAACCTTTCGAGATTCTTTTAAAGTTCCTAAAGTTTATCTTGCGTTTCTAAAACACTTCCAAAGTTTGAATTTTTTTGAATCTCAGGAAGTCTACTAAATACTTCCTGAATTCACTTGATTATTTAATTTTTGTTAAATTTTAATTCAAATTTTTCCTAATTTTTTTTTAATTCTGTAAAATTAAAAAAGCATTCAAAGTTTTTCAGATGCTTAGAGAATATTTGATATCTTTTGCAATGTTTTGAAATATTTAAGAATAATTTTTTCAAATTGATTTTCGGAAATAAAAAGTTATGTTGATTATTCCTTTAAAAATGTTTACAAGTTTTAATTATTGTAATCTGACAAAAAAACAAACAACAAAAAATTTTAAAAAAATAAAAATTTTCTGAAAAAAATAAGAAAGAGGAAAGAAAAATGGGAAGGCAGACAACCACACCCCCTTCCCCTTTTTCCTTCTTTCGTCTTTTTTATTTTTCTGACCATCAAATTACAATAAAATAAAAAACATAAATAAATAAATTTGTGTTAGCAACGTTTTGGTACTCGTACAGTACACTTATCAAGGCAAGAAAATTTTAAGTGGTAGAAATTGACAGCACCCACGAACAGGTGCTCTCTCTTTGATACCTGAGAATCGAATGAGGGTCAGGAGGCAATGGTAATATTTTGAGCAATTGGTACAGAAAAAGTACATATTCAGGTAGAATTTCAAATTTCCTTTCTGCTCATCCCTTTTAAAACTAAATTACAGTAATTAAAAACTTAAATGGCAAAGCTTTAGGTTTTTCCCATTATTCATTTCACACAAGAAATTTGAATATTGTTATGAATATCCTTTTTCTGAATCATTATCCAAATGAGGTAATTGAGAAACATATTGCAATTAGAGTTCAACAAATCAAAAACAGAGACATTAATAATTTGCATGCAGATAATCAGAAAGAGTTGAAGGAACACAGTTCGTTTAATACTTTTGTTCTTCTATTTTTTGGTCAAATTTCTAAAACTATTGTACTCATGTTAAAAAAATTAAAAATTCATACAATTTTCCGCATTCCATTTAAGACTAATTCGGTGATAAATTTTTGCAAGGATCCATTGGATAATTTTGAAAAGGGTGGTGTTGTCTGTAAGATCACACGCAGGATCTGTGGTATGAATTACGTGGGACAATCTGGCAGACTTCTTAATACTAGGATAGAGGAGCACAAAAGTGGTGTTCCTTCAGGACGCTTTTATAAAAGTGTTCTTGGCAGATATACAAAGGCATTTGTTGATGTTGACCACGAGTTTGACTGGAATAATGTTCAAATTTTGCATAGTGAAAGTAATGAGAGAAAGAGGGAATCCATGGAAATGCTTTATATTAAAAAACATAAAAGTTATCTATTAGTTTAAAAACCGATTTGGTAGGGTTGAACAAAAGTTAAGCTAATATGATTAATTACATATAACGTAGCTGTTTCATGAATTCTGTTTTTCTTTTACTTTCTCTATTTCTGATGTAATTGTGACAGATATTTATATTGTGTTTACAACAGATTGGCCTACTGACCCTCATTCGATTCTCAGGTATTCTTGCCTTGATAAGAGTGCGGTACGAGTACCGAAACGTTGGTAATGCAAATTTATTTATTTATGTTTTTTATTTTATTGGAACTTGATGGTCATAATAATAAAAAAGACGAAAGAAGGAAAAAAAGGAAGGGGATGTGGTTATTTGTCTTCTCATTTTTCTTTCCTCTTTTTTATTTTTTTCCGAAAATTTTTATTTTTTTTTATTTTTTTTGTTTTTTGTTTTTTTTCAGATTACAATAGGGTTTTTTTTGGTTTTCTTTTATTCGTTGTGGTCCAAATTTGTTCGTTTGAAATGCCTTGAAAACTTTTATAATGCGATCAAAAAATTTCCAACCCTTTGACATTCCATCAAATTATTATTTTTTTTATATCATTAGAATCTTGGGAAATGCCCTAAAATATTTCCAGAGCAATGAAAACTTTAAAAATGACTTTAAACTTCTTAAAGACTTCGAAAATGACTTGGAATACTTTGAAATACTCTAAAATATTCCTAATCTTAAAAATTTCCTTCACATTATTTAAATAAATACAAAATTTCTAAAAATCCTTAAGAAATTCCTTAAATATTTTAAGCCCATGAAAGGCTTGAATTTTCTTGAAATTATTAACCTATCTTCAAAATGCCTTGGTTTCTTTTTAAATACTTTAAAACACGCCCATTTCCTTAAAATTCCTTCGAACTATTAAAATAAAAATAATTCCTTGATATCATCTGAAATTCTCGTAAATATTGTTCTAAAATATATATTCAGTTACAATATTTTGTAATAACTTCATAATTTTGTTACCCTTATCTGGAATCCAATAAAGTTACTGACATTAATTGGAAATCCTATGAAATCTGTTAAAATGCCCCATAATATTTCCAATCCTTTCAAATTCTTTAATTATTGAAATAAATAAAAAATTCCTTAAAGTCTTTCAAAATTTCCTAAAATCTGCCAAGTTCCCTGAAATCTTTAAAATCAATTGGAACTTTCTAAAGCTTTGAAAAATGACTCGGAGTCTAAACTAAAATCAATTGAAAAATCCTTGAAATATTAAAATACTCTAAAAGTTTTGAAAACCTAAAAAAATTTTTTTTTAATTCCTCTTTGAAACTCGTTTAAATTATTTAAATAATTTAAAATTAAATGAATTTATTCACGTATCTTCTAAAATTCATTGGGCTCTTTTTGAACACCCTAGAATTTGCCCAGTCCTCCAAAATTCATTCATATTATTGAAATAAATAAAAATTCTTTAGAGTCTTTAAGAAATTCTTTCAAATATTTGCCGATAAGATATGTCAACTAGAAATCTTTTAAAACCAATCGGAATGTTCTGAAAATTTTTCAGATTAAAAAACAACATATCTTATGGTCATTAAACTTCTTTGATATCCCATCGAATTGTCGAAATTAGTTTCATAAAGTACCTTGATTACCGTATTTTTTCAAAATTAAACATTTTTATTCTGTAGACATATGCATATCTCTGACATAATTCTATTTTAACCGAAAAAAAACAAATTATTCGAATATGTCATTATAATGAAATGGATCTAAGTAGCTTATTTTAATTATATGCGAGATGTGACGTGCACATTTTTAAACACATGTTCACATGAACATAGGTACGTCATTTAAAAAAAACTATGGACTTTTTTGTTGGATAATTATTTCTAATTTTTAATAATAAATAAAAAGAAGCGCGCACCTCATTAGCCAACTATTTAGCATAACTTGGTGTTGAAACACTGTGCAAAACTTAATAATTAACTGATTTACTAAAATTAAGTTAAATTATTGCCACACGTATAGGCCAGATAAGATATTGATTTAAATGTTCCATATTACTTTACTAACACGTACCTTATATTCAGCTTAGAAGCCTGTGTTTTATATTTCATGTAGGCCTCATTACTTGATACTCTGACAAGTCATAATTTGGACACCTAACAGTAATAAATGACTGATTGAAAGGGTTGAATTCTATTTTTGGAATTATGGACACTTTCAGAACACAAAGTTTCCCGTCCTGCCGAAGTTCGGGATAATTTTTAATATATTTTTAAGAAATTAGGTTATAATCGTTTCGAAATTTCGGGAAAACTAGTCCATTCCCTGTTCGAGAACGCTAATTTTTTAAGACAACCAGACGCAGTCTTCGGGGAGGTGAAAAAAATAAATGTGGCGGTAACCAGTATACTTAATAATAAAAAAATTATTATACATCACAGCAAAATGGCATTGTGATGGTTTACTATCAAAGGTAAAAAGGTAAGAAGCCTGACCGGTGAAAATTCCGGGGATAATCTCGTCATGAAAAAAATGACGTTCGGTAAGGGTACCAAGGGTTTGTCATCTTTTATTGTCACCTGGCCTATCATCAGTTGTTTGCATACTGAGATTACCCTCAGCACTAACACCTTAAACGCTTTTAACTTTTTGTTTTTTCTATGTTCATATTCCTGGATCAGTAATATTTGAAAGGTTTGAAAACTTACTGCTGGCTTTCTCCTGAATTTCATATTTCTAAACCTTTTAAGAAGATTTTAATAATTTAGACGGAGTAGAAAATTTAAAAAGTTTCTCGTTTATCCCAGATATTTATTGAATTTTTTACGGACATTTATATCGTTTTTTCTTTATAGATGAGCGCTTATAAAGCGCGATGAGCCGCTTGTAAAGTGACAGAAAGAAGGAAGAAGCGAGTGAGAAGGGAAAGGAAAGTGAAAGATATACAGCTAAGTATTGTTCTCTATACCGTCCAGCAGGGCTGACTTTGACCATCTTTACTTTCTTATCTGTTTCTTTATCTCCTCGTCATTCAAGTTATCCTTCTCTGCCTTCAGTCTTTCATTTACTACCATAATCTGTCTTCCATGAATCTGAACCCTGTAACGATTCTTTCAAAAACTCACTCTACTCCTCACTCCCTATATTCTCTCTTATCCCCATTTTACGCCTCCTCAACCTATTTATTATCTTCCACACGTACTTTTCTATCTAATTATCCTTTTCCTTCATCGCAACTGCGGGGTATGATGTTGCTAAATATTGCCAGATGTTGTTCGGTCACTCTATGCATCAGCTCGGAATGGACACTCACAAAGAGACGTTGCTGTTCTCCCCTCACGGGTTCTCTTCCAGAACCTTTGCATAAAACTGACATCTGAAAAGTCTCCATTTATTTTCGGCTTCCAGTTAAGCACTTTTTGACCTGCGCAACCTGGAGTTGCTAGTGGAATACAGTCTCAACCTCGGATCTTATTCGGGTGATGATTCTTCTAGGGAAGAGGTTCTCGTCTATAATTTGACTCCTTCGTTTTTCAAGATCGTCTTCGCTAACTATTTTTATTTTCGGAAAATTCGCTCAAAAATACGCAAACGGCTATTCCTTCAATAGAAGTAGTAATCAAATTAGTAGAGCATCAAATACTTGTCATTATAAATTTCAAAGTTAATAACTGGCATGGCATTCCTGTGAAAGTGGTCGGTTGATAGCTCCCAATCGAAATATTCTCCGGAGACGTAGCTGATGTTCTACTACCCAGTAAAAAAATTATATATAATTTATATATATTGGACAAAACACTGATATTTTTCATTTGTTTTACATGGTAAAGTTCATAAAACAAATCAAACATATAATTGACTTATTCACTATACATAAGTTATATTTAACTTTTTCAACTGGGTACTTATACGAGGGTAGTTCAATAAGTCCTTAGAATGTAGTACACAAAAAATTTTTTTTGGGTAAATTTTTTTTTATTTTTCAACATAATCTCCTTGGAGCTCTATACACTTGGTCAATCGCTTTTCAAGTTTTTTTAATCATTCAGAAAA
>NC_046662.1:17259995-17262545 GCF_010883055.1 Belonocnema kinseyi | reverse complement strand
CTTTGTCTCAGGAGTGTAATGGTATATCCATGTTTCATCCGCAGTCACAAATCGACGAAAAAATTCCTCACGATTCCGACTTATGCGCGCCAAAAGAGCCTCAGAGGCGACGACTCTATTTCGTTTCTTCTCAGCTGAGAGCAAACGCGGCACCCATCTTGCCGATAGCTTTTTCATGCCTAATTTTTCATGTAGAATTGAAACAACTGCACCTATAGATATCCTTGTGGCCTCAGCTAACTCACGCACTTTTAATCTTCTATCCTTCAACACCATATCGTGGATTTTATTGATGATTTCGGAAGTACTTGCTTGTACGGGCTTTCCTGAACGTGGTTCGTCACTTATTGATGTACGACCACGCTTAAATTCATTTACCCAGTTATAAATCGTTGCTGAGGCAGGGGCAGATGTGCCATGAACTGAGTACAATTCATTTTTTATCTCATATGGAGTTAAACCCTTTAAATGAAAATGTTAGATTACAGCTCTGAACTCGTTTTTTTTTTTCATTTTTCTTAACGAACAATTTTTTTTTCAATTGTTTATAAAAACACGTAAACTCAGAAGATGTGGACTGTGACTGCACCATATATCTAGTCGGGAGTGGTGCTGACTGAAAACAGATGATTTGGAGCGATTCGCGCGCCATCTGTTGGTCATTCTAAAGACTTATTGAACTACCCTCGAAACGTATTTCCTTCCTCGTAAAGAGATCAGTTAAGGAACCTCTCGATGGTATGTCCGTTTTTGGTGCTCCTTTTAGCCTCTTTCCTCTTCGTTTCCTGCTTCTCTGATATGGAAACTCCTGTCAGTAGCGATGCTACAGCCAACATAGCCGTCGAAGTCATGAGACGAAAGCTCCGCCGTGAAACAGATCACTGATCAATATCTTTAACAATCACCCCAGGCAGAGAGATTCACGAAATTCATCATACGTGATAGATAACAATAATATACTCCATGTTACGCTTTTCTTACAAAATAATTTCTTACGAACGTTTCTCTCCTTGCATACCACTTGAGCATCTTTCGAATCCATAAATCTTTCCCTGCTAACTCTTGTATGTTTATGTCTCTTTAGAAAGTTAAAATTGTGTTTTCAATGATAATTAATAAAAAGATAATAATTATTAATATACTAGGCAGTCTGATCAGTCCCTGAAAAATGAAACACGGAGACGTATTTTTGGCCAAAGCTGGTTTTATTTTTCAACATACTCTCCTTTTAGGTCGATATAGCGAGTTCAACGATTTTCTAACTTTTTGATACCGTCCGAAAAGTACTCGATCGGAAGGCTATTCATCCACTTTTTAGATTTAACATTAAATTTATCTATTAACTATAATTTCAATAACTATCAAAAATTCTCATCGGATGCAATTATAGCGTAGCGATAGAAAATTTTTATATTTGTCTCCTGGCAATTTATAAGCAAAGTTGTGAAAACATTCGTTTTCTTTCACGTGCCGCAGGAGTGAATTTCTGTATTAGGTTTAATACACATGCATTCGAAGATTTTTTAGATATGTATATTAAACTTAAGATACTAACAAATTTGAAAGTCCAAACACACATCTGAAATTCAATATACATTTGTATTAAATTTCAGATGTGTGGTCAGAATTTCAAATTTGGTGGTAACTTAAATTTAATATACGTATCTGAAAAAATCTTCCAATATATGTGTATTAAACTGAATACAGGAATTTTTACAGTGCACTTCTGTATAGGATACAAGATAATATAAATAACCCAAAAAATGTGCATTAGTTATCTAATTTAAATATATATTTCTTAGGTTATCTGTATATGACATAGAACGAAGGAACCATCCTTATGAAAATGAGTTTCGGAGAAAAGCGGTTCAAAATTAACGAAAGACGAACAAGTAGCAAAGGGGCTCTCGTACTTACAAGTACATGTGACAATGGGAATTTTTTTATTTGATAAGGGAAGAACTAAATTAATTAGATTAACCAAATTAACTAATCTTTTCACTTACACGGGCGACAGGCCAATTAAATGTATTTAAATGTTTTTCATGTTACAAAGTATTATTTTTAAATTAATTAGTAATTATTTTGTAGAAAAATATCGTGAAATAAGTCAGTGACAGAGCAATTCCGACTACGCCTCTTGAAAAAGACGATTTGTAGTCCCAGCGATATCTCAACGTAGATTTATCGGAAATCAAAAAAGTTCGCAAAATTTAGTAAGCATATAAGTTTTCCCTGTCCCAACGATTATTTTTGGGAATTTTTTTAATTTGAATTTTTGTGATCATTTGAAGTAAAATATGCGATTTTGTACGAAAAACTTCGTCATTTTTTAAGTGAAAAACAACGTTAATATAAAAAAATGTAAACAAAAATGTCGTTGGGGGGAAGAGGATGTTTATATGTAAAAAAGTTTACCAAGTTTGAGAAGGACCGGTTCCAGCTTTTAACTTATTAAATAATGTATGCTATTTGGCACTATGATTTCTACAAATTTGATGATCTAACTTTAATTTTTGTACTAGTTTTCATAAAAATTGTTATTTCAAC
>NC_046662.1:17250638-17259895 GCF_010883055.1 Belonocnema kinseyi | reverse complement strand
TCATTGGAGCAAAAACTAGAGAAGCAGGAAGAGTTTAATAATACAAATATAGAGGAGATAAGAGGTAGAATGAAAAAACTTGAAAGCTCGGACGGGGATTGCGGTGGGGGCGACAGTGGGAATTCGGATTTGGAAAGGCTGAGAAAAATAGAACAAAGAATAGAAATAAAAAAGAGGAAAGAAAGAAAATTAAACATAGTGATAAAGGGTATAAGATTAGAGGGGAAGGAGCTAAAGGAAGGGGTGGATGAAGTACTAAAAAGGATTGATGCTAAGGTAGAGATAGAGGAAATTCGAAATGTAGGAAGGGAAGTGAGAAGAGGGGAGATAATGGTACTGGTGAAACTCAAGAAATACGAACATGGCAGGGAGGCTATGAGAAAATAGAGGATGATTTGACATTAGTAGAAAGGAAATTAAGGAAAATAGCAGAAGAGGAAAGAAAAAAGGGAAAGATAACATGGGTTAAGTATAAGAGAATTCAGATAGATGGAGTATGGTGGGATTGGGATAAAAAAAGGGAAGATATAGTAAGAAATGAGGTGCAGGGAAACTAGAAGAGGAAGGAACGGGAGATAGGAAAATACGAAGTATTAAAAAGGAAAAAAAGATAAGAAACGAAAGTAGGGAAGAATGGAATATTTGTTACTGGAATATAGCAAGATTGGAGACAAAGGATAAGCAGTTTATGAGAAATTTGACACAATGGGATGTAGTCATAATGATGAAGACGTAGCTAGATGAAAAGGGATGGGAAAGAGTAAGGGGAAGGTTACCAAGAAGTTACAAATGGCAAGTGCAAAGTGCAAAGAGGAATAATAAAAAGGGCAGAGCAATGGGAGGAATGGTGATGGGAGTAAGGAATAAATGTATAACAAGGAAAGATAAGAAAGATAGGAATAAACAAAAAGTAGGAGTAATAGTAGAAGAGGCTATGATGGGAGGAGAGAAGTGGAAGGTAGTGGGGATTTATGTGAACGGTGATATGCAGGAGAAAGCAGAGGAGATTAAAGAAACGATTGAAGAAAATAAAGAAGAGATTAGGATGATAGTAGGTGGTGATTTCAATGAGAGAACAGGAGACAGAGGAGGAAGGGAATAGGGAGAAGAGAGAGGAAGAACTTCTAAGGATAAGGTACTTAATGGGGAGGGAAAGAAGTTTTCGAAAAGCTTTCAGGAGTTGGGATGGTATATCTTAAACGGGAATATAGAAGGGGATGAAAAAGAAGAATATAAACGCTCAGGAAGTGGAAGGGGAACGGTAATTGATTATGCGATAGTTGAATCCTATTTGAATCCTGAAATGAAATGAAGGATAGAATCTTAGCTTGCCAAAATTAAAGCTAATAAATGCTACCGCCCAAACATAGAATATTAAGAAACGATTTGACGAGTACGTTGCCCCTCAAAAAGGCTTTTTTTGAGATTCCGACTAGATTTGAGGAATATTCTAGACCATTCAAAAAATTCCAAATTTGACTTCTTGACCTGGCGTGGTACTGTACACCACATCTTTTAAGAGGTTTTTATTCTTATTTCCTCAGCATGACTAGTGGGAGCTCTTAAACCCAGGCTCAAAATATTACTCTTGGGACTACTGGTCCCAGACGAGATCTTTTGTAGATGGCAGGATAAATTTGGACTCCAGGCTATACCCGATAGGTCTTATTGAAGAGCAAGGAGAATAATTCTCCACCAATTAAGCTATATTTGGTTGATCAAAAAAGTCACATATGCCAAAGCCAGCCAATCAGCGCCCGAGATACGAGAAGAAGGGGAGAAGATAAACGAGCCGAGAGCACGCCGCGAGTCGTTCTCATTTCCATTGGTGTTTCCGAGGCGAAAAGTCGCGTAGTTGTAGCCAGATTACGGTAATTTTATGGGAAAGAATTATTTTATTGCTGCTGCCGTTTGTAGGATTGTTTTTTTTTTCGATTTCCTAAAGGAAAGTTTCTTCGGGATTACTAAGGATTTTTGAGGAGACGATGATCGAAGATTTGGTCATTTACTAGTAAGACTCAATGTAGTACTTAAATTAAGTCCGGGTAACTATTTCGACACGGGGTCATCCTTTCTTTTTCGGTAAAATGTTTGATTTGTAGTTATGAATTTATTGTGGGCTTAGCTTCCCTGGGGAAATATTTTTGATGGAACGGGGTTGAAACGTAGTTTCGTGCCTCGACCTAAATTATAAGCCGAAGTTTTCCTGAATATGATTGTTATTTTTTAATTACTTGTCTTATAGTATTATTAACTTATTGTTGGGAATCTTACATAACGACTTCGTGAGGTACTTCGCTTGGGGTGATTGCTAGAGAGATTGATCAGCAACCTGGGTCGAAGCAGTGTTGCGGAACGAATGTGTTATTTACATAAATAACATGAGAATTCTAGATCAATCTGAAAATTCTCCATCCCTTCCACACACAACTCCTTTTCCCTACCGAGTGACTATTGCACTTAATTTATGAATGTTCTTTGGTAAAAAAAGCTGTATAATAAAAATATAAAACATAGGTTAAGAAACATTCATAAAAACTGAAAATATAAAAACGGACTATTTTTAAAAGACAGGACCTAGCTTGGGTCCTTGCTTTGTCAGGCCGAGTTGCACGTAGAATTCTTCAAAACCTTCGAATAAAATAAAAACTTAGCGTCCGTAACATACCCCTCCCGTACTGAAGTCACATCCTATGCTGTATTACACGTTAAGGAAACGTAATTTCGTCGTTGGTTCGCGGTCCAACTTCTTCTCAAATGATATGAATCGCTTCTTAGCCATGTGTCGTCTCCGCAGCGCGGCACAGTAGGGTATTTTGGATTTGTTCGTGCAAAAAATGGACGACTCGTTAATTATCAACCGAATTGAATTTTTGTTTTTTCAAAATACTCGTGAATAAATTTACTGTCGGAAAAATATGCCACTATTACTGTTTAAATCGTCAGTACGTCAAAAAACCGTCAGCAGTCGTCGGCACCTATCAAGACATACTGAAGTTGAAAAGGTCGACTTGAGCATGTCTCAGTTTTGGGACGGAGCTAGACTTCAATTTATGTTTTGGGGACAAGCATTTATGTCCTGAAGACATCAATTTATCTCTTGACTATGGGGGTTTCTGCCCAGATCTATGAAACTCTAGTAAATAAGAAAGATCATTATAAGGTAAAAACAAGTTTCTATATCAAAGAAAAATAATTTTCATTCTATCAAAAAAATCTCTTTAAAGGAAAAGAAATTGCTTTGAATTGAAGAAACGCTAATTGAACTCAGAGCCAATAAAAATTTCTCTATGATTCAAAGTAAAATTCTTTTTTGACGGAGGATTCAAGAAATTTTTGAAAAATTTGTCTTATCTAAATAACTTCATGTATTTATGTTTAAAAATTAAAATGGTTTTTGGTGTATATATCAATTATGCATGAAATTCGTTTAACTCAGAAATCGTATTTCGTCTTAATTTGAAAAAATACACGCGCGCAATGCCCTGTCGTCATGATGCATATGTTTACATTCAATATTGTTTAATTTTCAGAGAAAAGAAACAGTAAAGTGTATAAAGAGAAACGCAAGTGAGCCAAATGATGATACACATATGACGACTTCTGAGCTTTTTGCAATACTATTATAACGTCCTGTTATTATAAATTATCACTCTAGTTTCCTTCTAGAGAAAAATGATTCCTTCCTTAATTACTGTTAGAATTCCCTTCTATGTGACTATTCCAAAATTGGATAAAAAAATCAGTTTTTTTTTATTGCTATGAATTTTTCTATAAACGAAAACCTAGATTCAGCATTTCGGAACACAAAAAGGGTGTTGCTTACTGAAATTATCTGACAATAAGATAACAGGGTTCTTAAAATTGTATACAAGGCAATAAATAACAATTTTCGGAATAGTTAAAAACAGCTCAATGTTTTTCTTAAGCCTTTATTATTAGTCACACTAACTATGAAGCAGAATTAATCAAAAAATTATTTACATGATTTAATGTATGGAGTTTTATAAGGAAAAACGTACATCTTGAAAGTTTGAGCGTGCCTAGGGCGTGCGACTTTTGGTTCTTGCGCTTGGAGCTCTAAAATCAATTCAACTTGCGCTTCGTGCTCGATCTTTATATTTCCCCCACATTAATATTCAGGCCTTTTAAAATTAAAGGCCAACACATCAAAAACTCTATTTTGGTAATTGTGAATTATTTTTTGTTAAAACTCTTCCGGCATTAAGTAACAAATTCTCATTGGGTATCTCGTGCTTTGCATTCGATTTTTACTGAAATGTCATCTTTTCTGCATTATTTGCAACACTATTATATCAAATATTTATTATATTGATTTCTGTATCTCGTGCTGGTACTGCTTATTTAGATATTGCCACATACTGAACAAATTTTATTTTTTTCAATTACCCTAATATTTGCTCCTTATTTTACACTCATTTTTATTCTCAGCTACCAAGAAAAATGTTTCATTTTAGTGAATTTAGACCCCTAAGTCAGTGAAAATAGTTTTGATGTCGGTGTATGTCTGCCGTCGTTCTCGTTCTTGTCAATGTCGTTTGTATCATTTCTGTCGTTGTTCTCGTTGTAGTCCGAAAACACTTACGGTACTCCTTTGGCACACTCTATAATTATACAAAAAGAAAGAACGAGTTCAGTAGCTAATTTTTGTTTGCAATTTTTTTAAAAAGTTAGAGTATTTTGAAAATGTTTGAGACCACTTTTTATTAATATTTGAAAATAATTTCAGAATGTATTTATAGTAGACCAGAATACAAACAATTTATCCTCATTTTAGCCCGCTCCGCTCTTGCCTGTTCACGCCTGAGTGCTCGCCTGAGTAACAATCGCAGACCACACACACCTTTACTTTATAACTATTTACTTTATAAGTATGTGTGTGTGTGTTCCTAATTTCTTTCTATCCAACTATCTTATTTTTAACGGGATTAGTAAGAAGTTTCTGTTTGACACTGAACGGTTGGTATCTTTCAAGTTATTATTCTGTTGTGGTATTGAAATTTAAATTATCTTGCGCTTTCTATTTTATCTTCCGTAGTGCATTTATCGCATAAGGGTAAGGTAAGTTTGCCAGTTCTTGGAAGCTTAAGGCGAATTTCAGATCTCTAATGCTTAAAAAAGGATATTAAACATATTTAAATCTTGAAAAATGAGTTTCATCTAGCAAAGCGTACCTTTAGAAGTATAAATGACTCATTCCTTGCAACATATCCTATGAGAATGAATATTATAAGAAGTTCGAAGTTAAAGATACGAGAATGCATGGGTTATCGGAAAGTCAGAAACTTGGCTGCTTCAGTAATCGACACTTCGATGTGTGAGTGATCAGCAACAGCGTTTAGAAAAAACATTTTTGCTAAAAACGAAAAACACAATAGCTTACTATATGTAAAATACTGCCCATCTGCCGAAAACGTTCTTTTTAATAAAGTTGAAAAATTGCATACATGACAATTCCTTCACTTTTTAGTTTCTTTCGTCTTTTTTATTTTTATTATCATCAAATCCGATCAAATTAACATTTATAGTGATTAATAAAGTTTGGGTACTCATACAGTAAACCTATCAAAGTAAAAAAAATGAGCAGGGAGAAAAAGCAACCAAGAACGCAAACGTGCTCTCTTTTTGATACCAGAGAATCAAGACCATGAAAACCTCATTGTTAATATAAAGCATTTTCATGAATTCTCCGTTGCTCTCATTACTTTCACTATGTAACATTTTAACATTATTACAGTCAAACTCATCATCAACATCAACATTTTCTTTTGTATGGCTGGCAAGAGCAATCTTATAAAAACGTCTTATTTTATAATTAACTTTAATATTCTTGCGTTTTTTTAGAAAACGGATACCAGTTGCAATAAATAACGTTTGATGACCTTTGAAATACAATTTCTTATCACTAAGCGATAGCTATAGTAGTTTTGACGGTATTCGAGTGCCATCAACATAAAACGAAAGATGATTAACATTATTATTTTAAAAATTAAAAGGATTTTTGTTCTCATTTCCATGAAATGCAGCATTGTCCACAAAACCATTCACACCAAACTCTCATGTTCAGTCACGCCGTTCTCAGCCTTCCTAGAACTCCTGGCTCCCAAAGTTTCTCAGAGGAGCAAAGCCAGAATGGTTGCAACTCACGAAACTTGACTGAAAGCGACACGTCTAACTAGGTATATTGCAGTGCCCAGAGAAATATTTTTTGCAGGAGCTATTAGAATACTATTTCTAACGAAAAACATGAATTTTATACAAAGAAAAGAAAAATCAAATAATTCTGAACAAAATACTTCAATTTTTATCTCAACAAATGGATTTTTTCCTACAGCGATGAATCTTAAAGCAAAGGTACATTCTTAGGATAATAATGGAACTTTTAACAACAAAGGGTAATTTTTAACTAAGAATAAAAATCCTGATTAAGCTAATTTCAGGTTTAAAAAAAAGAGTCTTAAACGAAGAAGTTTAATAACCCAACAAACAACGTTAAATTTTTAACAAAACTTGATTATTATTGATTTATTTTGTTAAATGTTTTTTCGACTGAAAAAATGCTTCCGTTGAAAATTCAAAGATATTTTTTAATTTGATACCAAAAATAATTAGACTGATTTCCCGTCTTGTATTTATTGACTAAACTATATTTTCCGTTAATATTTCGAAGAGTATTTACATTGCTAGGACATCGCCATGATTTCTCCTATTATTACAAGGACAGCGCTATTTTGTTGCCCTTATTAGTTGGAGTGCTCTTACCAGTGGTTCTAGTATTGTCAGTGATTGTGCTGATCGAAGTTGATTAAAAAATCTGCACCTTATATTCAACTTTCAAGCGGGACATTAGATTCACTTGTGGTCATATTTTTCGTGTTTAGCCCCAACTATCTCGGATACTTATAATTTTTTGGACTAATACCCATTACGATTTTTTGATCAGAAGGCTTTAAACTATATTATATTGCAATTTTAGCCAATTTGATCCAGCCGGATTTCAATGTAAATTGTGCGGAGTCCTTTGGAAACATGTCCTGGCAAAAAAGGGGATAGAGCAAATCAATGAGAAATGAGCCAGACTGCCAGTGCTATTTCGATTTCAAACAATCAGCCACGCTACGTAGTTGGCAACCCGCCTGACTTAGGTCAAGGTCGCTGGGCAGCGTCTGTTTATAATTATTAGGATTTATGTTTGTATTTGATTGATATTTCAAAAGTTGAGTTGAGGTTTAAATGAATTTTTTGTCGGTCTTATCTTTTTTGTAAAAAAATTAAACTGAATGTTAATATGTTTACGGTCATTTACAATAACTGCGTCCAAGAAGTTTTAGCCTTAATATAAGAAACAAACAGAATGAATCTTTAACAATCACCTGTAACATTAAAATAAAATCAACCATTTGGTTAGAAGTTAAGGTATTTTGTCAAAAATTCCTCTTCATTGGTGGAAAACGAAACTTCTTAGTTGAAAAATACATTATTTGGTTGAAAAATAATTTTTTTAAAAATAACTTATAATATAATATTCTTGAAACACCTTTATTTAAAAGTAATGAAAATTCTTATTTTCGTCGCGAAAATTGAATAATTTGGTAAGCCTTTAAATATTTGTATAGAAGTTGAACTACTTTCTTTAAAGTTCAATTTTTAGTTAAAAATTCATAATTATACTTAAAAATTAATTGTTTCGTGTAAAATAATTTTTTTTCAATTAAATTTATTTTTTTTTAATAAAAAGCTAACTTTATCTTTATTGGTCGAAAAGTCATCTTTTTTATTTAAAATTCAACATTAATACTCAAAGCGAGATGTACTGAACATATTTGTCATCAGCTAGCAGCATAGAGGAAAAACCGGTAATATTTCTATAATGTTAACAGTTCTGCAATGGAACCTTTGAGGTTAAGATAAATGACAAATTATATGGATCAAAGAATGTAAATCAAAACAGAAAAGAGACAATGGAAAGGAAAAATATATGAAAAAAGGTTAGAATAATTTAAACAATCAGTCCGGTAACGAATCTCGTGCTGATACTAGAAGAAGTGTGTTCGGCTTCAAAATGATAGAAACGTATGGATATTTTGTCAAGTGAAATTATTTTTGGATGACACTTGATTTTTGTTTCACGTTTATGCACAGTGCATTCGCAGAAAGAGAAGAGGTCGACTGAATCGTTCCAAAGTCAAACATTAACTTTTTCTTATTATGCGTTAGTGCTATACCTGCTTTACTAATAGCTGTGTATAGCCGGCCATGAGTAAGATGAGGGAGTGTGTGCTCCACTCACTCTGAAACATGACGATAATTAAACTTTCTTTATAGAAAAAACTACAATATGCAACGCTTATTTAAGGCAGATGTGAGTCATCAGATCTAAGGAAATTCATGAGCTAGTTTGAGGACCAAGCCGCCATAGCGACCATTGTATGTGACCTGATAGCTGCCAAAGCTGAAAAAGCTTGGATAGGTGCAATAGAAGAGTCTAGGTGTAAAAAGATAAGTTTATACTGTGAAGTAGAACACTCAGTATCGCATTATGAGCGAGGAAAAGCGAGAAAGAGCTGTTTGTTTCTGAATAAAGGAATGACACATGTTCTTGATTCAGGTCAGTTTGGCCGATGAACCTGGTCTCAATTGAGAGATCGCTTCATTAATTGTACAGTGGTATGCCAGTACTACAACTTAAGGATCCACAACTCAACTGCAGAGGAGTTACATTTTCAAGGAGTGCACAAACAAAAGTGCCTGAATCTTGCCAGGGAAACGAAGAGGGAGGACACGAACAACTAGGCGTACCTGAAGAAGCTTCATCTACCTGGTGCGATGTATGCAGAACCTAGACTTATGATCGCGCAAGATTTTGGAGCGCTAAACACACCTCGCAGGACACTCGTCGGAAAATGTAATAGTCCAATTACATCCCTTACCCCTTTAGGTTGGACAGTCAACGGTCTATGTACCCATGAAAGCACCGAGCACAGCGCAGTGGGGTATTTTGGATTTGTTCGTGCAAAAAATCGACGACTCGTCAATTTTCAACCGAATTGAATTTTTGTTTTTTGAAAATACTCGTAAATAAACTTACTGTCGGAAAGATATGCCGCCATTATGGTTGGAATCGTCAGTACGTCAAAAAAACGTCGACCAACGTCGGCAGTCGTCGGCCGATTTTTAGGCCTTTCAGATGTGAGTAATATTTGGTAATTCGTACAAACAATGCTTTATGCTCCTTG
>NC_046662.1:17249471-17250538 GCF_010883055.1 Belonocnema kinseyi | reverse complement strand
GCCCTGAAAATGCGAAGATTTTTCAAAATAATTTAGGCAAAAGACATTATGGACTACCAAAGATATTTTGTAGCCCAGATGATTAAGACAATACTATAGGTCTGCCCAACCAACAAGGGCAAGACATGTTATCAGTTCAGTCGGATCAGACAAGACCATAAACGAGTCCAAACAACAAAGTTAAAACATGTTATTAGTCCAGTCGGTTAAGACAAGACTATAAATTAGTCCAACGATTGAACTGTCTTGAATATATCAAATAGTATTCACATAGCCAGGCCAGTGCCATGATTTCGCTTATTCTTACCAGGACATCACCATTTTGTTGCCCTTATAAGATGAACTGGTCTTAACTGCGTTTCTATAGGAAAAAATCCATTTGTTGAGATAAAAATTTGAGAATTTCGTTCAGAATTATTTGATTTTTCTTTTCTTCGTGGAAAAATTCATGTTTTTCGTTAGAAATAGTATTCTACTAGCTCCTGCAAAAAATATTTCTCTGGGCAGTGCAAGATACCTAGTTAGACGTGTCGCTTTCAGTCATGTGTCGGGAGTTGCCCTCAAATAGCCTGGAAGTGGTTTCGGGGGGGGGGGCGTCAAAACGTAAATAGTGAGGGCTGCCTGACTCGTTTCTGATTGGAATATATATATCAATATATATAATGTCGCAACCATTCTGGCTTTGCTCCTCTAAGAAACTTTGGGAGCGAGGAATTCTAGGTAGGCTGAGAACGGGGTGAATGAACACGAGAGTTTGGTGTAAATGGTTTTGTGGACAATACTACACTTCATGGAAATGGTAACAAAAATCCTTTTCATTTTTAAAATTATAACGTTAATCATCTTTCGTTTCATGTTTATGGCAATCAAATACCATCAAAACCACTACAGCTATCATTTCGTGATAAGAAATTGGATTTCAAAGGTCACTAAACGTTATTTTTTGCAACTGGTATTCATTTTCGAAACAAACGCAAGAATATTAAAGTTAATAATAAAATAAGACGTTTTCATAAGATTGCTCTTGCCAGCCATACAAGAGAAAATGTTGATGTTGATGATGAGTT
>NC_046662.1:17248262-17249371 GCF_010883055.1 Belonocnema kinseyi | reverse complement strand
TGCAGGAGCTAGTAGAATACTATTTCTAACGAAAAACATGAATTTTTCCACGAAGAAAAGAAAAATCAAATAATTCTGAACGAAATTCTCAAATTTTTATCTTAACAAATGGATTTTTTCCTATAACGATGAATTTGAAAGAAAAGGTAAATTTTTAGGATAATAATGGAAATTTTAATAACAAAGGGTAATTTTTAACTAAGAATACAAATCTTGATTGAGCCAATTTGAGGTTCAAAAAAAGGGTGTTAAACGAAGAAGTTTAATTACCCAACAAAAAACGTTGAATTTTTAACAAAACTTGATCGTTATTGATTATTTTTGTTGAATGCTTTTTCGACAGAAAAAATGCTTTGATTGAAAATTCAAATATATTTTTTAATTTGATACCAAAATTTTCCCAATTATCATATTAATTTGTAGAAATAATATTCGGATGGAAAGGTTCTAATAACGAGTCCAGTCAGGGGGGGGGGGTCGTCAGTGGGATAAGACCCCGCAAAATTTACATTAGAATCCGGCCCCGATCAAATTGGCTAAAATAGCAATATATTATAGTACAAAGCCTCCTGATAAAAAACTCCAATTGGGTACTAGTCCAAAAAATCAAAAGTTTTCGAGATAGGTGGGGCTGAATGTGAAAAATATGACCACAAGCGAATCTAATGTTCCACTTAAAAATTGAAGATAAGTGCCGATTTTTCAATAAACTGTGAGCAGCACAATCCTTGACAATAATAGAAACGCAGTTAAGACCAGTTCATCTTATAACGGCAACAAAATGGTGATGTCCTGGTAAGAATAAGCGAAATCATGGCACTGGCTTGGCTATGTGAATACTATTTGAAATATTCAAGGTGGAAGACAGTTCAATCGTTGGACTAATTTATAGTCTTGTCTTAACCGACTGGACTAATAACATGTTTTAACTTTGTTGTTTCGACTGATTTATGGTCTTGTGTGACCCGACTGAACTGATAACATGTCTTGCCCTTGTTGGTTGGGCTGACCTATAGTATTGTCTTAATCATCTGGGCTACAAAATATCTTTGGTAGTCCATAATGTCTTTTGCCTAAATTATTTTGAAAAATCTTCGCATTTTCAGGGC
>NC_046662.1:17245056-17248162 GCF_010883055.1 Belonocnema kinseyi | reverse complement strand
ACCTATAGTATTGTCTTAATCATCTGGGCTACAAAATATCTTTGGTAGTCCATAATGTCTTTTGCCTAAATTATTTTGAAAAATCTTCGCATTTTCAGGGCAGTCCTATCACATTGCCTTTAGAAGCTGGACTGGCTTTTCCTTTCATAATTAGACTGATTTACCGTCTTGTATTTATTGACAGAACTATATTTGACCTTTAATATTTCAAACAGTATTTACATTGCTAGGACAGCGCTATGATTTCGCCTATTATATCTAGGACGGCGTTATTTTGTTGTCCTTATTAGCTGGACTGCTCTTACCAGTGGTTCTAGTATTGTCAGTGATTGTGCTGATCACAGTTGATTAAAAAATCTGCACCTTATATTCAACTTTCAAGCGGGACATTATATTCACTTGTGGTCATATTTTTCGCGTTCAGTCCCAACTATCTCGAATACTTTCGATTTTTTGGGCTAATACCCATTGCGATTTTTTAATCAGAAGGCTTTAAACTATATTATAATGCAATTTTAGCCATTTTCATCCAGCTGGATTTTAATGTAAATTGTGCGGGGTCCTTTGGAAACATGTCCTGGCAAAAAAGGGGATAGATCAAATTAATGAGAACAGAGCCGGACTGCCAGTGTTGTTTAAATTTGAAACAAACAGCCACGCTATGCAGTTGGCTGTTAATATGTTTACAGTCATTTACAATAACTGCGTCCAAGAAGTTTGAAGCTTAATATAAGAAACAAACAAAATAAATCTCTAACAATCACCTGTGACATTAAGAAAAAAATCAAACCTTGAGTTAAAATTTAATGTATTTTGTCAAAAATTCCTCTTCATTGGTCAGAAGCGAAACTTCTGTGTTGAAAAATACATTATTTATTCGAAAGATAATTTATTTTTTTGAAATAACTTAGAATATATTATTCTTGAAATGAAACACCTCTATTTAAAAGTAGAGAAAATTCTTATTTTCGTCGAGAAAATAGAATAATTTTGTAAACCTTTAAATATGTGTATAAAAGTTGAACTACTTCCTTTAAAGTTCAATTTTTAGTTAAAAATTCATAATTTTACTTAAAAATTAATTTTTTCATTTAAAATAATTTTTTTTCAATAAAATTAATCTTTAAAATATAAAGATAACTTTATCCTTATTAGTCGAAAATTCACCTTTTATATTTACAATTCAACAATAATACTCAAAGCGGGATGTATAGAACATATTTGTCACCAGCGAGCAGCGTAGAGAAAAAAACGGTTATATTCCTACAATGTTAACAGTTCTTGACTAAAACTTTTGAGGTATTCAGCAAGCAAAATTTAGATGTATGTAAGCTGGTGGCTTTTACACGACGCGCTAATTGTCGGACTTCAACTGACCTTGCGCGGTTTATGTTCTGGAAGTATAGTAGTAGTCAAGTTATTTCGTTCCCAAAGAAGTCCAATTTAATCAATTTAAAAAAAATAAAATTAAAAACGAATGTGGATACAAATAAGAAAAAAAAATACCAGCAAAAGTATAAAAAAAACGGATTAACATGGAAAATAAGTAATTATATCAGGTGCTTGCTATCCCGTTCTGTGATACAGTTACCAAGTTAAAGATGGTTAGGATAGATGAAAAATTATATGGATCGAAGAATGTAGGTCAGAACAGAAAAGAGACAATGGAAAGGAAAATTATATGAATAAGGGTTATAATAATTTAAACAATGTGTATAGCCGGCCATGAGCAAGTTGATGGAGTGTGTGCTCCACTACCTCTGAAACATAGCGATAATCAAGCTTTCTTTATAGAAAAAACTACAATATGCAACGCTTGTTTAGGGCAGATGTGAGTCATCAGATCTAAGGAAATTCATGAGCTAGTTTGAGGACCAAGCCGCCATAGCGACCATTGTATGTGACTTGATAGCTGTCAAAGCTGAAAAGGCTTGGATAGGTGCAATAGAAGAGTCTAGGAGTAAAACGATAAGTTTATACTGTGCAGTAGAACACTCAGTATCGCATTATGATCGAGGAATAGCTTTTAGTATGAACGAACGAGAGAAGTGGGTCACTGACAAGAAACTATGCTTCTGTTGTCTGAAGTTAATACACTTCAGAAAAATATTGTAGGCGAAGGGTTTCAGGAACAATGGTTGCAGAAAGACGCAATACCAAGTGCTTTACAACGATCAGAAAAAGACAGAGTAGTAAGCGTCGAAGACGGGAACCCAACCAGCATCGAAAACCTGTGTCAAGACACTACCAAAGTATAAAACCGACGAAGTGGTTAAAATAAATGTGAGGCCCGTGTTTCTAAAGGTTGTGCTGATAACCGTGAAAAGACCATTCGGTGTAGTGGAGACTTAATCGTTTTTAAATAAAGGAATGACACATGTTCTTGATTCAGGTCAGTTTGGCCGATGAATTTAGCCTCAAAGGAGAGATCGCTTCTTTCATTGTACAGTGGTATGATAATACTACAACTAAGGAACTAAGATCACGACGAGTCAACTTAAGGATCCACAACTCCACTAGAAAGGAGTTCCATTTTCAAGGAGTGCACAAACAAAAGTGCCTGATCCTTGCCAGGGAAACGAAGAGACAGGGCACTGACAACTGGGCGTACCTGAAGAAGCTTCATCTACCTGATGCGATGTATGCAGAACCTAGACTTATGATCGCGCAAGATTTCAGGGCGCTGATCACACCTCGCAGGACACTCGTCGGAAAATGTAATCGTCCAATTGCATCCCTTACCCCTTTAGGTTGGACAGAATTTCAAATCTTTTTTTCTTACAGTTTCTATTCAAATAAACATAAGAACTGTAAGAAAAAAGATTTAAAATTCTATAAAATACTCTTTCGCTGATCTCTTCAGAATAAACGTTTCTCGGTTGAATAATTTGAAAATTAAAGTATTAACGTTATGAACGTTTATTAACAATTATTTAAAACTTTTATTGCAAAAATGGAATGAGAATAGAAAGGTTTGCCTTTGTAATGGTTGAAAGCATATATAACAAGGAGCATAAAGCATTGTTTGTACGAATTACCAAATATTACTCACATCTGAAAGGCCTAAAAATCGGCCGACGACTGCCGACGTTGGTCGACGTTTTTT
>NC_046662.1:17237958-17244956 GCF_010883055.1 Belonocnema kinseyi | reverse complement strand
CAAGGAGCATAAAGCATTGTTTGTACGAATTACCAAATATTACTCACATCTGAAAGGCCTAAAAATCGGCCGACGACTGCCGACGTTGGTCGACGTTTTTTTAACGTACTGACGATTCCAACCATAATGGTGGCATATCTTTCCGACAGTAAGTTTACTTACGAGTATTTTCAAAAAACAAAAATTCATTTCGGTTGAAAATTGACGAGTCGTCGATTCTTTGCACGAACAAATCCAAAATACCCCACTGTGCGCCGAGTTGTCCTACTTAACAACTTTCGCCCTCTGATACTCTTTTGAAGGCAATCTGATTGCAATCGAACACACTCTGAAGGCTTCCACATTCCAGAAGTTATGCATATAGTGTGCGATCTCGACCGACTTACGCTGGTAGCTTAGCAATACGTACTTGATCTCGGTGCTTTCATGGGTACATAGACTGTTAACTGTCCAAACTAAAGGGGTAAGGGAAGTAACTGGAGTATCACATTTTCTGACGAGTGTCCTGCGAGTTGTGATCAGCGCCCCGAAATCTTGCGCGATCATCAGTCTAGGTTCTGCATACATTGCATCAGGTAGATTACGCTTCCTCAGGTACGCCCAGTTGTCAGTGTCCTTTCTCTTCCTTTTTCTGGCAAGGATCAGGCACTTTTGTTTGTGCACTCCTTGAAAATGGAACTCCTTTCTAGTGGAGTTGTGGATCCTTGAGTTGACTCGTCGTGATCTTGGATCCTTAGTTGTAGTATTGGCATACCACTGTACAATAAATGAAGCGATCCCTCCTTTGAGACCAAGTTCATCGGCCAAACTGACCTGAATCAAGAACATGTGTCATTCCTTTATTCAGAAACAAACAGTTCTTCCTTGCTTTTCCTCGCTCATAATGCGATACTGAGTGTTCTGCTTCACCGTATAAACTTATGATCTTTTGATTTTTTGGACTAGTACCCATTAGGAGTTTTTTTATCAGGAGGCTTTGAACTATACTATACTGCTATTTTAGCCAATTTGATTGGGGCCAGATTCTAATGTAAATTTTGCGGGGTCCTATCCAACTGACGCCCCCCCCCCACTCTGCCCTGACTGGACTTGTGCTTAGAGCCTTCCCATCTAAATATTATTTCTACAAAATAATATTCCAATTGGGAAAATTTTGGTATCAAATTAAAAAATATATTTGAATTTTCAACCAAAGCATTTTTTCAGTCGAAAAAAACATTGAACAAAATAAATCAATAATAATCAAGTTTTCTTAAAAATTTAACGTTTTTTGTTAGGGAAAAATCCATTTGTTAAAATAAAAATTGAAGTATTTTGTTCAGAATTATTAGATTTTTCTTTTCTTTGTATAAAATCCATGTTTTTCATTGGAAATAGTATTCTAATAGCTCCTACAAAAAATATTTCTCTGGGCACTGAAAAATACCTAGTTAGACGATCGCTTTTAGTCAAGTGTCGGGAGTTGCCTTCAAATAACCTTGAAGTGGTTTCGGGGGGGGGGTCAAAGCGTAAATAGTGAGGGCTGCCTGACTCCTTTCTGATTGGAATATATATCAATATATATAATGTCGCAACCATTCTGGCTTTGCTCCCCTAAGAAACTTTGGGAGCCAGGAGTTCTAGGAAGGCTGAGAACGGGGTGATTGAACACGAGAGTTTGGTGTAAATGGTTTTGTGGACAATGCTGCACTTCATGGAAATGGTAACAAAAATCCTTTTCATTTTTAAAATTATAATGTTAATCATCTTTCTTTTTATGTTGATGGCACTCAAATACCATCAAAACTACTACAGCTGTCACTTAGTGATAAGAAAATGTATTTCAAAGGTCATCAATCGTTATTTATTGCAACTGATATCCATTTTCTAATAAAACGCAAGAATATTGAAGTTAATAATAAAATAAGACGTTTTTATAAGATTGCTTTTGCCAGCCATACAAAAGAAAATGTTGATGTTGATGATGAGTTTGACTGTAATGATGTTAAAATGTTACATAGTGAAAGTAATGAGAGCAACGGAGAATTTATGGAAATGCTTTATATTAGCAATGAGGTTTCCATGGTCTTCATTCTCAGGTATCAAAAAGAGAGCACGTTTGCGTTCTATTTTGCTTTTTCTACCTGCTCATTTTTTTTTCTTTGATAGGTTTACTGTATGAGTACTTAAACTTTATTAATTACTATAAATGATGATTTGATCTGATTTGATGATAATAAAAATAAAAAAGACGAAAGAAACAAAAAAGTGAAGGAATTGTCATGCATGCAATTTTTTAACTTTATTAAAAAGAACGTTTTCGGCAGATGGGCAGTATTTCACATATAGTAAGCTATTGTCTTTTTCGTTTTTAGCAAGTCGTCATTTATACTTCTAAGGGTACGCTTTTCTCGATGAAACTCATTTTTCAAAATTTAAATATGTTTGATATCGTTTTTTAAGCATTAGAGATCTGAAATTTGCCTTAAGCTTCCAAGAACTGGCAAACTTACCTTACCCTTATGCGATAAATGCACTATGGAAGATAAAATAGAAAACGCAAGATAATTAAAATTTCAATACCACAATAGAATAATAACTTGAAAGATACCAACCGTTCAGTTTAGAACAGAAACTTCTTACTATTCCCGTTAAAAATAAGATAGTTGGATAGAAAAAAATTAAGAACACGCACACACACATGCTTATAAAGTAGACATAAAGCACAATAGATCATCATGCTCAACACATTTATATCGAATATAATACTGCGAAACCCTTCAATAGCCATCCCTTCTATAGCCCTTCCAAGAATGGACGCCGTGCCGCAGGTAGGGGCGCCAGGAGCTGCGCGGGGTGTGTGCGGTCTGCGACTGTTGCTCGGGCGAGCACTCAGGCGTGAACAGGCAAGAGCGGAGCGGGCTATCTACTATAAATAAATGCTGAAATTATTTTCAAATATTAATAAAAAGTGGTCTTAAACTATTTCAAAATTCTCTAACTTTGTAAAAATTTTTCAAACAAGAATTAGCTAATGAACTCGTGCTTTCTTTTCGTATGATTATAAAGTGTACCAAAGTAGTACCGTAAGTGTTTGCGGTCTACAACCACAACAACGACAGAAATGATACAAACGACATTGACAAGAACGACAACGAAGGCAGACATACACCGACATAAAAACTATTTTTACTGTCTCAGGGGGTCTAAATTCACTAAAATGAAACATTTTTCTTAGTAGCTGAGAATAAAAATTAGTGTAAAATAAGGAGCAAAAATATTAAGGTAATTAAAAAAAAAAATTTTTTATTATTTGGAAATATCTAAATAAGCAGTACCAGCACGAGATACAGAAATCAATATAATAAACATTTGATATAATAGTGTTGCAAATAATGTAGAAAAGTTGACATTTCAGAAAAAATCGAATGCAAAGCACGAGATACCCAATGAGAATTTGTTACTTAATGCCGGAAGAGTTTGAACAAAAGATAATTCACAATGACCAAAATAGAGTTTTTGATGTGTTGGCCTTTAATTTTAAAAGGTCTGAATATTAATGTGGGGGAAATATAAAGATCGAGCGCGAAGCGCAAGTTGAATTGATTTTAGAGCTCCAAGCGCAAGAACCAAAAGTCGCACGCCCTAGGCACGCTCAAAATTTCAAGATGTACGTTTTTCCTTATAAAACTCCATACATTAAATCATGTAAATAATTTTTTGATTAATTCTGCTTCATAGGTAGTATGACTAATATAATTTCAATAAAGGCTTAAAAAAAACATTGAACTGTTTTTAACTAATACGAAAATTGTTATTTAATGCCTTGTATACAATTTTAAGAACCCTGTTAACTTATTGTCGGACAATTTCAGTAAGAAACACCCTTTTTGTATTCCGAAATGCTGAATCTAGGTCTTCGTTTATAAAAAAATTCATAGCAATAAAAAAAACTGATTTTTTAATCCAATTATTGAATAGTCACATAGAAGGGAATTCTAACAGTAATTGAGTAAGGAATCATTTTTCTATAAGAGGAAACTAGAGTGATAATTCATAATAACAGGACGTTATGATAGTATTGCAAAAAGCTCAGAAGTCGTCATATGTGTATCATCATGAAGACAGGGCAGTGCGCGCGTTATTTTTTCAAACTAGGACGAAATACGATTTCTGAGGTAAAAGAATTGAAAATTTACGAGTCATTGATTTTTTGCACGAACAAATCCAAAATACCCTACTGTGCGGCGCTGCGGAGACGACACATGGCTAAGAAGCGATTTATGTCATTGGAGAAGAAGTTGGACCGCGAACCAGCGACGAAATTACGTTTCCTTAAAGTGTAATACAGCATAGGATGTGACTTCAGTACGGGAGGGGGATGTAAAGGACGTTAAGTTTTTATTTTATTTAAAGGTTTTAAAGTATTCTACATGTAACTCCGCCTAACAAAGTAAGGACCCAAGCTAGGTCCTGTCTTTCAAAAATAGTCCATTTTTATATTTTCAGTTTTTATGAATGTTTCTTAACCTATGTTTTATATTTTTATTATACAGCTTCTTTTTACCAAAGAACATTCATAAATTAAGTGCAATAGTAACTCGGTAGGGAAAGGGAGTTGTGTGTGGAAGGGACAGAGAATTTTCAGATTGATCTAGTATTTTCATGTTATTTATGTGAATAACACGTTCGTTCCGCAACGCTGCTCCGACCCAGGTTGCTCAACAATCTCACTAGCAATCACCCCAAGCGAAGAGCCTCACTAAGTCGTTATGTAAGGTTCCAAACTTGGGTCCATTAATAGCCAAGGTCTTTTGTTTCAGGCGTCATTCACTCTACAGACACTCTTTTTATTAACTATTTGCCGCCATACTTTCCTGCCCTGGCATACTTCTCTTTCTTCTTTTATGTCCATGCATTTTTGCATGCAGGCTCTCGTGTTTCTGCGACTTCTTATGTCTCTTCTAACTAGGGTCTCATTTACACATTCTAAACCATCTTAACCGATTTCTTTCCATGTGTCTACTAGAGTCTCTTCTGCACCACATTCTTTCATTAGCAATAAATGTATCATTTGTGTCTTTTGTAAATATTAGTATATAAAATATTATTCATTGGCAAATCACTATGGTTTGTTCGAAAAGTTGGTGACCGAAAAGCACATCGGTACTAATCCTGGTAGTTCGATGAAAGTAATCCGAAAGATTACATTTCAAAGTCTACAATAAAAGAAACCATAGGCAATATGAATTCTTTTTCAGCAATGCCCATTAAAGATCTATCTCTTTCGATTTTCAAGTTCAAAAGACATAAAAAATTCAAAATACCAATATTCTACAGCGAAATTTAACAAAAAGGGGTAAGGTACAATTAAAGAGAAGGTGTAGTCACAGTTTTATCAAAAAGGATTATTTAAGAAAAGGGTTTGATAAAAATTAAGGATATAGTCGCAAAATATAGTATCAAAAAGGGGTGACGTGAAAGTCCGAAAATTGGTCGGTGCACAACACGCCAGGCGAAATCAGATAAAAAAATAATAGATGTAACTCTGTAAATTAAAAAAGATGAAATCAAACAACATAATACATAAGAAATAAATTAAAAATAGGGAAAATCAAACAACCTAATACATCAACAATAAGTTAATAATACTATAAGACAAATAATTAAAAAATAACAATCATATTCAGGAAAACTTCGGCTTATAATTTAGGTCGAGGCACCAAACTACGTTTCAACCCCGTTCCATCAAAAATATTTCCCCAGGGAAGCTAAGCCCACAATAAATTCATAACTACAAATCAAAAATTTTACCGAAAAAGAAAGGATGACCCCGTGTCGAAATAGTTACCCGGACTTAATTTAAGTACTACATTGAGTCTTACTAGTAAATGATCAAATCTTCGATCATCGTCTCCTCAAAAATCCTTAGTAATCCCGAAGAAACTTTCCTTCAGGAAATCGAAAAAAAAAACAATCCTACAGACGGCAGCAGCAATAAAATAATTCTTTCCCATAAAATTACAGTAATCTGGCTACAATTACGCGACTTTTCGCCTAGGAAACACCAATGGAAATGAGAACGACTCTCGGCGTGCTGTCGGCTCGTTTATCTTCTCCCCTTCTTCTCGTATCTCGGGCGCTGATTGGCTGGCTTTGGCATATGTGACTTTTTCGATCAACCAAATATAGCTTAATTGGTGGATAATTATTCTCCTTGCTCTTCAATAAGACCTATCGGGTATAGCCTGGAGTCCAAATTTATCCTGCCATCTGCAAAAGATCTCGTCTGGGACCAGTAGTCCCAAGAGTAATATTTTGAGCCTTGGTTTAAGAGCTCCCACTAGTCATGCTGAGGAAATAAGAATAAAAACTTCTTAAAAGATGTGGTGTAGAGTACCACGCCAGGTTAAGAAGTCAAATTTTGAATTTTTCGAATGGTCTAGAATATTCCTCAAATCCCGTCGGAATCTAAAAAAGAAGCCTTTTTGAGGGGCAACGTACTCGTCAAAGCGTTTCTTAATGGTCTATATTTGGGCGGGAGCATTTATTAGCTTTAATTTTGGCAAGCTAAGATTCTATCCTTCATTTCATTTCAGGATTCAAATAGAATTCAACCATCGCATAATCAATTACCGTTCCCCTTCCACTTCCTGAGCGTTTATATTCTCCTTTTTCATCAGTACCATTATCTCCCCTCTTCTCACTTCCCTTCCTACATTTCGCATTTCCTCTATCTCTACCTTAGCATCAATCCTTTTTAGTACTTCATCCACCCCTTCCTTTAGCTCCTTCCCCTCTAATCTTATACCCTTTATCACTATGTTTAATTTTCTTTCTTTCCTCTCTTTAATTTCTATTCTTTGTTCTATTTTTCTCAGCCTTTCCAAATCCGAATTCCCACTGTCGCCCCCACAGCAATCCCCGTCCGAGCTTTCAAGTTTTTTCATTCTACCTCTTATCTCCTCTATATTTGTATTATTAAACTCTTCCTGCTTCTCTAGTTTTTGCTCCAATGA
>NC_046662.1:17235992-17237858 GCF_010883055.1 Belonocnema kinseyi | reverse complement strand
AAAGGAGCAATAAATTTGTTATCAAAGCTATCCTACCCTATCGGAGTAAGTATTACATTTTAAGTAACTCTAATTTGTAATTTTAATTTAAATGTGTGTGTACGTGATTATTTTTTTAACAGCATGGCAACCGTCACGTAAAGGCGTTTACGTTGGAGGGTCAAGGTGTTATAACTGTTTTACAGAGAAATAGTCTTCTGTCTTAAAAGTTTAAGAAGTGGTACAAATTTTTAATTTCCTAACTGGCAATTCTTTATTTGTTTAAAATTCGTCTTTCCAGTTGATTACATTTTCTATCTAAAATTCATATTTGCAGGTTAAAAAGTCAACTACTTTGTTGAAAATTCACATGCTGGTTGGAAAATTCAACTCTGGTTAGAAATTTAAATATTTTGTTGAGAATCTTTTCTTTTTGTTTTAAGATGTCCACCACTAAGCTTTCATTAACTATTCGGTGTCAAATGCAAATCTTTCATTAAAAAGCCAAATTTTTAACAAAACCGTTTACATTGAAAATGAAAAAGTTTAATTTTCAGTTTTAAAAAATTAACGAATTTGCAATCAAATAGTTATTTAAAATAATCCTTTTCAGTTTGTCAACAAAAATTTCTTTAAAAGAAATTTCGGTTCTACTATTTTTGGTTGGAAATTAATATTTTAAATTAAAAGTTGACCTTTTGTACTCAATAACTAAATTTTTCAAATTTTTATGTTTTAGTAGAAAATTAATCCTTTTGGTTTAAAATCGACCTTTTTCGTTAAAGATTGAACTATTTTGATATAAATTTAGCTGTTATGATGCAGTATTTAGAAATTCAGAATGTTGTTGAAAATTCGTTATTTTTGGCAGAAAAATAAACTTCCTAATTGAAATTTCATTTTTGTTTCGACGATTCTTTAACTACATGAACAATTCGTTTTTTGGTGAAAAACTAATTTCTTTAAGAGAAAAGTTGATTATACCTTTTTGATAGAAAAATGATATTTAAAGAAAATTGATCTTTTTTTTTGTTAAAATTATAATTTTTTTAGAACGTCTTTCTGAACAGGGAAATTAATCTTCACGGTTGAAAATTCATCTTCTTCATTGAGGGTACAATTATTATTTTTTTGAAAATTCTTTCATAGTTAGTCAAAAATTAATTTATGTAAAATAAAATTGGATAATATCATTTTTGGTAGAGGATTGATATTTGAAATTGAAAATTTATCTTTTTTAGTTGAAAATTCAACTCTTTGGTTTAAAAATGCACATTCCGTTTTTTTTTGTAAAAATTAAATTTTCTAACTGAAAATTTAACTATCCCGCTTTTGGCGGAACACTGAAATTTTGAATTAAAAATGGATATTTTTGAGTTGAAAATTCATTTATTTATTTCAAACATCGTCTTTTTTATATAAAATTAATCTTCTTGTTTGAAAATACATCTGTTTGCTTGAAAGATCAACTATGTATGTATCATCAAATGCATCTATTTTGGTAAAATTTCAATTCATTTTTTGAAATTCAATTGTTTGCTGTTAAATATTAATTCTTCTAACTAAAAAGGAATTATCCTATTTCTCGTTTTATATCATTATATTTTTAATTAAAAATGTATCTGCCGGTATCGATAAGGAATTAATTATGTTTCGTGCATGAAGTAAAATACTACAATAAAAGAAATGTAAATACTTATTAAGTAGGATGGCACTAAACGAAATTATTTAACGTACATACATTACCAATAATGTTATAGAAATTTTTTGAGTCGGTCGGGCACATTGAAGTCTTGCCTGCATCACCCTTATTAAGAGTCTTCACGAAGAAATTCTGCGAAGACATATCCTTCACGAAGCCGCTTTGTTTTATGGTCATATCTTCGG
>NC_046662.1:17228605-17235892 GCF_010883055.1 Belonocnema kinseyi | reverse complement strand
TCTCAAACTTGGTAAACTTTTTTACATATAAACATCCTCTTCCCCCCAACGACATTTTTGTTTACATTTTTTTATATTAACGTTGTTTTTCACTTAAAAAATCACGAAGTTTTTCGTACAAAATCGCATATTTTACTTCAAATGATCACAAAAATTCAAATTAAAAAAATTCCCAAAAATAATGGTTGGGACTGGGAAAACTTATATGCTTACTAAATTTTGCGAACTTTTTAGATTTCCGATAAAACTACGTTGAGATATCGCTGGGACTACAAATCGTCTTTTTCAAGAGGCGTAGCCGAAATTGCTCTGTCACTGACTTATTTCACGATATTTTTCTAAGAAATAATTACTAATTAATTTTAAAATAATACTTTGTAACATGAAAAACATTTAAATACAATGGCCAGTCGCCCGTTTGAGTGAAAACGTTAGTTAATTTGGTTAATCTAATTAATTTAGTTCTTCCCTTATTAAATAAAAAAATTCTCATTGTCCATGTACTTGTAAGTACGAGAGCCCCTTTGCTACTTGTTCGTCTTTCGTTAATTTTGATCCGCTTTTCTCGGAAACTCATTTTCGTTCAAAAGGATGGTTCCTTCGTTCTATGTCATATACAGATAACGTAAGAAATATATATTTAAATTAGATAACTAATGCACATTTTTTGGGTTATTTATATTATCTTGTATCCTATACAGAAGTGCACTGTAAAAATTCCTGTATTAAGTTTAATATACATATATTGGAAGATTTTTTCAGATACGTATATTAAGCCAGGAGACAAATATAAAAATTTTCTATCGCTACGCTATAATTGCAACCGATGAGAATTTTTGATAGTTATTGAAATTATAGTTAATAGATAAATTTAATGTTAAATCTAAAAATTGGATGAATAGCCTTAACCGATATTTTTGAATATACCGCCATTGCATAACAAATATTATTTCTAACTAATTGTTATAAATAAATGTACTCATTTAACATTTTTCAACGCAAAGCATTTTACTTTTCTGTAGGTTTTTCTTTTTTTCCTATTTTTCATCTCAATAGTAATAATAATATTATTCCACAAAAAATCCCTTTCGACAAAATATGTGCTAGGCAGATCTGCGCGCGATGGGTGACGCGTTTGCTCACGGTGGACCAAAAACGAATTCGTGTGACAACTTCCCAGCAGAATTTGGCATTATTTTCGCGTAATCCGACCGAGTTTTTGCGCCGATTTATAACCATGGATGAAACCTGGATCCACTACTACACGCCTGAGTCAACGCAACATGAAAAACAGTGGCTTCCACCAGGCCAAAGTCCTCCGAAGCGTCCAAAAACGCAACAATGGGTCGGAAAGGTTATGGCCTCCGTATTTTAAGATGCACATGGCATGATATTCGTGGACTATCTTGAAAAAGGTAAAACCATAACCGGAGCATACTATTCATCGTAATTGGACCGATTGAAAATCGAAATCGCTGAAAACCGACCGCATTTGAAGAAGAAAAAACATCTTTATCATCACTACAATGCGCCTGTTCATTCATGCTTAGTTGCACAAGCAAAATTGCATGAAATCGGCTTTGAATTGGTTCCTCAGCCACCGTATTCACCAGACCTGGCCCCCAGCGACTACTACTTGTTCCCTAACCTGAAGATATGGCTCACCGGTGAGCGTTTTCACTCAAATGCGGAGCTCATAGCTAAAACTGAGGCGTATTTTGGAGACCTTCCGATCGAGTACTTTTCGGACGGTATCAAAAAGTTAGAAAATCGTTGAACTCGCTGTATCGACCTAAAAGGAGAGTATGTTGAAAAATAAAACCAGCTTTGGCCAAAAATACGTCTCCGTGTTTCATTCTTCAGGGACTGATCAGACTGCCTAGTATATTAATAATTATTATCTTTGTATTAATTATCATTGAAAACACAATTTTAACTTTCTAAAGAGACATAAACATACAAGAGTTAGCAGGGAAAGATTTATGGATTCAAAAGATGCTCAACTTGTATGCAAGGACAGGAACGTTCGGAAGAAATTATTTTGCAAGAAAAGCGTAACATGGAGTATATTCTTGTTATCTATCACGTATGATGAATTTTGTGAATCTCTCTGCCTGGGGTGATTGTTAAAGATATTGATCAGTGACCTGTTTCGCGGCGGAGCTTTCGTCTCATGACTTCGACGGCTATGTTGGCTGTAGCATCGCTACTGACAGGAGTTTTCATATCAGAGAAGCAGGAAACGAAGAGGAAAGAGACTAAAAGGAGCACCAAAAACGGACATACCATCGAGAGGTTCCTTAACTGATCTCTTTACGAGGAAAGAAATACGTTATAAGTACCCAGGTGAAAAAGTTATATATAACTTATGTATAGTGAATAAAACAATTATATGTTTGATTTGTTTTATGAACTTTACCATGTAAAACAAATGAAAAATATCAGTGTTTTGCCCAATATATATAAATTATATACAATTTTTTTCCTGGGAAGTAGAACATCAGCTACGTCTCTGGAGGATATTTCTATTGGGATCTATCAACCGACCACTTTCACAGGAATGCCATGACAGTTATTAACTTTGAAATTTATAATGGCAAGTATTTGAAGCTCTACTAATTTGACCACTACTTCCTATGCAGGAATGGCCTTTTGCGTATTTTTTGAGCGAATTTTCCGAAAATAAAAATAGTCAGCAAAGACGATCTTGAAAAACGAAGGCGTCAAATTATAGACGAGAACCTCTTCCCTAGAAGAATCATCTCCCGAATAAGATCCGAGGTTCAAACTGCAATCCACTAGCAACTCCAGGTTGCGCAGGACAAAAAGTGCTTAACTGGAAGCCGAAAATAAATGGAGACGATTTTAGATGTCACTTTTATGCAAAGGTTCTGGAAGAGAACCCGTGAGGGGAGAACAACAACGTCTCTTCGTGAGTGTCCATTCCGAGCTGATGCATAGAGTGACCGAACAACATCTGGCAATAATTAGCAACATCGTACCCCGCAGTTGCGATGGAAGAAAAGGATAATTAGATAGAAAAGTACGTGTGGAAGATAATAAATAGGTTGAGGAGGCGTAAAGTGGGGATAAGAGAGAACATAGGGAGTGAGGAGTAGAGCGAGTTTTTGAAAGAATCGTTACAGGGTTCAGATTCATGGAAGACAGATTATGGGAGTAAATGAAAGACAGAAGGCAGAGAAGGATAACTTGAATGACGAGGAGATACAGAAACAGATAAGGAAGTTAAGATGGTCAAAGTCAGCACTGCTGGACAGCATAGAGAACAACACTTAGCTGTATATCTTTCACTTTCCTTTCCCTTCTTACTCGCTTCTTCCTTCTTTCTGTCACTTTATAAGCGGCTCATCGCGCCGTATAAGCGCTCGTCTATAAAGAGAAAACGGTATAAATTTCAGTAAAAAATTCAATAGATATCCGGGATAAACGAGAAACTTTTTTAATTTTCTACTCCGTCTAAATTATTAAAATCTTCTGAAAAGGTTGAGAAATATGAAATTTAGGATCCCGAAATATTACTGATTCAGGAATATGAACACAGAAAAAACAAAAATTTAAAAACGTTTAAGGTGTAAGTGCTGAGGGTAATCTCGGTATGCAAACAACTGATGATAAGCCAGGTGACAATAAAAGATGACAAAACTTCGGTACCCTTACCGAACTTCATTTTGTTCATGGCGAGATTATCCCCGGACCATCACAATGCCATGTTGCTGTGATGTATAATAGTTTTGTTATTATTAAGTACACTGGTTACCGCCACATGTATTTTTTTCACCTCCCTTAAGACTGCGTCTGGTTGTCTTAAAAAATTAGCGTTCTTTAACAGGAATGGACTAGTTGTTCCGAAATTTCGAAACGATTATAACTAAATTTATTAAAAATAAATGACTAATTATCCCGAATTTCGACAGGACGGGAAACTTTGTGTTCTGAAAGTGTCCATAATTCCAAAAATAGAATTCAACCCTCTCAATCAATCATTTATTACTGTTAGGTGTCCAAATTATGACTTGCCAAAGTATCAAGTAATGAGGCCCACATAAAGTATAAAACACAGGCTTCAAAGCTGAATATAAGGTACGTGTTGGTAAAGTAATATGGAACATTTTGATCAATATCTTATCTGGCCTATACGTGTGGCAATAATTTAACTTAATTTTAGTAAATCAGTTAATTATTAAGTTTTGCAAAGTGTTTCAACACCAAGTTATGCTACGTGGTTGGCTAATGAGGTGCGCGCTTCTTTTTATTTATTATTAAAAATTAGAAATAATTATCTAACAAAAAAGTCCATAGTTTTTTTTAAATGACGTACCTATGTTCATGTGAACGTGTGTTTAAAAATGTGAACGTCACATCTCGCACATAATTAAAATAAGCTATTTAGATCCATTTCATTATAATGATATATTCGAATAATTTTTTTTTTCGGTTAAAATAGAATTATGTCAGAGATATGCATATGTCTACAGAATAAAAATGTTTAATTTTGAAAAAATATGGTAATCAAGGTACTTTATGAAACTAATTTCGACAATTCGATGGGATATCAAAGAAGTTTAATGACCATAAGATATGTTGTTTTTTAATCTGAAAAATTTTCATAACATTCCGACTGGTTTTAAAAGATTTCAAGTTGACATATCTTTCGGCAAATATTTGAAAGAATTTCTTAAAGACTCTAAAGAATTTTTATTTATTTCAATAATATGAATGAATTTGGAGGACTGGGCAAATTCTAGGGTGTTCAAAAAGAGCCCAATGAATTTTAAAGATACGTGAATAAATTCATTTAATTTCAAAATATTTAAATAATTTAAACGAGTTTCAAAGAGGAATTAAAAAAAAATTTTAGGTTTTCAAAACTTTTAGAGTATTTTAATATTTCAAGGAATTTTCAATTGATTTTAGTTTAGATTCCGAGTCATTTTTGAAAGCTTTAGAAAGTTCCAATTGATTTTAAAGATTTCAGGGAACTTGGCAGATTTTAGGAAATTTGAAAGACTTTAAGGAATTTTTTATTTATTTCAATAATTAAAGAAATTTGAAAGGATTGGAAATATTATGGGGCATTTTAACAGATTTCATAGGATTTCCAATTAGTCTCAGTAACTTTATTGGATTTCAGATCAGGGTAACAAAATTTCGAAGTTATTACAAAATATTGTAACTGAATAAATATTTTAGAACAATATTTACGAGAATTTCAGATGATATCAAGGAATTATTTTTATTTTAATAATTCGAAGGAATTTTAAGGAAATAGGCGTGTTTTAAAGTATTTAAAGAGAAACCAAGGCATTTTGAAGATAGGTTAATAATTTCAAGAAAATTCAAGCCTTTCATGGGCTTAAAATGTTTAAGGAATTTCTTAAGGATTTTTAGAAATTTTGTATTTATTTAAATAATGTGGAGGAAATTTTTAAGATTAAGAATATTTTAGAGTATTTCAAAGTATTCCAAGTCATTTTCGAAGTCTTTCAGAAGTTTAAAGTCATTTTTACAGTTTTCATTGCTCTGGAAATATTTTAGGGCATTTCCCAAGATTCTAATGATATAAAAAAAATAATAATTTGATGGAATTTCAAAGGATTGGAAATTATTTGATCGCATTATGAAAATTTTCAAGGCATTTCTAACGAACAAATTTGGACCACAACGAATAAAAGAAAACCAAAAAAAGAACCCTATTGTAATCTGAAAAAAAAACAAAAAACAAAAAAAAAAAAAAAAAAAAAATTTCGGAAAAAAATAAAAAAGAGGAAAGAAAAATGAGAAGGCAACCAACCACATCCCCTTCCTTTTTTTCCTTCTTTCGTTTTTTTTATTATTATGACCATCAAATTACAATAAAATAAAAAACATAAATAAATAAATTAGCATTACCAACGATTCGGTACTCGCACCGTACTCTTATCAAGGCAAGACTTTTGTGCTCCTCTATCCTAGTATTAAGAAGACTGCCAGTTTGTCCCACGTAATTCATCCCACAGATCCTGCGAGTGATCTTACAGACAACACCACTTGGTGTTGATGACACCACTTGGTTTGATGGGACAAACCTAAAGCTCTGTCATTTAAGTTTTTAATTACTTCAATTTAGTTTTAAAAGGGATGAGCAGAAAGGAAATTTGAAATTCTATCTGAATATGTACTTTTTCTGTCCCAATTGCTCAAAATATTACCATTCCAACCCTTAATTACTTCTATGCCCAAAAAACTAATTTTATAATCCTGTTCTATTTCATGAGTGAATTGAAGTTTCTCTTCCTCTGGGCAGAAGTCTGGTACTTCCATAGGTTCAGTCATTTCTCCCATTTTACCAGAACTAGTGATGGAAGATTTGGAGGTTTTTGTTTTTTGGGAAATTAGATTTTGTTTTGCCTTTTTATTTTCGGTTTGTCGACGATACCTTATTATTTATTCCTCTGGAAAAGTTACAGATAGTCATTGATACTTTTAACAGATTTCATCCAAAACTTTAATTCACTCATGAAATAGAACAGGATTATAAAATCAGTTTTTTGGAAATAGAAGTAATTAAGGGTTGGAATGGTAATATTTTGAGAAATTGGTACAAAAAAAGTACATATTCAGGTAGAATTTCAAATTTCCTATCTGCTCATCCCTTTCAAAACAAAGTTGCAGTAATTAAAAACTTAGTTGACAGAGCTTTAGGTTTGTCCCATTATTTATTTCACACAAGAAATTTGAAAATTGTTAGGAATATCCTTTTTCTGAATCATTATCCAAATGAGGTAATTGAGAAACATATTGCAATTAGAGTTCAACAAATCAAAAACAGAGACATTAATAATTTGCATGCAGATAATCAGAAAGAGTTGAAGGAATACAGTTCGTTTAATACTTATATTCTTCTATTTTTTGGTCAAATTTCTAAAACTATTGAACTCATGTTAAAAAAATTAAAAATTCATACTATTTTCCGTATTCCATTTAAAATGAATTCGGTGATAAATTTTTGCAAGGATCCATTGGATGATTTTGAAAAGGGTGGTGTTGTCTGTAAGATCACTCGCAGGATCTGTGGCATGAATTACGCGGGACAAACTGACAGACTTCTTAATACTAGGATAGAGGAGCACAAAAGTGATGTTCGTTTGGGACGCTTTTATAAAAGTGTTCTTGCCAGACATACAAAGGCATTTGTTGATGTTGACCACGAGTTTGACTGGAATAATGTTCAAATTTTGCATAGTGAAAGTAATGAGAGAAAGAGGGAATTCATGGAAATGCTTTATA
>NC_046662.1:17225707-17228505 GCF_010883055.1 Belonocnema kinseyi | reverse complement strand
CTACCACTTAAAATTTTCTTGCCTTGATAAGTGTACTGTACGAGTACCAAAACGTTGGTAATGCAAATTTATTTATTTATGTTTTTTATTTTATTGTAACTTGATGGTCATAAAAATAAAAAAGACGAAAGAAGGAAAAAGGGGAAGGGGGTGTGGTTGTCTGCCTTCCCATTTTTCTTTCCTCTTTCTTATTTTTTTCAGAAAATTTTTATTTTTTTTAAATTTTTTGTTGCTGTTTGTTTTTTTGTCAGATTACAATAGGGTTTTTTTGGATTTCTTTTATTCGTTGTGATCCATATTCGGTTGTTGGATTCTTATTTTGTTTAACAGGATTTTTCATCAATTTGATTATTGGACCTTAAATGGGATTTTTAATTTTGATTTTGGTCTAATTTAAATTTCGTAAATTTGGTATTTTAGGAGATTCCAAGGCAATTTCGAAAGCCTTAGAAAGTTTCAACTTTCAAGCAATTTTAAAATATTTCAAATAAATATGTAAGGGATTTGAAAATATTATAAGGAATTTCCAAGAGATTTCAATAACCCGTGTAGAAATTCAAATGGGGAACTGTTCTGGTTCCCGACCCTTCGACGCCACTTAAAGTCGGGGGCTAGTCAGGTGGTCCGACTTACCCTAGTCGGGGCCTGATCAGTTACTAGTAGGGGTCATATGATAATACTTCCGTGTTTGAATATTAAAGAAACTCGCGAAAATCTGTGAAACTTTTCCTAAATGTTTGTCAAAAGATATATTATTTACGGAAACCTCGATAAAATTTTTTGAACGTGGGATTTTTCGGCCCCCACCATTCTCCCATCTGGGAGCGACGTGTTCAAACGTAGCGTGTCGGTGAGTCGGCTCTGCTACATGTTGCGTAGGCCAGCCTGCTGTAGAGCCTAAAATACACAAGAACGAGCCCCCCCCCCCCCCGGCTTCACAATTCGTTTTCGGTAGCTAACTGGCTATTTGGAGGAGTTTTTAAGTAAACTGAATTTCGCAGGTTGTCATTTTGACAAAGAGTTTAAAAGGTTTTAAAATCAATATTTTTAATTCGATAACATTACAAATTTAAAAAAATGTAAATAATCGATTAAATTCAATAAATATTCAGTGGAATTGATGAGATTTAAAAAGAATTTAAACTTCAAATGAGTTTTAGAAACGTAGGATAATTTGATTTAAAAAACCGAAAAATCTAAAAATTCTTGTAGAAGAATAAGAAAGATGCACCTGGAAATTGTGTACGATTATCAGTCTTAAAAATTGAAATTCCAATGATTAAAAAAAATTAATTTCAACACATTTCTTTTCAAGCAGAATCCCCGTTTTTAATCGCAAGAGGTTCCATGACCTTCAATGAGAATAAGTAATTACATCAGTTTTTAAAATTCAAAAAAGGTAACTTGGAATGAGTTGAATGAGATTTAAAAAAAGTTTATTTTGATTGCACGATTAAAATGTCTAAAAAGCACGTAAATATTTCGAAGCAAAATTTTGTAATTATTCCATGTTACTTAAGTTTAGAAAAATAAAGGAATATAATTGTTTCAAATTTGCGTAAGTTCAAGATCTATTTAAAAATTTAGAAACGATTTGAAAATAATTAAAACTTGTAAACATTTTTAAAGGAATAATCAACATAACTTTTTATTTCCGAAAATCAATTGGAAAAAATTATTTTTAAATATTTCAAAACATTGCAAAAGATATCAAATATTCTCTAAGCATCTGAAAAACTTTGAATGCTTTTTTTAATTTTGCAGAATTAAAAAAAAATCAGGAAAAATTTGAATTAAAACGTTAACAAAAATTAAATAATCAAGTGAATTCAGGAAGTATTTAGTAGACTTCCTGAGATTCAAAAAAATGCAAACTTTAGAAGTTTTTTAGAAACGCAAGATAAACTTTAGGAACTTTAAAAAAATCTCGAAAGGTTCCAGGAGAATAAACATAGTTTCATAAAATGTTTGGGAAATTTTAGAAGATTATAAGGAAATTTTTCTCTACATTTTAAATGATTTTTTTGATTTTTTATAAAAACTAGACAGGGATTTACCAATATCTTGAAGAATTCAAAACGTTTTAAATTCAGGAGAAATTTTCCTAATATTTTTTTAAATCTTTAAAAATAAAAATAAAGTGTCTTAAAAATCTCCTAGGATCTTTTCTGACACATCTGATACATTCGAAAATATATATTTTTTAATTTCAAAAAAAATCTTATAATAATTATTTACATCTAAATTTGTAAACAAACTGATAATACTTATTTTATTGTATATGAAATCTTTGCAAAATCTCGAATGCTTTAAAATACTTATCTCAACAATGCAAAATTTAGTTTTTACAATTTTATTGCAATTGTAAAAAAATTTATTGTAATTGAAATTGATGTTAAATAATTGTAAAATAAATCCAACAAAATTTATTTTATGAAGAAATATCTTATGATTATAAAAAGAGAAAAAAATGGTAAAGGTAAGACTTTATATCATTTTAATAACTAATGAACATATTGTTAGATTATTTTTCCTTAATTCTGGCCGAGGGTCAAAAATGGTACGAAAAACTGTCGTGAAATTTCCAAAATCAAACTGTAATCTCTATACATTAATTTTTTAAAGAGAAAATAGTAATACTTTTATAAATATTTCCAAAATTTATTTGAATATGATACACATTGATTTTTGTTTTGAAAATTCCTGTAAATAGTTGGTGTTTCTTAAATTTTACGATATTTGTGTACCATGTTTGTCCTTAGGGAATTGATTTCTGGAATAAAATTATAAAAATATAT
>NC_046662.1:17223755-17225607 GCF_010883055.1 Belonocnema kinseyi | reverse complement strand
TGGCAAGAAGTTTATATAACCTATATTAATTGACCTCGATAGCCGCGCGTGTTTAAGCACTTTCTGCTTATGTTAAGAAGCTGGTGAGTCAGCAGTCTTTGGTAGATACCGAATCCTCATAGATGCGAATTTATAAATTATTATAAATATAAATTTAACCGCACAGTTACATTTATTTCTTCTTATATTTAAGCATAAAATATTCAGAAACTGTTCGTAGAAAAAGTCGAACGGTTTGTAAAAAAGTTCGAAATTTGTGCTTATCTTCCTTATAGAAATAAGATTTAATACTTCATTTTTTTGTAGAATCGAAAAGCTGTATTTAAACTTTGACTATAAATGCCGAAGAAAGATTTCTTAAAATAAAAAACATAAAGATTGCATTTGACAACATATTTGCGTAGTATAAGGAAGTATTCAATTGAAAAAAATTATTGCGAAGATTCATAAATAAAATATGTATTTATTTCAGTTGAATTAATATGTATTTATCTTTGATGAATATTTATTTCATTTAGAAGAAATATTTGTTTGGAATAGGGCCCATCGTATTCTACATTGAAAAAAAATTTCGTCCAACCAAGTTTGTAAATTATTGTTTTAAATGATTTATTTTTACTAATGAAATAAAAAAAATCCTTTAAATAGAGAATTTACTTGTATGTAAACTCAACATTTTATTCATCTGAAGGAATGCTTCAATGCTATAATTGCATCAATTCTTTGTATCAAATAAATACTCCTTTGGAGATCCAATATGCTTTAACGTATCTAGAACTTTTGAGTCAAAGAAGTAATTTTGATGAATGTACGACCTATTTATTCTATTCAAAAAATACAGTCAAAGAATTTTTTTACGTCAGGCATAGATATGCATCTGCCTAAAATGGAAATTACTGCTGTGGAAGAATATATTCTTGCTGCTCAGAAATGGTATTCAAGTGAATACACTTACTTTTAGATGTATAATAAAGTCGTACCTTTGATGGTTTTGTAGGTCATTACAAGGGGAGAAACTTTTTTGATGGACCATTGTTTTAAAAAATTGTATAGTTTAAATATAAAAAAATATAATGTAGCATTTGTTTGGAAGTTTAATATATTAATAATAAATAATCATAAATAATATAATAAGAAATTTTTGGTTCTAAATTTTTTATATTATAAAAAGTTTTTTTTTGTAACCATTTATTTTTTTATTTTTTCATAATTATAGAAATTTAGGACTATAAAAACGTTTTTTCGTGCTTCTCATTTAATTCCCTAAATTTTCAACTCGATATCGCGTTTCGTGTAAATATAACTTTGATTTGGAAAAAATAAATTTTTGAGGTGACGCTGACATCGCCTCAAAGTTAGTGTAATTTTAATAGTCGATTTTATTTTTCATTTCTACGGCGTAAAAAAATTTTCAAACTACTTTAAGCACAGTCATTACTGATACTTAGAACCGATAAAGCATGGTATTAGCAAATTACTTTGAAAGTTATCGTGTCTTTAGACTACAAACAGAAAGTTTAACATAATTTAGAGAGAGTTTGGGAATGTTTTGCGTGTTTACTGAGTTTACTGAAAAACACCTTTTTAAGTCTTCTATTAAACTTTGAGGGAATACCTAAAGTTGCATAAAACGAGTTGTTTTTCCAGGGAAATTGGAAGAGTAAATTGAGCGCAAAAGAAAGTGACGGGTTTGACGTCAAATACTCGAGAAAAAGATTAGTTATCAGGTTTCGTAGCGGTCTATATCCCTGTTTTACGCAACGTGCGTAGTAAAGCCTACTCAATAATATATGTTCTGCGTGTAATATTAGCGATCATAAATTATGATAATGTAAAAAAAATCTGGATTAAA
>NC_046662.1:17222430-17223655 GCF_010883055.1 Belonocnema kinseyi | reverse complement strand
CAGTGGAAGACACACTTCGCGACAACTTTTGCCCGGAAAAATTTGTTGAAGATAATATAAATTTCAGATTACATATTTTGGCCCAAAATGAACAACGTAAAGTTGACGAAATAGTTTAAAAAACGAAAATTAAGTCTTTTAATAGCATTCCATATGCTCAAGGCCTATCTGAGCAAATTGCAAGAGTTCTCGGGCATTATGCCATAAATACGGCGTTTAAAAACTAAAAGAACCTTACGTCGGTCCTGAGGCTCACTAAAGATAAATTTAATAATTTGAAAAATAACGATATTGTTTATGGCATTTGGTGCAAAGGTCAAAATTGCAAAACGGTTTGCATAGGCCAAGCTAAACGTCCGTTAGGATTAAGGATCAAAGAACATAAGAAAGATATAAATAAGGTCCCTAACAAACAGACAATGCTCTGTAAGCATAGTATTAAAAAAGATCATTTTTTCGATTTTGATAACGCGAAAATTCTTGCGAATGAATGTCAATATCGCAAACGTCTGATGTTGGAAATGTGTCATATCGCTGGTAATGACAATGCTATCAATTTAAGAACCGACGTGGAAAAACTGTCAAAAATATACTATCCTATTGTAAATGGAAACAAATTGAGAGAACAACTGGTCACTACAGTTGGCGCCTACTAAAGGAAACCGGAAGTCGGTCGTCTCAATTTCCAGGTAGATTTACGACCACAGCCCTTTTAATAACTAAAACACCGTTCCTCTGAACCCCGTAAGTTGTGAAATTGGAGGACCTCTATGAATACTGTTTCAATTTTCTTCGTGATTTAAAGCGGAGCGGATCACCTCATTCTTCTGCGACAGAACGAGATGACCCCAGAGAGAAAATTTAGTCAATTAAATCTAACATCTTTCAAAAAACTAGTAAAGATGTCCCTGAACAACATTAATCCCTTTGTTCAAAAATGTAACACTTTATAAAAACTTTATTTTTAAAAATATTTTCTTTTTGGTATATTTTTATTTTTTCCTTGTTTTAAACTTCGGCCATTTAGTTAATCATTCGACTATTTGATGAAAAATTCAACTATTGCTGAAAGCTTTAACTATTTGTTTGAAAATTGATTGTTCCTCAATTTTTAATTTAAAACCTTTTGGACAGATTTGTCTGCATCTCAATGGACGGTAAATATCTTGATCAAATTGAACCTGGGTTTTCTGTGTACTGATTGTACACAATGGTGTAGAAAGCT
>NC_046662.1:17221300-17222330 GCF_010883055.1 Belonocnema kinseyi | reverse complement strand
TAACGCAAAAAAAATTGTAAGTTGAAGAAATTTTTTGTATATTTCCGTAAAGAACACTCAAAAGTAGTTTACTTGGTACTTGCCTTAACGATTTTTTACTCGCAAGTGAATAGTTTTCTTATTTTTATAGTAAAATAAAATGTCGTGTTGAAATGTTAGTAAATGGAAAAAAATATAAGATAGAAAGTGGTGAGTGTGATAACAAAATTAGTGTGATAAAGAGAAAACTTTCAATAAAAATCAAAGTCAGTTATTACCTTTTTTAATATTATGAGTTCACAGAAATTTAGGTGGTGCTTTGCTCTTTTATCCCTTGTTTCTAAACACCATCAAATTTCACGTGTTGTTTTAAATCTCTACGTGAAGCTAACATGTGCTTTTACGTGGATGTTTTCACCTGATCACCAGACCCTAATAAAATTTAATTGTAGCTTTGTCAGTGATAACACAAGATCAACAAAAAGCTGTTTTGATAGAATCTTCGTTCCAATTGCGAGCGCATATCGAAGCATGTATTTTGCTATGTGGCATAGTTTGTTCAATGACATATATACCACGCCATAGAGTGAAAAATCCTTGGACAGCAATTGCTTGTCATATTTACACTACATATATATAGTTTTAAATAGAACTATTCTGTTTATACAACATTATATCTGTCGAGACTTCCGTTACTGATGCCCTAACATCAAAAAATAATACTTGAAGTAGGAAAAAATATTGCCTCATAATAAATAGGAAATACATTAAATAAGAAGTATTAAATAAAGAACTGAATTTAAAAAGGGTATACAAATATTTAATCATAACTCATCGGTGATTGGTACCTTTGACATATTTCAGTTGTATAAATTTAATACTTAAACTATTTATTACTTACTATTTTACCAAGTTTAACAAGTGTTCAAAAGAAATATCATAAAATTCGTTTTTTTCATTGTTATTGAAAAATATTAGTTCTAAAAAAAGAGTATCGACATAAGAAAGATCCATTTTGATCAGATCTCTAACTTTTATACCGAAAATTATT
>NC_046662.1:17219538-17221200 GCF_010883055.1 Belonocnema kinseyi | reverse complement strand
TTTACGTTGTTCATTTTGGGCCAAAATATGTAATCTGAAATTTATATTATCTTCAACAAATTTTTCCGGGCAAAAGTTGTCGCGAAGTGTGTCTTCCACTGAACGCAAATTTTCTTTATGATATTGTTTACCCTGAAGGAGAATGACTCTGACAACCATATTAAAAACTACACTTTTTTGTACTTTTATGGGTAATTTTAATCAAAATTTAGACATCTACCAGACCAGATGGGTTTGCGATACTAATTACACTTTAATTCTTGAACGTTATTCCTATGAAGAGTTACACCCAGAAAGTTTAAATCTTATATTTGTCACTGAGGAGGACCCCTATCCGTGGTCGAAACGTTTGCCAATCTAATAATTTAAGAAATGCATGTTTTATAATTAAGTATTTTCATAAGACCCTAATGCCAATGCAAAATTTCTTCAAACAAAGGGATTAATCTTATTTGGAAAAATTAATTTTCAACGGAATAATTCAGCCTTTAAGAAAGTAGTTGAAGAATGCAATCGTTAATATTTGAAAGAAAAAATAATTAAATTATGATGAAAAACAGTTGAATTTTGCCAAAACACCAATTTTTTATCAAAAAAGTTGATTTCTCAACCCAAAATCCAAGTACTTCCACAACATAGTTGAACTGTTAACGAAATAGTTGAATTTGTAAGAAAAAATACGAATTTTTTAAAGCAAAGTTTGATTTTCAACTAAAAAGTTAATTCTCAAAAAAGAAAGATATATATTGAATCAAAAAACGGGACCATTCTACCAACAAAAAAAAATTTATGACAAAGTACAAATTTTTTATACGAACGAATGATCAACAAAGTAATTAAATTTCGAAACAAATATTAGAATTTTTAATAAAAACAGATGAATTTGGAAACAAAAATATAATAGTAGACTTTTAAACCAGAAAAAAAGACAAGCGTACAATAACACTATTAAACAAATTTTCAACGCAAAATCCAGAATTTTTTTACAATATAGTTGAACTTTAACAAGAAAGTTCATACTTCTGTTTATAATCTCAGAAGCACGTTCTTAGTAAAGATATAGAAGGGTTCTGTTTTTGCATTTCTTCCTGCATGCTAATTTTTAAGTCTTCATGACTTCTCTATACATGGGTATTTGCACAAATTTTCTTTCCCTTCTTTTGGACATACTGAGTTTGATTTCTAATCGTTTCTTGATTTTGGCCATAAATATATATTTCCGTTTAGCGAAAAATAAGTATTTCCTATTCATTTGTGCGTACTTAAGTTTTATTTGAATTTAATGCGGGTTTTTGAGAAAAATTACAAAATGCGATATTATGAGCAAAATAATGTTCTTTCCGAAAGTACAAAATTTGCGGAAAAAAGCACACTTCGTAGACATTTTTTCCGCAAATTCATAAAATATGCACAATAAAAAAAAGGTCAATTTTGTTGCAGAGCATTTTGCTCCAGTGATCATTTGACTCTCGAGATCATAATGATTTTCCATTTGGATCAATTTGATCTCATTTTTTGGTTCATATCTCAGACTAAACAAACTGGCCGCCAATTATTGGTGCCCGTGTCATAACGAAATAACCTAAAAATGATTTCTAACCGCAGGCAAGTGACAACTCTGAAAAGAAGAAAAAGGAGGTGAGAAAGAAATTAAGAAAGTGG
>NC_046662.1:17218218-17219438 GCF_010883055.1 Belonocnema kinseyi | reverse complement strand
CGCCAATTAGCACAAATGGTAAGTTCCGACAGTGCCTACAAGTGTGCCTACTGGCCGCTAAATGGCAATACCGGTTTCATATGTATACACCTGGTATAGAGAAGTCATGAAGACTTAAAAATTAGCATGCAGGAAGAAATGCAAAAAAAGAACCCTTCTATATCTTTACTAAGAACGTGCTTCTCAGATTATAAACAGAAGTATGTACTTTCTTGTTAAAGTTCAACTATGTTGTAAAAAAATTCTGGATTTTGCGCTGAAAATTTGTTTAATAGTGTTATTGTACGCTTGTCTTTTTTTCTGGTTTAAAAGTCTACTATTATATTTTTGTTTCCAAATTCATCTGTTTTGATTAAAAATTCTAATGTTTGTTTCGAAATTTAATTACTTTGTTGATCATTCGTTCGTATAAAAAATTTGTACTTTGTCATAAATCTTTTTTTGTTGGTAGAAGGTCCCCTTTTTTGATTCAATGTATATCTTTCTTTTTTGAGAATTAACTTTTTAGTTGAAAATCAAACTTCGCTTTAAAAAATTCGTATTTTTGGCTTACAAATTCAACTATTTCGTTAACAGTTCAACTATGTTGTGGAAGTACTTGGATTTTGGGTTGAAAAATCAACTTTTTTGATAAAAAATTGGTGTTTTGGCAAAATTCAACTGTTTTTCATCATAATTTAATTATTTTTTCTTTCAAATATTAACGATCGCATTCTTCAACTACTTTCTTAAAGGCTGAATTAATCCGTTGAAAATTAATTTTTCCGAATAAGATTAATCCCTTTGTTTGAAGAAATTTTGCATTGGCATTAGTGTCTTATGAAAATACTTAATTATAAAACATGCATTTCTTAAATTATTAGGTTGGCAAACGTTTTGACCACGGATAGGGGTCCTCCTCAGTGACAGATATAAGATTTAAACTTTCTGGGTGTACCTCTTCATAGGAATAACGTTCAAGAATTAAAGTGTAATTGGTATCGCAAACCCATCTGGTCTGGTAGATGTCTAAATTTTGATTAAAATTACCCATAAAAGTACAAAAAAGTGTAGTTTTTAATATGGTTGTCAGACTCATTCTCCTTCAGGATAAACAATATCATCAAGAAAATTTGCGATCAGTGGAAGACACACTTCGCGACAACTTTTGCCCGGAAAAATTTGTTGAAGATAATATAAATTTCAGATTACATATTTTGGCCCAAAATGAACAACGTAAA
>NC_046662.1:17214376-17218118 GCF_010883055.1 Belonocnema kinseyi | reverse complement strand
GGTTTCCTTTAGTAGGCGACAAACGTAGTGACCACGTGTTCTCAAAATTTGTTTCCCTTTACAACAGGATAGTATATGTTTGACAGTTTTTCCACGTCGGTTCTTAAATTGATAGCATTGTCATTACCAGCGATATGAAACATTTCCAACATCAGACGTTTGCGATATTGAAATTCATTCCCAAGAATTTTCGCGTTATCAAAATCGAAAAAATTATCTTTTTTAATACTATGCTTACAGAGCATTGTCTGTTTGTTAGGGACCTTATTTATATCTTTCTTATGTTCTTTGATCCTTAATCCTAACGGACGTTTAGTTTGGCCTATGCAAACCGCTTTGCAATTTTGACCTTTGCACCAAATGCCATAAACAATATCGCTATTTTTCAAATTATTAAATTTATCTTTAGTGAGCCTCAGGGCCGACGTAAGGTTCTTTTAGTTTTTCAACGCCGTAGTTATGGCATAATGCCCGAGAACTCTTGCAATTTGCTCAGATAGGCCTTCAACATATGGAATGCTATTAGAAGACCTAATTTTCGCATTTTGAACCATTTCGTCAACTCTACGTTGTTCATTTTGGGCCAAAATATGTAATCTGAAATTTATATTATCTTTAACAAATTTTTCCGGGCAAAAGTTGTCGCGAAGTGTGTCTTCTACTGTTCGCAAATTTTCTTGATGATATTGTTTATCCTGAAGGAGAATGACTCTGCCAACCATATTAAAAACTACACTTTTTTGTACTTTTATGGGTAATTTTAATCAAAATTTAGACATCTACCAGACCAGATGGGTTTGCGATACCAATTACACTTTAATTCTTGAACGTTATTCCTATGAAGAGTTACATCCAGAAAGTTTAAATCTTATATCTGTCACTGAGGAGGACCCCTATCTGTGGTCGAAGCATTTGCCAATCTAATAATTTAAGAAATGCATGTTTTATAATTAAGTATTTTCATAAGACCCTAATGCCAATGCAAAATTTCTTCAAACAAAGGGATTAATCTTATTTGGAAAAATTAATTTTTAACGGAATAATTCAGCCTTTAAGAAAGTAGTTAAAGAATTCAATCGTTAATATTTGAAAAAAATAATAATTAAATTATGATGAAAAACAGTTGAATTTTGCCAAAACACCAATTTTTTTATCAAAAAAGTTGATTTCTCAACCCAAAAACCAAGTGCTTCCACAAAATAGTTGAACTGTTAACGAAATAGTTGAATTTGTAAGCCAAAAATACGAATTTTTCAAAGCAAAGTTTGATTTTCAACTAAAAAGTTAATTCTCAAAAAAGAAAGATATATTTTGAATCAAAAAACGGGACCATTCTACAAAAAAAAAATTATGACAAAGTACAAATTTTTTATACGAACGAATGATCAACAAAGTAATTAAATTTTGAAACAAACATTAGAATTTTTAATCAAAACAGATGAATTTGGAAACAAAAATATAATAGTAGACTTTTAAACCAGAAAAAAGGACAAGCGTACAATAACACTATTAAACAAATTTTCAGCGCAAAATCCAGAATTTTTTTTTAACATAGTTGAATTTTTAACAAGACAGTTCATACTTCTGTTTATAATCTCAGAAGCACGTTCTTAGTAAAGATATAGAAGGGTTCTTTTTTGCATTTCTTCCTGCATGCTAATTTTTAAGTCTTCATGACTTCTCTATACATGGGTATTTGCACAAATTTTCTCTCCCCTCTTTTGGACATACTGAGTTTGATTTTTAATCGTTTCTTCATTTTGGCCATAAATATATATTTCCGTTTAGCGAAAAATAAGTATTTCCTATTCATTTGTGCGTATTTAAGTTTTATTTGAATTTAATGCAGGTTTTTGAGAAAAATTACAAAATGCGATATTATGAGCAAAATAATATTCTTTCCGAAAGTACAAAATTTGCGGAAAAAAGCACACTTCGTAGCCATTTTTTCCGTAAATTCATAAAATATGCACAATAAAAAAAAGGTCAATTTTGTTGCAGAGCATTTTGCTCCAGTGATCATTTGACTCTCGAGATTATAATGATTTTCCATTTGGATCAATTTGATCTCATTTTTTGGTTCATACGTCAGACTAAACAAATTGGCCGCCAATTGTTGGCGCCTGTGTCATAACGAAATAACCTAAAAATGATTTCTAACCGCAGGCAAGTGACAACTCTAAAAAGAAGAAAAAGGAGGTGAGAAAGAAATTAAGAAAGTGGAGAGAAGAAAAAAGTAATAAGGAAGAATATAGGGAAAAAGGAAAGAGTAAACTAAGTTGTGTGATCGAGAGAAAGAGAATAAAAAATTGGAGGAAGAGGCGGAAAAGGCTAGCACGGAAGAAGGGGTGTGGAATGTAGTAAACAGGGAAAGGAAAAGGGAAAAAAGAGTAAACCAAGATATTGAAATAGCAGAATGAAAGAAATATTTGTTAGATATGCTAGGAGGAGTAGAGAGAAAAGTTAGAAAGGGATGAAAATATGGTATAAAAGGAGATGAAGGGGAGGACATAACAAGGGAAGAAATGGTTAAGGTTTTAGAAATAATGAATGACCCTGATGCCAACACTGTATAAGGTATATGTAACGGTTTTGTCAAAGAGACTGAAGAAAGAAGTTGAGAAAAAAAGATAAAGCAAACGAATTAGACAGGATTTAGAGAAGGAATGGGGGTGATGGACAACATGCATATTCTAAACCATCTAGTAAATAAGAGAATTAAAAGAGAAAAAGGGGTAATGATAGCAATGTTTGTCGACTTGGAAGCAGCGTTTGACTCATTAGACCGAGGCGAAATGAGAAAATTTAGGGAGAAAAAGGGGATAAGAGAGGGATTCGAAGGAGAGTATCGAAAATGTTTATAGAGACAAAAAGTAGAGTTAGTTGACCCCACTGTTAATTAATATATCAACATCAGACTTGGAAAGAGGAATGAGGAGAAAATGTTGGGTAGGAGTTAGGATAGGAAAGGAAAAGATATGTACACTGGCATACGCAGACAACATAGTGCTGATGGCAGAAAATAAAGAAAATGTAGAAAAGACATAGATAATAAGGTGTAGAAGAAGAAGGGGAAGGAAGAAAGAATGGACGCGCAGATGGAAGGGAATCAAGCTAGAAGAATTAAAAGAGTGTAAATATTTGGGATATATCTTGCAAACGAACGGAGATCGTAGAGCGCATGCGAGAGAAAGGAACAAAAAAGCAGGAGGAGTAATGAAACAGATATGGGAAATAGGAAAAAGAAGGTGAATATTTGTACAGATCTTTAAACATTTTTGAAGATTTTTGAAATGCAAAAGAAATATCTTAAAATTTCAAAGGAAATTTTTTTGTGCTGAAAGATTAAAAAATAAAATTAGGAATACTTCAAGTCGGTCTAAAAGATATTAAGGAATTGGAAAAGTTTTGGAGAGGAGAAATATATTATTAAACTTTAAATAACTTCGGAAAATTAATTAGACAATTTTTCAAGTTCTCGTTTCAAATTTTCTAATGAATCTTAACTAAAATACATATTTATTATAAAAAAAAGTTGAAAATGTAGGGCTAATAATATAAGGAAATTTTTAGGCAATAGCCTCCAAAACATAGGAACCAGAAACACTGATAACCTGGGCTGTATTTAATGTTCCATTTTTCTTGATATAGTCCCCATATTGATAACCACTGGAAACTAATTTGCTCGGAATGATTCCCCGGTCCCGTTTACTAAACATAAACTCGACCTTGGGAATATCTT
>NC_046662.1:17213136-17214276 GCF_010883055.1 Belonocnema kinseyi | reverse complement strand
TCAAGATAAAATGCTGAGTATTTTAAAAAAGGAAACAAATCGTTGCAAATCTATTTTTTAAGAGCTGTAATTGGATTTGAAAGGTCCCACTGGGAAACATTTCTCCTAATTTTTGCTAGAAAAGTCTGCAGGAATTTTTCATAAATATGCAAAATACATCCGAAAATAAAGAGAATGGAAATCTAGTTATGGTTAAATTTAATTCATAATGCGACGCGATCTTGTAACTTGTACCATCAATGATTTAATGGCTTTAGGCAACTTTAGACTTTTTTACTCCCTTACGGAAATTCTGCGAATAGATCAAAGTTTAGTTTATGCCAAACACAAATCTGAAGGTTTTTAATTGCTTTATTCTACCTATATATTATTAATAATATACAATAATGTAATTTTCTACTAGAATTATAAATAAAATAGATACACAATGATGTTACTGTCTATTTATATTACCTTTTCCTCTAATCTTCATATATTCAGAAAAATCAGAAAAAAATTAGGCTCTATTTGCGACTGGTTAATTTTTCATTGTCTATTCTTATTTGTGGCTTCGTTGGTTCTATACATTATGGATGCCATATCGGCATGAAGCTCAATACAATGGATATGGATTATCCTCTAGAAATCTATTGTCTTTGATGTGAAAAAGTATAAATGTTAAGAAAATAAAGAAAACAAATGTACTTCAAAGAAGTAGGATTCACTTTCCATTTCAATTCCAATCTACGAGAAAACTAATAAGAACAGTCCATTTCAATCAATTCACCTATTAAAATATCATATTTCACTTTTACTTGAAGTTAAATTTAAAGACTAAAATATGAGTTGCTAAATGCACAGTTTGTTATCTAATACTTTATCCTTTACATTATAATAGATTTTCAAAATACTTCATCAATTTTTTAATTTACTCTGGAAATCTTAGTTCTGCACACTGTTTTCTATTTCCTGTATAAAAAAGACTCGATGAACCTATCCTAAAATCTTACATATCAAAAACCATATATAAAAAAAGTTTGTATAAGTTTCTGAAAAATTATTTATTATACAGTCTGTCAAGTTAAAGCGTGGGTGGCTTTACTCGCAGTCGGTAAGGTGTATCGACATGATTTTGGTGTCAAAATATTAAGAAGAGCTCCC
>NC_046662.1:17212357-17213036 GCF_010883055.1 Belonocnema kinseyi | reverse complement strand
ACCAATGAGAATAATTTGCTGACCAAAAGGCAAATTTTCAACAACGTATACGAATATTGAACAAAACTGTTAAACTATCCAAAGAAATAAAGTTTTAACTAAAACGATTAGTCATTAACCAAAAAATACAGCAGTTTAACTTTTTCGATTCTACACAATATTTTCGAGTTTATCTTGAAATGCGGCATTTTTCATCATTTTGTTGGTATGCTAGAAAATAGGTTCATTTTGTCCCTTAAAAATACCTCAAAATGAAATTGGAATGTAAATTTATAGTTCAGTTGTAGAAGGTCGTGAGAGCCCAGGTGCCCCACGCAAACTAGCCGCATCATTAACAGTGACCGGATTGTCTCAGTGGTTCTAATACTTTAACAAAATGATTTTTCTGTAATATTTGTTATCTACAGAGAAAACTTGGTTCGATTCTGCAAAGAGTGTGCCGGACACACGAAAATGTCATTGTTTTTTAACCTGCCGAAAATCGACTCTGCTTTTATGAAGTTTTCGTCATCTCCATAACAAGAAATCTCCTCGAAAAGAAGGATTACGAAGAGAAGAGCAAAGTGAACTATTTGATTTAAAAAATTATTTTGAAAATACCACTGGTTGAGGCTAGGGCACTTAAAAAATAAAATATTTCAAAACGAGAAAAGCTAGGAAAACCATCCACCACAATCAT
>NC_046662.1:17211924-17212342 GCF_010883055.1 Belonocnema kinseyi | reverse complement strand
ATCAAATCGGATTTAAAGTTTCATTTACAAGATATCCAAATCGTTTCCCAACTACAAAAGTAAGTTTCATTAAAAATTCTGGTTACACGTTAACAATAAAATCATTTTGTCAAGCATTAGAACCACCAAGATACTATAGCTTGCTTGGTAGCGCTGCAGCTAGTTGGCCCGGGGCACCTATAGTTTTATGACCTCCAACAACTCGACCAAAACTTTCAAACCTATTTTTGTTTTTAAATATTATTCAAAGGAAAAAATGAAGCCACGATTACGAAACTTCCTAATACCCTCATCAAAATTGGAATTCGGTAACCTACTCAGGAGTGGTGTACAACTGAAAGTTAGTGGTAGTGGTCAATAGTAGAAAAATCAGGTCCCTGTATCTTGAAAACATGTTAAACTAGGTGTGCCCCATTTA
>NC_046662.1:17204748-17211824 GCF_010883055.1 Belonocnema kinseyi | reverse complement strand
CAAGCTATCTAAGGATGGTACTATAGAACGCCACCTCAAGGTAGGCCTAGTGGCGCCATCTCTTGGTCAGGCCGGAAACTTATCAATCCACCCTCGTAGTAATAACTTTTCATTTAACACTACATATATTTTTATTATAATATTCCATTAAACTACATTCATACATTCTCCCTTAAAAATGTTTTAGAAAAATTCCGAATGTAGTACAACGTACGAGTATCTAAGTATGTCTATGGTCTAGTGGCGAGCATGCTAATTTTTTTTTAGATTTGATAGGGTATTTTTTTTGAAACCTTCTGTTTCCTTATGAGTGATACCTTATGAGTGATAATAAACCTTATGAGTGATAATTCATAATAACAGGACGTTATAATAGGATTGCAAAAAGCTCAGAAGTCGTCATATGTGTATCATCCTTTGGCTCACATGCGATTCTCTTTATCCACTTTACTGTTTCTTTTCACTGAAAATTAGAAAATATTGAATTTGAACATAAGCATCATTACGAGAGGGCTGAGCGTGAGTGAATTTATTCAAATTAGGACAAATTACGATTTCTGACGTAAATGAGTTTCATACATAATTGATATTTCTACCAAAAATCATTTTCATTTATAAACGTAAACACATAAAGTTATTTAGATAAGACAAATTTTGCACACATTTCTTGAATCCTCGGGCAAAAAAGAATTTTACTTTGAATCATAGAGAAATATTTATTTGCTCTGAGTTTAATTAGCGTCTCCTCATTTCAAAGCAATTTCTTTTCATTTGAAGAAATTTTTTTGATAGAATAAAAACTATTTTTCGTTTTAATAGAAACTTCTTTTTAATTTATAATGATTTTCCTTATTCACTAGAGTTTCATATTCCTATGCAGAAACCCCCATAGTTTAGATCAGGTTTAACCATTAACGAAGATTAGCTTTTTGTTAGGGCAGGTATACGCTCGAAGTTATAAACCGTGCACGTGTTGGAGTCATAAAAATACAACTCAAGAGATAAATTTATGTCTTCAAGGCATAAAAACTTGTCTCCAAGACATAAATTGAAGTCTATCTCCGTCTCAAAACTGAGACATGCTTAAGTCGACCTTTTCGACTTCAGCATGTCTTGATTGGGGGCAATTCATGTCTAACTCAAGTTAAAGAATTTTTATTCGAGAGGCACAGGAGAATTAGGGGACGGGCAGCACTAAACGGAAAGTTATGGATAGCGTAGTGAATAGGAAGTGCGAGGACATCTAAACAAGTATTGTAAGAGGGAGCCATAACATAGGAGGGCAAGTATGGGATAAACGAAGGGAAAGTTAGGTAAGGGGGTTTATTGGATGGGAGGTGGTGTATAAGAAATGTAGGAGTGAGGATGTATGGCGTGGTTAGTAGAGTTTGTATGGAAAGAACACTAGGAGTGTGAGAAAAGGTAGGATTGTGTGGAGAAAAATAGGAGTGGTTCAAGAGAGTTAGGTAGGGTTAGTAGATACGTTTAGTGAAGTGTGTAAGGATTCGCGCAAAAGAAGGCGAGAGGTATGAAAAGGAATTTTGATTCGAGGGAGTAAAGAAAGCGTAGTAGTTGTATTTGGGATAGGCCAGTAGAAAAATGGCAGTCGATGAGTGAGCAAATTAAGGGTGAGGTGGAAGTTTAAAAAGGGGTGAACTTTACCAGAAAAAATAGTTTGGAATTCATTTGTAAAAGATTAAACAAACTTACGTCGTCATATATTGGTTTACTTTTGTGTTTACTTCCGTTGGTGTCAAGCATGGTAACGCAGCTGCGATGACATTATATGTTAACTGCCTTAAAACAGAATCTGACGAACCAGGTTTTTTTAAATTAATATCTGACATTGCTTGAAGGTTGTAAGCTGCGTTTTTCATCCTAATATTGTTGTCAGCAAATTTACATTTATTTAAATCATCAGCCGTGACATTAAAAAAGGTTGATAAAGCTTCTTCTGGTTTATTTGGGTCAGTGTTCGGGGTCTCATTAGTTTTGCATTCTGAAAATCCTGAAAATTGAAAAAGTCATATTAGTGATAGAAACGTGAATATCCTATTGAAAAAGAAGCTTTCAAGAGAGGGATTATTTACAAAATATGTAGGGTGAGGTGTGTTTCAAACTGTTTTCAGGGCGTGGCTGTCATGTCTTACGCAAGTGGAATTTCAGTAAGAAAAGAGATTTAAATACATTATAACTTGAAGAAAAATTCAGAAGAAATTCGACTGGTTAGAGTAAAAGTAGAAGTTTTGATTCAAGGAGCTATATTTTTAACAATAAATGAAATTCCCCCATTTTTATTGAAAGTAAAACTGTAAATTATCAATAAAAAATGGAAAACCTTTCTGAGTTAAAAAATTCATTTTTAACTAAGAGAGGAAAACCGATAGTTTTTCAAAAACACAGTTATATTAAAATTTTTAATTTTCATAAAAAAAGTTTTTTTAACAAATTATTTTATTTTTCAACCGACAAGAATAATTTGCTGACTAAAGGGAAAATTTTCAACAACGTATATGAATTTTCAACGAAACAGTTAAATTTCTATCCAAAGAAGTAAAGTTTCAACTAAAACGATGAGTCATTAACCAAAAAATGTAGTAATTTAACATTTAACCACGTATTTCGACTTTCAATTTAACAAAAAACTGTAATAAAACAGGTAAATTATCAACTAAATACGATAAATTTTTTAACTAAATAAGGAAACCGCTAAGTTTTCAGGGAAAATCTTGTTGCTTTTTAGAAGCATTTTTGAAAGCTTTCTTAACAAAATCAAAATGATTTTTATGTAATATTTTTTATCTACAGAGAAAACTCAGTTCGATTCTGCAAAGAGTGTGCCGGACACAGAAAAATGCCATTGTTTTTTGACCTGCCGGAAATCGACTCTGCTTTTATGAAGTATTCGTCATCTCCATAACATGAAGTTTTCTCGAAGAGAAGGATTACAAACAGAAGAACAAAGAGAACTATTTAATTTAAAAAATCATTTTGATAGTACCACTGAGAGAGGCTACTGCATTTACCCAATAAAATATTCCAAAACGAGAGAAGCAAGGAAAACCTTCCACCACAATCGTTTATTATTTTACTACTAACTACTGTGTTCTAAAATCAAATCGGATTTAAAGTTTCATTTACAAGATATCCAAATCGTTTCCCAACTACAAAAAAGTAAGTTTTATTAAAAATTCTGGTTACACGTTAACAATAAAATCAATTTGTCAAGCATTAGAACCAGCATGATACTACAGCTTCCTTGGTAGCGCTGCAGCTAGTTGGCGCCAGGCACCCATAGTTTTATGACCTCCAACAACTCGAACAAAACTTTCAAACCTATTTTTCTTTTTAAATATTGTTCAAAAGAAAAAATAAAGCCACGGTTACAAAACTTCATAAAACCCTCATCAGAATTGAAATTCGATAACCTTCTCAGGAGTGGTGTACAACTGAAAGTTAGTGGTAGTGGTCAATAGTAGAAAAATCAGGTCCCTGTATCTTGAAAACATGTTAAACTAGGTGTGCCCCATTTACATAATTTTAAGACTTTCACTAGCACAATGATCTGACGACGTTGAAATAAAATTTGCGACAACCAAACCTTAGGTGGAAAATTGGCACCAAAGTAAGGATGTAGAGGTACTGATTTTAGGCCATTTATATACTGAAATTTCTAAGAAAGTTACCTTCTATCTATTTAAAGTGGGCTTATCACCAATTAGAAACACGTGTCTGAAACTAATTTCTCCTTATCAAGGTTTTATTTACTTAAACTAAAGCGCAGTCTGAAAAACATGCTTTTTAAATATAATTTATTATTTTACGCAGTATTTTTTTCGTTCTCAATCTTCAAGATACACTAATTTTAGGCCGCATATATTTTTTAATTTTTTAGACTGTGTTTTTATTCAAAGTGGGCACAGGGAAGAACGTTTTTCCCAATATTTTTAAACTTAAAATTACATCAATATGCAGAAAATTTTTATTTTTCTGCTTTGAAAGTTCAACATTTCAAATGAACATATCTTGCTTCATTACTCGAAAACTCATTTTTGGTTTAAAATGCAATTTCTTATTTAAAATGGAACAACGAAAAATAATTATTGTTTGTAGGAAGTTTTTCCTTCAATTTTCTAAAAACGCTTTAATGGTTAAGGATTTATCTATTTTTTTTAGACATTTTGTATTGTTGTTAATAATTAGATTTTTTAAATAAACATCGAACTATTAAATTTTTCTTTTAAATTTAATTGTCTTTCAAATTTTTTGTTTGTTAGAAGATTAACTTTATTAAAAATTCCTTAATATTTTTTTTATATAGAAAACTTCTGTTTTTGTCAGAAATTCAATGTATTTCTTAAAAATAATATTGTTGTTTTAGAAGATTTATAATTTCAGTTGTAAATGAATATTTCTGGTAGAAAGTCGAATTATTTCGTATGAAACGTTTTTTTTTTATTATTGGACAAGTCTACTTTTTTGTAAAAAATTAATTTCCTACTACAAATATTAATCTTCTTGATTAAAAATTAGTTTTTTAAATGGAAGATTTAGCGTTATAATAAATATTGTATTGGTTGAAAAATCAACCATTTACATGAAGAATCAACTACTTTGTTAAAATTTCTTTTCTCCTTTTTGTATACAATTTGAATACAATTTTAAAAATGTAATTTTTTGGTAAAAGATTTATCGATTTCTTCATACTTTTATTCACTTGGCAGAAAATTCAACCATTTTAGGAAAATGCATTTATTTTGTTGAGAATCAATCGTATTTTTTTGAAAGTGCAACTTTTTTATAGAAAATTAATCTTCTTCGTTAAACATAGATTTTTTTAGGAAGTTGGATAGAATTATTAACATTCCATTCCTTTTCAGTTTAATTGTTTGTTCTTTTGTTTTACTAAAAATTCAACCATCTTTTTAAAAATGTATCTTTTAGGGTAAAGATTCATCACTGTAGTAGAAAATTAATTTTTTGTAGTGAAAACTGAACTATTTTCTTATAAATTTGTTAGTGTTTTTTTGTGTAAAAAATTCACATTTTTTGTCTCAAATTGAGCTACTAAGTTAATATTTTGTTTGATATCATTCTACTGTTAAATTTTGCGAGTTAATATTGTTCATTTCAAAATTAGGCTGATGGGTTGAAAATTAATGTAATTTATTTTAGTCTTTTAACTAGAAAATTAATCTTCTTGCGTGTAGCTTCTACTATTCAGAAAATATTACTTTCTTCGTTGATGATTTATAATTTTTGTTGAAAATTTATTTTTCAATTTAAAATTTGACTATTCCTTGTGTGACTAAAATTTGATATTTTTGGTTAAGAAGAAGACATATTCTTGTACACTTCTAAAAAATTATAAATTATTGCACGAAATTGGTGTAAATATTATAATTCCCATATTAATATAATTTTATAACGATATGAATATATTGTCCATATATTGGCTCTCATAATAATTAAAATTATGGAATCATTCCAAGTATTAAAAAGTAAAGAAAAATGAAAGTAAACCACAGGGAATAATATCACTATCATTTTCTAAAAATATAATGTTTTCTGAAATTTAATGTTTGTTCACAAAAATCTCTTATCCTTGAGCTAAGTTACGTCACACTAAAAGAATAGGGGACGAGTAATTTCCACATAGAAATTTATTGATAATGGGATTAAATTAATAATCAAATATGAAATAATACATGAAGTTAAAATACATTCACTTAATAAGCGCATTATATATTATTTTCTCTTTTTATAATTTAACGATTTTTTCATTTTCTATTAAAGAGACTCTGAAAATTTAAAAATTTTTGGAATTTCGAATATAATCTTTTAAGGGAATTTTATTAATTACACGAATTGAAAATTCTGAAATAAAGGACCCAGCACAAAATGTACATAAATTGGCTTTCAACAGATTTTGAATGAACTTCGTAAGAATATAGTTCTCAAAGTGTGCATTAAAATTTCTATTGGCACAAAGTCCAAAAATGGAGAGTTTTTGCGTTACTGAGGGTTAAACATGCATCCATTTTAACAAACATTAGCAAATAGCTTGAAAAGATATTTTTTATTATTATTTTAGTTATTGGCCTCTGACGAGGAAATGCAAAGGAAGTCATCACAATAAGACACAGGTCATGTTTGAAGGGCATTCAATGGGAACTTCTCATTTATTTCTAATATTTAGCGTATAAGGAGGTGGTATGATTAGGAAGTCAATATAGAGCCCATGAAGGCAAGATATCAGCATGAAGCAGATGCCTTGCGTTAAAGTATGAATTTAGTCAATTGCCCTGAAAAAAAGAAATGCCAGCCCTCCCTGTGTGCACAAAATTTGGCGACGTCTTTACGACATGGTCACGACATCGTTACGACATCTTTACGTCTTCCTGTGTCCATATCGTTTCGGTGTCTTTGCGATATCGTAGACTTCGTCAGATCATACGACTTATTAATGATATCGTAAAGACACCTTAACGATATGAACATAGGATGTCGCAAAGTTGTCGTAAAGATTCCGTAACGATGTCGTAAAGACGTCGCTAAACTTTGTGCCCACTGAGGTATGTCGCGACCGATCGCAGTGCAGTGCAGTGGCAGGCATTTGGTTTTCTTTAGCGCGGTTGACTAAGTTCACAATCTAGCATGAAGCATTCGTTTTCCTGATATTCAGACTTCTTTCCGGCCTAATTAATCGGTTTTGTTATATCTGCGGTGAATACTCTTCACTGCACGAGAAGCGTTGCATGTCAGATACGAGGGTAGTTCAATAAGTCCTTAGAATGACCAACAGATGGCGCGCGAATCGCTCCAAATCATCTGTTTTCAGTCAGCACCACTCCCGGCTAGATATATGGTGCAGTCACAGTCCACATCTTCTGAGTTTACGTGTTTTTATAACCAATTGAAAAAAAAATTGTTCGCTAAGAAAAATGGAAAAAAAAACAAGATCAGAGCGGTAACAAACATTTTCATTTAAAGGGTTTAACTCCATATGAGATAAAAATGAATTGGACTCAGTTCATGGCACATCTGCCCCTGCCTTAGCAACGGTTTATAACTGG
>NC_046662.1:17200347-17204648 GCF_010883055.1 Belonocnema kinseyi | reverse complement strand
GACGTCATTGCCTCTGTAAGTGCTTATTTTGAGGAACTTCCGAAAACGCACTTTTCTGAAGGATTAAAAAAACTTGAAAAGCGATTGACCAAGTGTCTAGAGGTCCAAGGAGATTATGTTGAAAAATAAAAAAAAATTTACCCAAAAAAAATTGTTTTTATACTTCATTCGAAGGACTTATTGAACTACCCTCGTAGTTTGAAAAATTAATTACTATCGGTATTTTTATAAAAAGCTCTTTTACTGAGAGAAATAGTAAGTACATGATTTGAGGATCATACATCAACAGGCATCTTCGAAACTTTTTTTTGCTTTTATTTTGTTTTCTTTTCACAAACGTCTCCTTATTAAGTGCAGCCAACCACTGGTTCGATTAGATGTGGGCCAATTATTAGATTTTCTAATCTTGACACTTAAATTAAAGAAAAACTTACAGTTAGGGCTTATCAAGTTAAACTTGTACCTTCTTACGTGCAAGACAAACTGTGACGAGATAATGACAAATAATTTCACATTGAGATGCTACAAGGGTACAATCGAATACCACAACTAGGATTTATAAAATTCAGAGTTTTCTATTGACTTCGAAACGTGCCTTTTCATGAACACTGGAATGCCTGAAGACGCATAGTAATAATGAATTGGACAAGGGTGTGGCTAAAGATGTAGTATTTACTCCCAGAGAAGGATACTATTTTAAACTCCACTCTGGCATTTAAACGTGTGGAACTTGTTCACATATAAGCAGCGTATTATGGTTTTCGGGATATGCTCACGGCCAAAACAGAATTTGTTATCCATCACCAAAACTCATTAAGACCATACACGAAGCTGAAAATTGTTTGCAAGTAAGAGATATTGAGTTACGGAAAGTTGTTAACGTGTAGTTGCGTATCGTAAATCCAATGGCTTGATATTGATAAAATGCTAGTCATTTCTTGATTTTATTTGCTAGACATTGAATCAGTCTTGCTCGTTTCTTGCCAACTGCGGGAAGCTCTACCATCAATTTTACATTAATTATGATAATTAAAAAGAGTAGTGAGAATTGATTTAGATCTGAAAATAAAATAATGTTTCTCATCAGGATCCAAGACTGAGTTCATTAAACTACCTCCAACGCGAAACAGTTTTCGAGAATCTAAGAAAGGGTCTAAACGACCTAATTGACTTTTGAAAGGAAGAGACCTTTTCGACGATAGATCATTAATGTTTGCTTCAAAATACAATTGTTATTTCTGTCGAATCCAATCTAGGTTCGACGTTCCTCAATGTTCGCTCTTCTAAGTTCAATTCAGGATTGACTGATGATGGAATTCTAAAGCAAAGATCTGGAAACAGCAACCAATTTGGGCCTCGCCACCAAAGAGAAAATGGTGATATCTTCTTCGTTTGACCTTAATTGGCTAGATATTAGCAACATCTTGTTAATATCTTGTCTTCAGAAGCTGGATATTAACTAAATCTTGTTCATGACAAGTGTTTGTCATCTGGATATCGACTACATCTTGCGCATGTCTTGCTTGTATTTTCTGGATATTGTCCAAACCGAGCACAAATTTGATCGAGACTTTGAAGAATACAATTTTATAAAGTTTAGTAAAAGTCGAACAAAAGTCATTTCATGTGCATTTTGTGGGGTGGTCCTTTAGTGTTCTGTAGTTTGTATTTAATTAGGTTTAATTGGTATTTTTTTTTCCAAATAAAAACTATCGGAACCACTTTAAAGTAGGTCACTTTCTGAAGCAGAAAATTCTCACTATTCCATTTCTAATAAAAGGTCAATCTTTTTTGTTCAAAGTTTCGACTTGCCCAAATGACGAGGGGCCATCTCGGTAGAACGAAATAAAAAGGTGCATTCTCGGGTGGTGAAACACGGAAGCTTCAAAATCCTATATAAATAGTATTGGAAACACGATCGCCCTCTGAAGTAGGAAACCTTTTTATTTCCTTCTCCCAAAGTGGAACCTTGTCATTTGGACACGTCGGTCTGTCTATTTGGTTAACTGTTGCATTTTAGTAAATGAACTTAATTATAGTTTTATTATTGATGAATGTTTATAATAAAATGACTCAAGCTTAACATATACGAGAGACAAATTTCCACAAATTATGAGAAATGTCAAAAAACTTCAAAATTACCAGAAACTTTCAAAAATTTCAAATATTACTAAATTTAAAAAAATTATAAAATATTTCAAACAATGAAAATTTTCCTTTGTCTCAATTGTGTCTTGAGAATTTTTGATTATAGAGAATTTTGAATTTCGCTAATATCGTATACATTTTGCAATATTATTCTTACGGGAATTTTATGTTTTGGATTTTTGCTTTCTCGAGAATTTAAATTAATTTTTATTAATTAATAATTTCATAATTTAATGCTTAATATCCAGTTTAAGAGCATTATGGCATCATGTTCTGAAAAAGTCAGTAAAAAAACTGTTTTCGATTAAAAAATAATAGACGTAAGTTTGACTGTACAAAAATATTTGGTATTTGTTGAGTTTTTTGCTCAATGCCATCACCCCTCTAAGCCATGGATGTAGAGTAACCGTGTCCATGGCACTTTGGCGCCTAGGGATTACGAATGTGGCCTAACGGCCTTTCGGGGACGCCGAACGACCTCCCCGAGTATTTAGTTTTACCCTTGCATGTGGGTCTCTGCAAGGGTGAACCTTTTATTTCCCTAGCTACTCGTGGCAATCAAAATGGACCACGCAAACTCAATTTCAAATGAAGAAGGAGAAAAGAGTTGGCGGAGGAGGGAAAGGGGCTGGGTCCTAATGGGTCTCACATAACTGATCCATCTCAGTATGTTTCAACAGCAATCCCCAGGAAGGTCGCGGCTGTGCCCCCAGCTTTTCCGGGAGCTAAGGGTGTGACACTCGGTCTGCATGAGGCTACGGAAACGGGAGTGACTGACCCTCTGACGATGGTGATGTCGGATACGAGATATCCGGACTCGCTGCTCACTACAGAGCAGATCGAGCTTTTCAGGGAGGCTACCTAGAGGACGCTCGAAAGATTGTCTCTGCACCCGTAGTTTTACAGATAACTAAGAAATGCACTTTCTTAGGTGCACAGGTCAATCAGAGACGTGGATACCCTGGAGATGGAGGCTGGGTTTCTTATGGAATCCATCAAATCTACTTATGAAAGTAGTTGTTACCCTTCAAATGTCCGAAAGGCTGGAGAGACACACTAATGGAATGTAAAACTCGAAGAGCTTCACCGGGAAATCAGAGAGAGGTTCAGATGTTTATCAGACGTTTATCCAGCCTGACCGCGAGGCGGTCAGGCTGGATAAACTGCGTTCTCGAAATCCGGATGATATTCTCGGAATTCTAAAATTTCCCGGCGGGCGATACTCAAACTCTGATGTGGATACATTGGCTCACCTAATCAAGGCGCATTTTCTGGGCATCACAAAGTCAGTAGGAGAGGAAACGACACCTCCGAGGCAATCAAAGCCGCCTGCGGGCCAACTGGCCCCGAAACGGCGACAAGCTAACAAGATGGTTACACCAGCCAGGGTCAGGTAGGTCCTGAACTCCTTCAGTCCTTACAAGTCTCCTAGAGAGTATAGCATATACCTAGTCCTCTTACAGAGGGTTGACGAGGTCATCATTGAGCTAATTGTGATTCTTGCTATGGCTAGTCTTACGCAGGCGGGATCGGTTATACTTCACCCAAGGATTTCTGACCTATTAGCCTAACATCTTTTCTGATAACAATAGTGAAAAGACTCGTGGACAGATATATCTGCGATAAGGTATTATCAAGTAGTTCTCTTAACAAGCAACAACACGCAACTGAAGCAGAATGGCTTCGCGATTTGAACCTTTATGGACATCGAAGAAGCCTATAACTAAACCTTTTGATATGTTAACCAATAGGAATCGAACCACGACTAAGGGTGATGCCACTTTATGTGGAAGCGTTGACTTTGATTTTCCGCAATAAGGTGTTTTATAACCCTTGCTGGGGTGGCTGGTAGTGGATGAACTGCTTCATCTATTTACAAGTCAGAGCCACCACGTTATAGACTATGCGGATGATATACTAGTTGTCCTGCGCGGTCAATATCTGTATGTTCTCTTCAGAGTGATGCAGCAAGCACTAAGAATAGCAGATTCATGGTGTTAGAGGACTAAACTATCAGTCAATCCGAGTAAGATGGATGCAGTTGTATTTACCAGAACGTACAGTCTGTCAAGTTAAAGCGTGGGTGGCTTTACTCGCAGTCGGTAAGGTGTATCGACATGATTTTGGTGTCAAAATATTAAGAAGAGCTCCCT
>NC_046662.1:17195189-17200247 GCF_010883055.1 Belonocnema kinseyi | reverse complement strand
CAAGTGGGAAACCACAACTACATTGGAATTGGCTGGCCAAAAATTGTAAATCAAAGGGAAAGCCAAATATCTAGGAATCATTCTGTATGAGAAGCTGTCATGAAACGAGCACCTGGAAAACAAGCGCAAGAAACTAGTAGCGACTATTTGGCTCTGTTAAACAGCCATTTGAAAAAACTAGGGCTTGAAACCGGAGACACTTATGTGGATCTACACAGTGCTCTTGCGACCCAGACTAACCTGCGCGGCAGTCGTCTGGTTGATCAAGGTCAAACTGTCTACTGTGAAGTCCCGACTAGAAAGGGTCAGGAGAATGACTGTAAAAGGTATAACTGGTGCTTTGAAGTCGACATATACGGTGGCCCTGTGGGCACTAATAGGTTTGTAGCCCCTCCATCTCACCATAAAGGCCGTGGCTGCCAAGGCGGCCTGGAGATTAAATATGGTAAAAGATAGCAATATCTCTACAGTTATGCGGTCACTAATTGACATAGCGAGGAGGCCAGCACTGAGCATGCTTAAAGACAGAATTTCCGCTTGTCGCCACTTTTTTGATAAGAAGTACCGAGTTAGCCTATCCACGAAAAACGAATGGCCTAACGGTGAGGCACACCTGCCCAGTGGTGGAGACAGCTGACGTACAGAAGGCTTTAGAAACAAGGAGAACGCTGGAGTAGGTGTATATCGTAAAAGGAAAGGAACGGGCTTTACGCTTGCAATGGGGTCCAACGCAACAGTCCCACAATATGAGATTATGGCCTTGCTCCAGTGCGCTTATAAGGCAATGGAGTATGGCAATAAAAGAAACATTTGCATCTGCTCAGACAGCAGCGCTGCTATCAGGGTTCTGAATGGAATACACCACGTCGCTACTAGTGTGGGAGTGCTTTGAGGCACTAAATAAGCTAGCGACAGAAAATCGAGTCACTATGCTCTGGATTCCTGGACACAGTGGCATCAGAAGCAATGAGATATCAAACAGGCTAGCAAAGCTATCTGATTGTGCAAAAAGGATATTGAGACTTCTACTCATATGTTCTGTCATTGTCCTGCGATTACCGGGAAACGTGTAACAGTCACAGGCAGTTACTTCATCAATGATTCTGATATACCAGCCAACAGCGTGGCTGCGGTCCTCTCCTTATGAAGATGGTTTTCGCGCCATGCTTAGGGCAAGGGCACGCAGCGGGATGACCCAAGCGCCAAAAACTATGACAGCCTCAACCCAGAAAATTAATAATAATAATAATAATAATCACGGAATGCGCTTCTAAACAAAAGTTGAAAATGAAAATGATCGGTTTATTTGAAACTTTTATGCTTTCACCGCATATGGCGTTCAATCGTCCTTACTGCATCATTTTAAATCACACATTTTTTATTGTATTTACATCTGGGGATTTTTAGGATCATTGTAAGACAGTGATTCTATTTTGTTCATATCACTGGCTGGACCGGCAGCTGCGATTTTTTCGGTATTTTAAAAATAAAATTGATCTTTTTAATTTTTCTACTACCCTTAAAATCCTTTCTCATGTGGGTGAAAACATTTCACAGTGATTATTGTAAATGCGTTTTTAAATCATTCAAGCTATTAGTACAAATAATACAATTAAAATAGTAATTCTTTTTGAAAAATATTTTCCGGGAAATTTTGAATTAAAACATTTCTTCATAAAAATCGTTATTAGCTATTACGAAAATTAAATAATTCTAATAATGGTTGAGGAAGGAATCATTTTTCTCAAAAAAGAAACCAAAAATTGAGATATAGTAATAACTCTGTATTAAACACTATATATATTTTTTGATTACAGTAAATCACACTAAATTCACACATTCTCCTTCAAGAAGAAGTCTAGTGTTTCAACATTAGACATTAGTTTCAAGCCTTATACTAGAGTAGTAGTTTAGAACAATAATAGGTTATGATTAGATTGTAGAAAGATCAGAATTCGTCATATGTGTATCTTCCTATAGGTCACTTGCCATTTGTCATTTTCTTAATCCAGTTTAATGCATCTTTAATCTGAAAATGAAACAAGATAAAATTCAAACTTTATCATAATCAATTCAGCGTTGTGTGTGCGTGTAGCTTTTCAATTTAAGAGGAATCATGATTGTTCATGTGAAAAGTTAGTATACGTTATTGCCATTTCTATCAAAAATGATTTTAGATTTGCATAAAAAATAGTAGAAGTCCTGGGCACAAACTCCTATAGTTTTGGCCAGATGATCAACGTACCTCTTTGCGGAAAGGTGTAGTAGGATTCGCAGGAAGGGAGAATAGAAGAGAAAATATAATGGCTCCTGAGGGGTGAGTGGAAAAAGGTATTAATGCATAATGTACGGATAGAAAAAGTATGTATAAGGTAGTAAAAAAAGGGTTTTAGCGATAGTAGGGTTAATGGAGAAACGACTCTAAGAGAGAACAGAGTAAATGTGGAGTGGGCACAGGAGAAATAGAGGTGTGGCTGAACTAGAAGAGAAGTTATAGGTGGAGCAGTAAAGGGGAAGAGGAAAAGCCTCTATTAGACTATTTTGGTAGGAAGGCATGACATGGAATGCAAAGTAGGAGATCAAAGAAGGGGAAGTTAGGTGAGAGGCGGTATTTGATGGGATTTTGTATAGAAGGAATGTAGGGGTAAGGAAGTATGGCAAGAGTAATAGTATAAGTACAGGGAGAAAACTAAAAGTGGGAACGAAGTAATTGTATAAAAGGATGGACCAGTAGGTAAGTGGCAGTCGTGAAAGAAAGGGATAGTGAAAGAGGTGTGGGCAAGTTAGAAGTTTTGTAGAGGAAGAGCATCTAAAAGACTATTTTGGTAGGAAGGCATGACATGGAATCCAAAGTGAGGGATCAAAGAAGGAAAAGTTAGGTAAGAGGCGGTATTGGATGGGATTTTGTATAGAAGGAATGTAGGGGTGAGGAAGTATGGCAAGACTAGTAGTATAAGTACAGAGAGAAAACTGAAATTACGAAGGAAGTAATTGTATGGAATATGGTTTAGAATGAATTTAGGGGGGCGTATGCGAACGAATTTGGATTTACGGGAGTGGAAAAGGCGTGGTAGGGGTATTTGGGATGGACCAGTAGGTAAGTGGCAGTTGTGAAAGGAAGGTATAGTGGAAGAGGGATGGGCAAGTTAGGGGTGTTGTAAGAGCTTAGAAAGGTGAAAAACTTTACCTGAAAAAATAGTTGGAAATTCATATATAAACATTAATTACACCTACCCCTTCATGTGTAGATCCACTTTTGCGTTATTTTCCTTTGGTGTCAAGCATGGTAGCGCCGCTGCGATGATACCATTAGGTTCTTACATAGCTTGAAGGTTGTTTGATACGTTGTTGATCCTAATATCGTGGTCAGAAACTTTAAATGCTTTCAAATCATCAGCCGTTGTAAAGAAATATTTTTCTAAAGCATCTTCTGAGCTTCTTGCGCTTCCTGGCGGGTCTGGTGCAGTTTAGCTTTCTGGGAATCCTGAAAATTAAAAAAAATTTAATTCGTAACATAAACGTCAAATACTCTATTGGAAAATTAATTCCCAATTTGTCTTAGAGAAAAACTGGTTATAGTTGATATTTTAATAAATATAAATTTATTTTAAATGAACATGGTTGATAATTTTATAAAAACGTCTATGGAGATTTAAAGATGACCTGAAAAAATAATTGTTTTATATAATTAGTTTCTTCATTTATACTCACCGACAGAAATTGCTACCAAAGTAATTATAAATATCTTCATAATTAAAGTTATTCGAAATTTACGTGAAAAATCAGATAACGATTCTTTCAGTAGACACAATAATTGAATTTCTTTTAGTTCTGATACCGAGTTAATGATTTAGAACCACTTATATACTGAAATTTTTAAGAAAATTACCTTGTATAGATTTAAAAAGGGCTTATCACCAATAAGAAGCACGTGTATGAAACTTATTTCCCCTCATCAAGGTTTTATTTATCCGAATTTGAACTCAGTCTAAATAACATTTTTTCAACTAGAATTTAACATTTCACGAAACTATTAATTTAATCAATAATAATCAATAAGTTTTTACAAATTTTGTTTTTTTTTGCCTTAAATGCTCAACATTTTGGATGAATATACCCTTCTTTATTGTTCGATTTAATCTTTTGTTGTAAATTTAATTTTTTTTATTCAAATATCATTGCCCTTAGTTAATAATTTATTTTTCTTTCTGGAAATTCAAGAATATTCAAACAGTCAATTTTAAAAATAAAAATTTAACTTTGTGGCAGAAAAGTGATTTATACATTTAAACATTGATAATTTAACGATTCAATTTTTGCTGAAAATGTCTGTTTTTCCTTTGCAAGAAATTGTTATAAACAAATATCTAAGTATTCCATTTTTCATTAAAAATTGATCCAAAAATATGAATGTAAAAAGATGAAAATTTATTTGTTTAGTTAAAAGTTTGTCTGCGTTTTTGTTCATTAGAATTAAAGTTATAATTGAAAATTTCACTACTTGATTTTTCTTTAATTTTTTTGTTTGTAAAAATTAAACTGTTAGTTTTGAAATTAATTTACTCTACTCAGAATATGATTTTTTATTATAAAATTCATCGTTACTTGTACATCACCAAAAAATTGTAAATCATGGAAAAAATTATCATAAATATTATATTGTCATATTATTATGATAATATGTTAATAATATACTATTCATCATTATTGTACTACAATAATGACTAATTCAACTAATTATAATTACTATGTTAACATATAACTACTACATATTACCTAATATTTTATGATATTAATTTTTATCATTGCATTTATTGAATAAATTGAGCTAATTCAAAATAATGTCAAAATAAATATAGAATATTAAAAATAACTTTTGCTTCGTTCTCTGAAATATGACCTTGCTATCTGAGACTTCCTGTTTATTCATGACAATTTCTTATGAGCGAATTTTAATTATTATACTTTAAAGAGATCAAGAGTATGTACGAGAAACAGTGTCTATGTGGAATATTGTTTTTTTTTAAATAAATAAATAATGAACTATAAAATAAAACA
>NC_046662.1:17187099-17195089 GCF_010883055.1 Belonocnema kinseyi | reverse complement strand
AGGAATGCACTTTTTTATTTACTATTCTTTGTTTTATATTTTAATCTAATTTTTGTTCTTCAGATTTGTTAATTTTATCATTTTTTGTCAGCAATTGATCCGCTGGCGATCAAACCGGGACACGGGCGGATTCAGCCTGAGAAGTATTGTCCTGAGTGTCAATTTAAAAAATCTTTCTAATTTCAATTTTAAAGACTGATACTTGTAGAACATTTCAAGGCGCTTGTTTTTTTCGTCTTGCAAAAATTTGTAGGTTTTGTAGTTTTTGAGATAATTGGTAAAAAGTGGATTTTTTGAAAACGAAAAATTCCAATCTTTTTTCACTTCAACTCGCGCTAATTTAGCCAACTTTCATCATTTCTTGATTTTCCCAATACAAAGTATGTGTTTAAGTCTTCTGAAACAATCTAAGAAACAAAAACGCCTCGTTTAGCGAACGAATTATAAGCTACGAAAAGCTTTGAGGGAAAAAATTGTTCATTAACGTTCAAAGAAGTTTTCTGGAAAGTTTTAGATCAATTGGATTAATAGTTCAAAAATTATGAATGTTTTAAAATCCAAGCGGTAATCTTGACGCTGCCCAAAAACGTGCCTGGCCGGCTACGAACGCGCTGCAGCGAACGACGTGAGGGTCAAGTCAATCTTACAAAACAAATGCACAACAGTCACTTTTTTTGTCATCTTCTATGAAATTCTACAAATAAAGCATAGAATCAGCGAAGTGATTGTTTCTTATAATAGTTGGAAAAGCATTTTTTTTGTTGAGATTATTGAGATTTTTGAAATATTTTTGAGAATATCAATTAAAAAGAAAAAGATATTAAAATGAAACAAGGTAGAAAAAGAACTAGGAATGAAGATTCGTGGATTGAAAATAAGAAAAAATGTTCCAGAAATCACGTACGATTGGAAACCGTCAATACAATTTTTAAATAAATTTTAATCATAAATTTAATATTTTATGACTTTTTTTATTCTTAATTTTTTTAATAATTCTTTTACTGAACTATATATAATATGTGGATAGTCTGAAGTAATTATTTTTAATTTTTATTGACAAAGTTAATAGCATTATTTGTTATTTGTTTAGGGAAAAGAATACATGACAAAGTCTAAAACTAAAAAAGACGGTATTGCTAAAGATATTCTAATCCCAGAGAGATCTTTTAAACCTATTGAATCCTGCTGTGGAGAAAAATGTTACCTAAAGTTTTCAAATGTGCAACAAGAAAAAGTACATACAAATTTTTAGAATCTCGGGAACTATAATGAACAAAATGTGTTTCTCAGAGGATTGTTAAAATCCAAGGATCCTATCCAAACGAACGCAGGTGAAAAACTAGGACGGTTAATTCATTGGATATATTTATTTCCTACTGACGAAGAAAATGTTCCGATCTGTAAGAAATTTTTTGTGCTTTTCTATGTTTGAGCAAAAGAAGAGTTGAAAATGTTCGAAAAACGATTTTAAATGAGCAGCCTTTAAAAAATTTGGCAGGTGGAGTACGCGAAAGTTGTCTTAAATTAACAGAAAATTAAAAAAAACAATGATTGAAGAGCATTGCAAATCAATTCCACATCACAGTTCACATTACAAACTCAATTCTACCAACCTAAAATATTTTGATAATCCTTCACTAAATCTTGTAGAACTTTACAAATTATTCGAAAAATATTATAAAAAAAAACGGGGGCTGAATTGACAATAAGTCAAACCTTTTATTTTAAGTATTTTAACCGAAATGTTGGATTCAGTTTTCAATTACCTAGAACTGACGTGTGGAATACTTGCTACAAAAACGAGACAAAGGGAGAGGTAAACGAAGAAGTAATTAATCACAAAAACAATTCTGAAATTTATTTGAAGTTAAAAAAGCAAATACTCTCTGAAAATAATAGTCTATGCTGTGAATTGGATTTTGCACAGAATTTGCCACTACCGAAAATACCCGTGTCTGCGCAGTTTTACCTACATTTAGCATGGCTTTTTCTATTTAACGTAAATGTACATACTACGGACCAGAGTTACGTGTTCCCTATTCTTTAGGGAATTGTAAAGAAGGGTGCTAACTCTGTTTTCAGTTTTATCAAATACGCGGTATTAAAAGAATTTGCTAAAGACAAGTTCAACAGCATAACATTATTTGCAAACTCATGTCCGGGACAAAATAAAAACTACACAGTGTTTCATTTTTTGGTTTTATTGTCCATTTATTTGCAAAGCGAGATTAAATATGTGTTTATAGTTCAAGGCCATTCCCATTGCCAGTGCGATAGGAATTTTGGCACATATTCGCAAAAGCTGAAAAAATTAGAATGAATTGAAACTGAAGCTGAATATGTAGAAATGATTCGCAATGCTCGTCCACCTTCATTCACAATGGTCGAGAAGTGTGAAGATCTTCTGCAAGATTTTGAAAAATGTTTCAAAGGCAAAATGCGAAAGCCAAAAAATTTCCAAATCAGCAAAGCGTTCGTTTTGCATGTTTTTCCTGATGAAAAAGGGGAAGTTTTTGACAACTATGAGTTGCAAAATCCAACAACTTTTTTCTTTAAACCTACGCTTAAACTAAAAAATCTTTCGAAAAGTTTTCCGTCCCGAATTGGATTAAAAGCTGCCAAAATAAAGGATGTAAAAATCTCTTCCATTATTTAGGCGCTAAAGGAAAAAAATTTTTCGAATCATTTTTTTTTAAAGTACAAAATCAGAATCCAGATGCCGAAGAAACTGAAGAGAGTGACGAAAATGACTAAAAGTAGTTTCTAATCAAATATTGTTTGATTAATTTATTCTTGTTCAATAATATGCATAATATTATATGTTGCATGTTTAATAAATGAATTATTTTAATGATAATATCTGGAGTTACTGTTGTGCATTTGTTTTGGTAAGATTGACTTGACCTTCACGTCGTTCGCTGCAGCGCGTACGTAGCCGGCCAGGCACGTTTTTGGGCAGCGTCAAGATGACCGCTTGGATTTTAAAACATTCATAATTTTTGAACTACTAATCCAATTGTTCTAAAACTTGCCAGAAAACTTCTTTGAACCTTAGTGAATAACTTTCTTACTGAAAGCTTTCCGTAGCTTAAAATTCGTTCGCTAAACGAGGCACTTGAAGGTTAAAATTCATTACTTTTGCATTCCCTCAAAAAAAATTTATAACTTTTTTGTTTATTACAATATTCTCGTTTTTCTTTCTTAGATAGTTTCAGAAGACTTAAACACGTAGTAAATAATAATTAGTTTGAATAACTCTAAACAAGTTTTTTAAGAAATGTAAATTGTAGTTTTTGTAAATTATTATTGCTCTTGCAATAAACCCTTGTTATTTTGTTGCTCTTTTGCTCTGGGAAATATTTTTAAGATTTTTATTTTCAACCTAACATACTTTTTTAAATAAAAACTATTAAGAAGCATATACAACAAGTTTTACTACAACTACTACAACTATTTTAAAGAATTTAGAAGTTTGGAGATCAGCAAATTTTTTTCTTGACATTCATCAAAAAATTATTTTTTATTTCTAAAAAATACTTTTCAGAAAATATTTTTAAAATTATATCATAGTCAAAACAAATTTGTATGTGCATATAACAGTTAAACTGTTAATAATTTAATAATTAATATTAATTTAAAACTAATTAACATATTATGATATTTTTAATTTAATATCTTTCATTTTATACTTTTAAATTATTGAGCGTTTAAATTTAAAAAATTCAATTCTAAAAGTTCACAATTCAAGAGTTTAAAAATTTTCCTGAACCTGTCAAAGAGACCTAAGAATAGATTAATTTATTTTGTTTATTAATACAAATATAATTTTCCTAAGATTTTTGAGAAAATTCAAAAAGATTGTTAAAGATTTCGGATGCTTTTAAAAACAATCTAGAAAATTGTATGAAAAATTTTTGTTTCTTACAGGATTTTATAAAATATTACAAATAAATGAAGTCCGTTTAAAAGACATTTTCAACTTTTAGAAGTTTATTTTTTAGAGTGACTGAAATTTTTATTTTAATACGGAAAAATCTTTCAAAAGTTCTCCTAAAAATTGATTTTTTTATTAAAAAAATGATCTCTAATTTTTCCAAGAATCCTAAGAACGTCTTTTGTAGTTAACAACTAAAACTACAAATAAATGTACTGAATGTTTTAAATTTTTGAAAGTCTTTACAAATTAAAAATGATTTTTTTAACATTTTAAAATTTGCATACCATTCAAATATATTTTGAAGCGAATCGAATATTTTTCATTTTGCTCAATTAGAAAAAATGCATCGAAATCTTCCAGTGCTGTGCAGCCAATAATTTTTGAAAACTTTCAAACGTTTTCAAATCTTTTTAAATCTTTTTAAATGTTCTATGGGATCTAATTTTTTTAAATAAAAAATTCCTTCAGTAATCTTAGGATTTTTAATTATTTCACAATTTTTTCAAAACTTCTCAATATCTGCTGAAAGAAATTCAACAAACAATTTTCCAATTCCAATAGGTCATTTAATATTATTATTTTGTTCTTTCATCAAGACTGCTAAGAACATTCAGAAATGAATTTTATTTTTTAAGTTACTTTCAGACATTACAATTTTAAATGTTTAGATTTTAAATTATTGCAATTGAACATGTTGTGCTTTTGTGAATTACACTTTCCACTCTAATCTTATTACACTAATTAAAAAAATATGGAAAATATGAAAGAATAGAAAAACATATTTAACTATTACACCTCTTAAATTCAAAAACGTGATTTATTTTATTTTCCTCCGATTTAAAATGAAAGTGTAATTTCAAACACTTATAACTCGTTTTTTAAATTTTGAACCAAAAAATTCGAAATTTTCAATTTTCAAGAACTTTTAGTCAAAGACGAATTTTGAAGCACAATAATATAATTTGAAAGGAAAATAAACGATTTAACAATAAAATATCTAAAAAAAAAAAGTAATTAATTTTTAACAAACAATAAATTATCAACAAAAGAATTTAGAATTCTACCAAAAGCTTGAACTTTTAACCACAAATTATATTATTAGTTTCATTCAAAATTGGTCTTTTATTAGTTAATTATTCAGCTCTTTTCGTAAAATTTGGCCTTGCTTATTAAAAATTTAACCTTTTTTATTGCAAACATTGCATATTTCCTGGATAACTATACAACCGTTTTGTTGTAATTTCAAATATTTTCTTAGAAAATTTACTTTTTGTATACATATCTGTTTAAGCAGAATTTTCAATTTTGTTTGACAAAAATGCAACTATTTGTTTGAGAATTCAACAATTTTTGTAAAAAGTTTTAGTTTTTGTGAAAAATGCGACTATTTATCAAAAAATTGACTTATTGTTCACCATTCTTATTTCGATTTTGAAAAGTAAACTGGAATCTTCTATGGATGAAATTTTCAATATTTATTTCAAGGTAGTTTTTTAATTATTCTGTTTAGAAGAAATATCATTTTTCTTGGATAAAAATGTAACTATTCGGTTGAAAATTAAACTTCATTTTCGAAAGTTTCTCTTCTTTATTTTGAAATATACCTAGTTTATTAGAAATTACATCTTCCTCAAATAAAAATGCAATTATTTGGTTGAAAAGTCAAGAATTTTGTTAAAAAATAATACTTTTTATTTAAAAATTATGTTGCTGTGTTGAAAATTTATATATTTTTATAGACCATAGTCGTTGTTTAAATTGAATATTTCAGTCTTAAAAAGAGAACTGCGCTTTTTAGGATGAAAATTCAATTACTTTTTTTAAATTAAAAATTCATATGTTCTAAAAGAAATTTTCATCTTTCCTGCATAAAAATCTAACTGCTTGGTTTAAAATTGAACTATTTGGTTAAAAGGTCATAATTTTTGGTTCGAAATTCTACTGTTTTGTTGATAATTCAACTATTTCGTAGAAAATTTATTTTTTGTTTGAAATTTCTATTTTGGTATTGAAAAATGACAAATTTCTTTTAAAAGTACAAGTTTCATCATTTCTGATAAAAATTCAACTATTTGGTAGATAATTCATCAATCTTAGTGAAAAAACATCATTTTTTACATGGAAACTTCACTAGATTTTTATAAAAACTTATTTTTTGTTAAAAATTAATATTTTGATCTCAAAAAGTCAAGTGGACTTTTTTATATAAAAACCCAACTATTTAAAAAAAGTTTTATAAATAAAAATTCACTTGTTTCTAACAGAATTTCTTTTTTCTTAATGAAAATGTAACTATTTGGAAGAAAATTCAACATTTTTATTAAAGCTATTTTTTTTCGTTAAAAATTCTACTTTTCAGATCCAAGACTGAACTTTTTTGTAGGAGTTTATTTTTTATTTAGCAATTGATATTTTGGTCGTCAAAAATCAACAAAAATCTTTTTTAACAGACAATGCAACTGGTTTTTTGAAAAATTTAGTTTTTCATTTTGTTAAATCACGTTTTTAATAAATTTTTTTTTAAGATTTATGTTTTCAATTGAAAATTCACTTATTTGCTTGAATGTTCGACTGTTTTCTTAAGTCTTTTTAATTTAAAAATTATCTACTCAGGTAAAAGTTAAACTTAATTGTGAAAAACTAATTTTTTGAATTATGGCTTATGCCTTTGGTTAAAAATGTAACTTTTTAGTCGAAAGTGCCTTTTTGGTATAAAATTAATTTTTCAACTGAACATGCAACTTTTCCATCTTTTTAAGAATAATCTGAATCAGTTGACAATTTTTGTTTTTTGGTAGAAAATAATTTCCTTGGTTTAAAATTTCATGCTGTTGGTTACATTTGCATTAGTTTCGTGCAAACTTAATTTTTTGCAGAGAAGTCATATTTTTGGTTTGAAAATGCAATTTTTGTAAAGAAAAATCGTGTTTTGGCATTACGATACAACGATATATATGAAGTTTTGTTGTTTTCTCGATTGAAAAATCTTCATTTATTTAAAATTTGTCTTTTTAGTTTAAAAATTATTTTGGGTGTGTTAATTCCATTTGTTTCGATTGCAATATAAACTATGACACTCTTTTTGTTAATAATTTATCTTTTTAGGCTGAAATTTTAGCAATTATGTTTTTAAAAATTCAATTATTTTATTAAAAACTAACATTTTATGGTTTATTATCTTGTTTAAAATAAATTAAGAAATTTGAAAATTTTTAATTTGTGTCCCAACTAATGTTTTATTTCGTTAATTAAAGATTCTCTGTTGAAAATATTTCAAGATACCCTGCATAAGTCTACTAAAAATAACTAGAAAAAATAAACTTAATAAATATAAATAGTGATAAATAAATAAGTTCCATAAATTCAGGGACCTGTGATTAAATGAAATTTTAATTTTCAAAATGAATATCTTAGAAGAAATTCACTACAATACCAAATAAAACAAATTTGCACGAAATCTTTCAGATAGAAAAGAATTGATCAGGAAATGAAACAATCAATATTTATTATAATTAAATCCAGAGTTTGATTTTTTTCTTATGTGAAAGAAAAAACTTTTAGCCGCGATTAAAGGGTTTTGAATTAAAAATAAATTTCATGAAAACGTGTGCACAAGTGTGTTTCTAATTTTTTCACAAACTACGTTTCACTTTCGGGATAAGGACTTAAAAAAAATTTGAAAATATTTAGGAGGTACTTCCAATTCCTAAAATAAATGTTTGTCTTCAAAAAACATCTGTGTTCTCATGATTTAAAACATGGTCATAGATAGTCCACGTTTTCAGGAGAAATTTGAAACCTATTTATTAAATATAATTGATAAATTTCAATTATCATCGAATAAAATTCCAGCTTGATGGCATGAAAATTTTGATTTTTAGTGACTTAAAATTTATATAGCAGGTAGATTATAAAATTGTTATAGTATAGATTGTAATAAAACAATAGTTTGTAGAATTTATTTTTTTCATACTTGTAAATAGAGTACGTCACATCCACTAAGGTAACGTATTTAAAAATAATCTTCCTGAAAAATGATGACATGTTAATTAT
>NC_046662.1:17185329-17186999 GCF_010883055.1 Belonocnema kinseyi | reverse complement strand
CAAGCATTCCCTCTTTCTGATTTGCAATAGAATTATTGTTAAAAAAATTCCTGTTGGCAATCAGAATCATAATTATCTTCAAAAGTCTTTCGTTTCAAGTGAAAATTGTAATTATTTAGAAAAATGTTGGGTTTTAGAGATTAATTATGAATTTGTCTCGATCTTCTCTTTCTAAACAGAATCCATTTTTGTTCAGAAAACCGCCTTTTCGAAGACTTTATTGTAAATATTTAGAAAAATTAATTTTTTCGGATCTGAATTATAACTGGTTTTAAAAAACTCAATGTACCAAATTAGAATCACAATTTTTAGTGGAAAATTTATCTCACTGATTATAGGTACAATAATAGAAGAAAAATTTAAATCAACATTAATTTTTCAAAGTTTTTTAGAAATTCGTTGACATCTTTTGAAATTTTTGATATCGTATTATGTTCTTGACTGGAGCAGTGTAACCAAATTTTTTGTCGGGTTTCTTTCAGATTATTTACAGAAATGGACTTTGGAAAAACTAGGTATTAACTAAAAAAATCTTATTCAATAGAAGATATATGGTACGAAATATTGTATGATAACAAACCGTTCCATCAGACTCGTTTCAAATAAAATATTTACGCTTTACCACGCAGAAGGAACGTGAAGGAAAACAAACAATTTTATTTGATGAAAAGATTAAAAATATTGTCAAGAGCATGGAAAACTGTAGTAGATTTCTTTGGTGCTAAAAAATTGACTTTAGAAATTTAAATATTTTAAAATGTATTTTTTAAATCATGTAAAACCGATCCCATGATGTTTTTGATTATTAATTTATTTTCAAAAAATATTATATGAAAAACAACTTTCAACCAACTAATCTTGTCATGTAGTAAATGACATAAACTTTGATAATTATTTTTTTTTTAAATTTAATTATTAAATTTATTGACTTTAAATAAAAAAAGTTAGATGTAAAAGTTTTTGAGACTACTAAATTATATTCTTTTTTATTTTTCAGAACACAAAGATGTTTTTTTTAATTGTTCAATGTTATGAATACAACCTTTTTGGCAAAAAATATAAAAAACAAATCGAGATAGAAGAATAAAGAGAGGTTTTACTATAACATTTTTAGAGAAACAAGGTTACTCTTCAAGTAAATTGACTTTATATGTTTGTAGAATCAACCCTATATTATCAATTTTGATGTTTTCATTAAAAAAAAATTTAACGGATTTTAGAAAAATATTTAAAAGGAAATCCTTTGAAATTATTTTAAATACCCTAATACCTTTTATAATTCCTTTACACTTTGTGAAATCCCTAGAAAGCTTTAAAAATCTCTCTAAATTACCTTAAGCATCCTAAATTTTTTCAAATACTTCCTTAAACTTTAGAATGCCCTGAAATGCATCAGATTCTCTTAAATTACTTTTAAATGACTGCAAGTTTTTAAAATAATTGGAATTCCAAATTTTTAGTTTGAATCTCGTTTATAGTGAAAATAATTGATACATCTTTGACATATTGATTAGAAAATATGAAATCTTATGTAAGAAGGGAGGGGAGGTTTCAAATTACAAAAATTGTTACGTAATTCATGGTTGGCCTCTAAGGCAAAGTTTGAAATTTTAATTTAATTTCAATTAAAAATGGAATATTTGATTCTTTGGCCGATTCTTTACTATCTA
>NC_046662.1:17183911-17185229 GCF_010883055.1 Belonocnema kinseyi | reverse complement strand
TTCGATTGTGCATCTAACAAGGATATCCCGTAATATTGTCCAGGCGCCCTCTAAATCTTTGTTTTTTATACGGTCCTCCCATGTTGCCCTATCTATGCTTTCTATTATCTTATTTTGGAAATCTATGCGCACATCCGGTTTCTGTAGGTTCTCAATTTTGATTCGCGTTTGTTCTGCTTTCTTGGGTCTCTTTTTTCTCCAACCCCGACCTAAGTTAATTTTTGAGATCAGAAGGTAATGGTCAGTATTGCATTCAGGACCCCTGAAGACCCTTGTATCTTTGACTAACTCTCTAAGTCATTCATTTGTAGAAACAGACTTTAAAAGATAATTGTATAAAATTAAGAACAAATGAAGTTAAAAAACATATTGTTACCTGAAATGTTTATTTTTTCAAGAAATAAATGATTTTTAGCTAAAATTGTCATTTTGTTTAATTTTCTCTTTAGACTACAGAAATGTTTTGGTTAAAAAGTTCTTTTTTCTCATTCGTCTTCAGGGTTTCAAATTTCTTCACTTTTAGTAGAAATTTTATTAGGTCGACTTTGAAAAAAACGTGTTCCTGGTGTTTGGCCGAAGATTCATTATTCAGGTTCATAATTGATCTCTCTGGTTAAAAACTGGAACATTATATTTAAAAATCACCTTTTTTTGAAGAGAAAAGTTCATTCTTTTCAAACTTTATAAAAGGTATTTTGTTTTTTAATTTAATATCTTTATTTTCTCAAACATAACTATTGTATTAAAAATCTAACTAATTTTGTGAAGATTCATTTTTTTATCAAAGATTCATCCTTCTAGTTCAAATTAATTTCTTTGTTGTAGAATATAACTTTCTGGATGAGGATTTAGCTATTTTGTAAAAATGTCGTATTTTCTATGAATTTTGAAGAATTTTGAAAGAATTACAAATTTAAAAGTTTTTTTGAAAAATTTTTCATGACTTTTTCCTTTAAGAGAATATACAAATAGGTTCCGAAACATTTTTCCATATTTTTAAAATGTCGAAAAATAATATGCAAGGCTATTTCTCAATTTTGAAATATTTTCAAGAAACTATTGAAAAACTTCGGAGTTTTTTAAAAATATATTTAAAAGGTTTGAAAAGGCTTCGAAAATAATTTAAAAAATGAAAATACTTCGAAGGCTTGAAAAGAAAATTTAGATTTTTGAAGATTTCAGAGAAAAAGCAGAAGAGTTTTAAGAATTTTGAATAGATTCAGGACAATCAAATTTTCTTGTATATTCCTAAGCAAATACAAGATAATATTTAGATTTTTTTAAATATAAAAAACAATTTAATTTCAAAAATTTCCAA
>NC_046662.1:17178423-17183811 GCF_010883055.1 Belonocnema kinseyi | reverse complement strand
TGTCAGTAGAGTGAACGACGCCTGAAACAAAGACCTTGGCTATTAATGGACCCAAGTGGGGAACCTTACATAACGGCTTCGTGAGGTTCTTCGCTTGGGGTGCTTGCTAGAGAGATTGATCAGCAACCTGGGTCGGAGCTGTGTTGCGGAACGAACGTGTTATTTACATAAATAACACGAGAATTCTGGATCAATCTGAAAAATCTCTATCCCATCCACACACTACTCCTTTCCCCTGCTGAGTGAGTCACGCCTACCCCGAAAGGGAAATGGCTTAATGGTGCAATAATAATAATAAAAAAAAGAAAAGAAATTAAAAATATCTAATAAACTTTCAGAAGCAGTTCGGAGTTAACAAATATTTGTCATCTTTTCAGGGAGAATATTTTTGTAACAATTTTGTATAATTTAGTTCAGTAAACTGAGGACGTTACGGCGTTTTATAAAATTTATGCAGGATTTGAAATATAGAGTATTTAATTAAAAAGATATTTCTGCATAAAATATATTAAATTTTAAATACAAATATAAAATTATCATAATTTTTGCATCAGATATTGAACAGTATCCAGTGGGAAACATTACCATTTCTCAAGTTTAACGTGAAACTTGTAACTGTTTAAGTAATATAGAGCTTTTCAATTTAAAATGGAGAAGTTTTTTTAAATCTTTTTTTATATAAATATTCAAAAATAAGCAATAATTGATTTTACAAAGCGATTCTGAATTCCTTTAAAATTAAACAACTTTAAGATTGTAACATTGAAAATTGAACATTTCCAATTGAAATGTCCTATTAGCTCATAAATTAAAAAATGCGATTGAAAATTTTAGAAGAGTTTCCAATATTCCAATAATGTCTCATTAATATATTCACAATCAACTACTTTTATTCAGTTTCAAATCCTAATCCCATGTTCCTAATGTCAAATATTCAATTAATAAAAAATATTTTGAAATTTTGTGATAAAAAATAAGACGAACTTTTGAAATATTTATCATCATCGGATTTTTAACTGTAACTTAGCAAATATTATTATTATTATCGTTATTATTTACACTTTTACTCAGGTGAACCCGGTTATACATTATAGCCACGAACTAAGTCAAGTGACTGATGAGATTAGAACGTTATAAGTTAATTAAAATAACTTAATACGATGGTTGAAACCTCATGCGATGATGTTGTGGGTATACAATAACGAGCAGCCACGAGCATTGGAGGTGACAACAGTTACCTCTGGATGCTTTCTTAGAGCAACCATCTGCCACTTCATGGGTTTTTAGTCACTCTTTTCCTGATGGTCAAGAAAGTTGCTTCCAATGCGATAGGTGTTTAAGAAGCCTTCTGAGATGCTGCCAATATCCTACTTGACTCCTAAATGTTCACGATGTTCAGTGCATCTTGCGTGCACATTGCCTGTAGCCGAAATCACAGAGGGATAAATAGATGCATGATTCACATTTCTCTAAAATGTCTTCATTTATGCCTTAACTCGCTATACTTGTGGATCTTGGTTGTATAGGTTGACTGCAACTTTCGGTTAAGCGGACAAGCAATGTCGATGATGTAGACTCTTCCACCTTATTTTTCTTGCATCACGACGGCAGGTCGATTAGTTCGGATGTAATGATTTGTTGGGATAGTCACATTCCAATATAAGATGTGATCTTCGCTTTCTAAAACAGGTATTGGAATGTATCTGTAGAAGGGCATCCATTCTCTTAAGAGCCGTAGGTTTAGGGCAAGTTGTTGATGCATAATGCCCGCTACATTATTGTCTGTGCGTATATTATCTATGAATCATTACGCGACAGCCATCAATAATGTGCTCGATGGATTCTTTGGTGTCTTAGGTAAATTAATTACGTAATTTTACATTAGCTTTCAGTATACATATCTTCTTAATTGAGCAGCGTGCCTTTCTGAATTTCAGGTCTTAATCTCAGATTGCCTATGCTTCTTTTTGTGACACCTTGAAATGAGCTAAATTTTCGACTTAAATCTAGTACTTTTTTATATCTAGGCGTTGTTAGAAAGCTCTAAAGGCACAGACGTTTAGTATGGGTAATAATAAGGGACCTTTTAACAAAAGAATCAATAATTTTCCATACTTAGAATCGATTCAGAATTAACGGCTCGTCGAAAGATTTTTCAGAAACATGACAAAGCGATTAATGATTAACAACGACTCAGCTGATCTCAGGGAGAATCAAAAGGAATCAATCGCAGACATGCAGCTTAATACGTAGAATCGATTTTCGAGTAAACAGTTGAATATTTAAGAATTGAATATTTATTTAAGTATGCTCACAGTTTATTATACTAAGACATTCTTTTTATTGAAAATTCCATTTTATACACGTTTCCCGATTATGCAAGTTAGGGCCGGTCCAAAATAGTTGGGATAAGCGAGGTACCACAAATTCACAGTTAGCTGATGCAGATGATCTTCCGTTTAAAATGCTTTGGATGAAATCTGTAAGATACATGTTTTTGCGATCAAAGCTAGGTATGTTTATGGGTACTTGTTGTACGGCAAAGCCCTGTTCCATAGATATAACCATGACTTTACTGAGTGTGTTATTCATATTGCTACCAATTTTAGCTTGATACGGATAGTTACTCTTTTTATGATATATTTTTTTAGAAATGAGAGTACCTTCATAACATAAATTTAAGAATGATGAACTTCATAAAGAGTTGATAATAAGAGATATTATAAGTGATCATTTTTACACTTGCATTTTTGGTTATGGAATAATTTCGGCTTATTAGCTTAAATAAGAATTGTGTTTATCAAGCACAATAAAATATGAAAGCTCTGTGATTATCCTTTGAAATTAGAATTCTACTACCGAGGATGAAGTAATTTCAGAAACTTCTAAGATTGTCCTTGCGGTGTAACTCAATAGTAATTCGGATGAAATTACACTTTCAAAGAAAGTTGCAATCAGAATGATTAAACTGTAAAGTTTTTCGAAATGCAATGCAACGTCTGCCCATACATGTATATCTATCACTAGCAAGGAAGGAAGCGCGGTAAATGTCAGACGCGTACATATCGTAGCGAAACGAGTAGGGGAAGGCAACTCTACACACGCAAATGGAAGACTGATAGAATTTAGTATTTATGTGTGATAAATGGCACCAATATAATTGCCCAAGCGGCCAAGAAATGGATAAAACAATGTTAAAAATTCAATTACTTAAAAAAGTTGTACATTTTGTAGCTAGTTTTATGTTGGCGTTTTTATTTTGTGTCAAATGGCCAAATGCTTCCAAGTTTCAAAAATTGTACTTTTGAATTACTTAAGCTGTTTGAAATCTGAAAAGGGGTTGGCATATCTAACAAAATAAATGTTTACTCCTTTGCTCTATATGCAGGTGACATTTAAACATTTTGATTAATGATACAATTACAAAAAAATCTGGAATTTAAAAACTATACGAAGGATCTAGTTTTTAATCTAATAAAAATTTTAAATCCATACTAATTTTCGGAACGTTAATATCAATATGAAGTTTTTAGTTGTTTGAAACCACTTCTTTGAACAATCTTCCCACAAAGAGTGAATAAAAGGTTAATTCAGAATATTTCGTAGGTTATTTAACGATGGCAGGGCTTGCGAGCATGCAAAGTATACAAACGCCTAACAAGCATTCTTAACTATTCCTTGGTCTTAAGGTAACTGTGCACTGTATCTGAGAAGAACTTTTGCTCTCTAGTGCTGTTTAAAAAATTTTTTTAATACTCTGACTCTAATTTTCCATGTTTATTAAAAAAAACTGAATTTAAAAGACAAGTGATGCACCCCCCAGCGCTGCCACTAAATCATATTTCATGTCCCGAGCAATAACGGGGGTAGTTTGGTAATAGGGTAGATAAGAGAAGTTAATAGCTAATTATATCAGATTGGGAAAGCCTTACAATTGAATAATTGTGAGATCCTTGTCACAAGTAATCCTGAGGGGATTATCTTTCCACAATGTTTTGAACAATTCAGGAATAGATTAAATTGTAGGCTGGTTTATTACAGATCAAAAACATTGGTAGTAAATCCAGTACACGTACAGTCAAAAGCTTCTTTCTTGAATCTTTTTCTAGTTGAAAGAGCAAGCGAGGTTGACGTGTCGATTGAATCTTCGTTGTATTCTAGAATATCGACGGAATTGTACTGTATTTTGTTGTTGATTAACTTGATCGCGTTGACAAAATGCATTTCAAAAAAAGAGATTTTTCTCGAAACCCTACTATGACTGAAAGTCACAGTCAAATGATCTTTGTTTAATACATGCGACTACTTCGACTATTTTACAATGAGATGAAAGTGTGCGACTTAATCAGAGCGCTTCGTACTTCATATTGTTAAAAATGCAGTAAGACTGCTTAAAACGTCAAGACAACTGAAATGGATATGTCTGGGGCTTATATAGAAAGAAGCTTTTTTAAAACTCACATACCAATCGCCGAAGTTCCGAATGGCACGTATAATTCACTATAGTCACGTACCGCACGTACAAATTGCTAAAGTTACATATAGAACGTATTTTCTGTTTTGATAATAATTAATTTTTATCTGATTCTTTATATTAACTTAGTCCTTTCTTTGACTGTTTTGATTTGTATTATTTGTATTTTAAATGTTTATGTAAGTTATTATTAATCGTTTGAAAGAAAAAAAACTTCTAAAACCTTTACGTCGTTAGATCTGACGTAGTTGATTTACAAGTATTAAAAACTGACTTTTCATTGTTTCAATCAAGCTAAAGATTTAACACAATTGTGTTTTTGTTTGAAATTTTATAGTAATTCAACACTTTTTCATTTCAAGTTAATATGTGGCTCAAACCAATGAAGTTAGAATGATTGGTATGAAATTTTGGAAAGCTAATGAGGATTTTTAGGATTCTATAGACATTGGAAATTAAATTTAATTGCAAAAAAAATTCAATTGAAATATTTTTTCGATGAGCGTTGGAATGAGGCTTGAATTAAGCAAGGATAAATAAATTAGATGTGACCATGATTAAACCGTCATCGTTTTGAAAAAAATAAAATAAATAACCACGGTAGAGATAAGCTGATCTATTTACAAGTATAAAAAATAAATTCTCGTTCTTTCAATTTTGTAAAAAATCTAACACAATTGCCTTTTTTTAGTAAACTTTTAAAGTAATTTTAAGCTCTTCCTAGTTTTGGTTAATGTTTATATTGATCAAAATAATAAAGTCGTAATGATTTTATTTTGAACTTTTTAAAACTTTATAAGAATTTTTAAAGGTCTCTTACAAGGAAACTATCCCAGGTGTCCCTCACCGATTTTGATGAAACTGCAATATGTTGTAGTACATCGAAAAATAAGAGACACGTATTTTTTTTTATC
>NC_046662.1:17174555-17178323 GCF_010883055.1 Belonocnema kinseyi | reverse complement strand
CTTATTAATTAGTAGCAAGTAGGAGCAAAGGGGCTCAGTGATATGATTGTGTTCAATTCGTACTAAAAACTTTCACAAAAAGTAAAGAATGCGCCAGCTATTGACGTATTAATCATTTCAAAGAAATGGCCCACGATAAATTTTTTATTTTAAGTTAATTAATGAAATTAGATCAAAAAGAGCTAATTAGACACCATTTTGAGCGAAAATAAAAAAATTTAGAATTCGATGTATTTCCAATTTTCATTCATCCGTCTCGGAATTTTTTTTCTACAAATTTCTCACAAGAAAATGAAAGAAGAAAGTTGTTTTTTTTTATGGTGCGATGTTCTTTAAAGGGTTGATGGGATTTTCCAAAATATTTAGAGCCTTCGTTTATAAGGCTTTTATAAACTTATTGTGGAGACATTTTAAATTTGTAGTATTTAGTATAGAGAATTATTTGAAAATAAAAATTCATGAGGGTTGCGAAAATTTTGAAACTAAAGTATTAATTTTGGATTAATAAACTCTCAATCATTCAGTTAAAACTTGAATTCGCTTAAAGTCTTCAAGATTATAAGTGAAAGCCTTTTAAGACTTAAATTATTATTTTGAAAAGATCAAAATAATATAAATTCATATTAATTTAAAATTAGGTCTATTGAAAATTACGAGCACTTGAAATAACTTAACACATGTTTAGATTAAAAACTTCTTGAAAGGTGATTTTTACGTTTCATTCATTTTTTAATAATTTGCCATCTTAAAAATTATTCCTTTTCGTAAAGAAATATCACCTGATTTTGATTTAAATTTTTAAATTTTTTATTTGATCACTCATGGATTGTGTTGTTTATAAAGAATTTTTTTTTACAAAATACATAAATATTATACTAGGAAGAATCACTTTTTGATCAAAAATATTAATTATTAAACAAAAATGAAATGGTCGCATCGTTAATTTAAAAAAGTTAATTCTAGCTAGAAAAAATTAAATTTTCAAAAAAATAGTTAAATTTTCAACCAGAGATATGAATCTTAAAAAAAAATTTTTTACCAATTACTTCAAATTGTGACCAAGTAGCTCATTTTCTCATGAAAAAATACCACTTGTTAACAAAATAGCTAAATTTTCAACAGAAATCAATCGAAATATTTTATAACTTTCCTTTATAAATTTCCTAAATAATTTTTTACTCTGTGTGAAGATTTTATGAAAATGTCCATTTTTGGATCAGAATGTATCTTTCTTAATTAAAAATTCGAAAATTTTGTTTTACAGTAAGTTTTTGAACAAAAATCATACCTTTTTTTACTAATTTAATATAGATCATGATGTCAAGAAAAAGATCATCAAGCCTGCCAAAAATGTTAGTGCCATTATCCCTAATAATTTAGTAGTTTAGGTACTATAAACAAAATTATTTAAAAGTTTAATTGTTTGATACGAAAATAAAGATACAGAATTTCAAAAAAAAATAATAAATTTTTTTATTCGTGGTATTCAAGTTTAGCAGGTTAATTAAAAATTTAGTACACATTTTTAATATGTATTGAAGGCGTAATTCAATTTCGTATTTATGAGAAAATATACCTTTGAAAAAAGAAGATTAGATTTGTTTACTTAAATCAGAATCGTTTCCAATGATATCTGTATTTATTTTTTTCCGCGGTTCCTGAAGGTAAAATACTACAAACTATTTTATATCTCATTCACTATATACATTGTTACATGACGAAAATTAATGTTTTCCATATCAATATGCTCAAATTTCTAATTCTATTTGATTTAATATATATCAATTAAATTTAGTAAATAAATTCCAAATTATGCCTGAAAAAACTGTATTTTTTAAATCGTAAGAACAGTTTTAAAAATTATTTATTTTGAGCTTGTGGTTTTTATAATTAAACTCAACATTTAAAAATATTTTATTAATGATTGAAAAATGTTTTTCTGTAAATCAAAACGTATTTTATAAAACATGAGCATAGTTTATAAAAAATTAAAAACTTGGATCGTGAAAGATGTTCCTGAAAATAATTGTTCATTGAATTCCTTAAGGAATATTAAAAAAAATTGTATTTCATTGAAGACAAAAGTTGTGATTTTCATTTAACCTTCATTCATTGTAAAAAACTACATTTTCTGAATTACTATCTAGAATTTGTGAAGTTTTTATAAACATTATCACATTTAGAATGTAGTAAAGTCATTGCTGAGTAACCTTTCAGCAAACGGAAGTTAAATTTAATTGCAAAAAAAATTCAATTGAAATATTTTTTCGATGAGCGTTGGAATGAGGCTTGAATTAAATAAGGAGAAATAAATTACATGTGACCATGATTAAACCGTCATCGTTTTGAAAGAAATAAAATACATAACCACGGTAGAGATAAGCTAATCTATTTACAGGTATAAAAAATAAATTCACGTTTTTTCAATTTAGCAAAAAATCTAACACAATTGCCTTTTTTTTAGTAAACTTTTAAAGTAATTTTAAGCTCTTCTTAGTTTTAGTTAATGTTTATATTGATCAAAATAATAAAGTCGTAATGATTTTATTTTGAACTTTTTAAACTTTATAAGAATTTTTAAAGGTCTCTTAGAGTTTTAAAGGGTTAAGGCTATTTTAAAATATTTTAAGCGGTTTCCTAAAACGTTAAATATTTTTTATGGAATTTTGATGCATATGAAAATTTTCTAAACCAAATTCCTAAATCTCTAAAATTTTAAATCTGAAATTTTCACAATAATTAAGTGTTTTGTAGTCTAAAAGATTTAAAGAGCCTTTTTAATATTTCAAAATACTTGGCAGGATATCGAAAATTCGATGATTTGTAAAGAATCTTCTTGTATTTTGGAACACGTAGTAGTATGAACATATGAATTGTAGGATTTTGAACTACTTCAAAATATGTAGAAAATAAAAAAATAATTATTATTGTTGATAATATCCTCTTATGTAAAAATAATGCTCGAAAATTTCAGTTTTTTGCAGCATATTTCACTTTTTGTCCCATTCTTAAACAGAGTGACGCAAATATTGTAATTAATTAAGATTAATAAAAATTTTATGATAAAAGAATTTATTACTATTGTTAATAATATTTAATTTGAGAAATGCTAGAAAGTTCTGGTTTTTTAATCTTCAAATATTCGTCTATTTTTCTCCTGGGATGAATTAATAATAAATTATTTAACTTAGCAAAAATAATTCTTCAAACAAATTCTTATTAGTACCTATAACTGTCTAATTCTTTATCAATGCTATATTTTTTTCTTAAATATAAAATTTTAATACCTGTCTTACTCATTACTGTAATAAACAATGCAAGTTACCTAAAACAGTTGTTTAAAAAATGTAATAATGCTTATACTTATCTTCTATCACATAAGTGTTAAAAAATGTCCCTTTTATACAATTGCTCATTTTTATAAATATCTTAGAATAATTTTAGAAAAATTATTTTCTCTGAAATAATTAGTTTTTCAAGTGAGTTATGTTTGCTCTTTTCTCAATGTTTGAAAAATAATTATAACAAAAATCTATCTCATACAAGAGACAAAAACATCTAAGTTTTATTTTTTGCATCTGGAGTTTTTAATTTTTCCCAATTAAAATTTTTTTTAAATACTTCAAATTTAAAAAATTCGTCTTAATTTTGGTTAATATTTATCAATTATTTCCTATAACTCATGGTTAACTCACACCTGATTTCGAATGTAAATTTTAACACCTTTGCAAATTATAGAAGAATTTGTAAACACTTTTAATTTTGGTA
>NC_046662.1:17163917-17174455 GCF_010883055.1 Belonocnema kinseyi | reverse complement strand
ATGGCCGATAAAAAAAAATACGTGTCTCTTATTTTTCGATGCATTACAACATATTGCAGTTTCATCAAAATCGGTGAGGGACACCTGGGATAGTTTCCTTGTTAGAGTTTTAAAGGGTTAAGGATATTTTAAAATATTTTAAGGGGTTTCCTAAAACGTTAAATATTTTTTATGGAATTTTGATGCATATGAAAATTTTCTAAACCAAATTCCTGAATCTCTAAAATTTCAAATCTGAAATTTTCACAATAATTAAGTGTTTTGTGGTCTAAAAGATTTAAAGAGCCTTTTTAATATTTCAAAATACTTGGCAGGATATCGAAAATTCGATGATTTGTAAAGAATCTGCTTGTATTTTGGAACATGTAGTAGTATGAACATATGAATTGTAGGATTTTGAACTACTTCAAAATATGTAGAAAATAAAAAAATAATTATTATTGTTGATAATATTCTCTTATGTAAAAATAATGCTCGAAAATTTCAGTTTTTTGCAGCATATTTCACTTTTTGTCCCATTCTTAAACAGAGTGACGCAAATATTGTAATTAAATAAGATTAATAAAAATTTTATGATAAAAGAATTTATTACTATTGTTAATAATATTTAATTTGAGAAATTCTAGGAAGTTCTGGTTTTTTTAATCTTCAAATATTCGTCTACTTTTCTCCTGGAATGAATTAATAATAAATTATTTAACTTAGCAAAAATAATTTTTCAAACAAATTCTTATTAGTACCTATAACTGTCTAATTCTTTATCAATGATATATTTTTTTCTTAAATATTAGTTATATTAGCAAGTTACCTAAAACAGTTGTTTAAAAAATTTAATAATGCTTATACTTATCTTCTATCACATAAGTGTTAAAAAACGTCCCTTTTATACAATTTCTCATTGTTTATAACTATCTTAGAATAATTTTAGAAAAATTATTTTCTCTGTAATGATTAGTTTTTCAAGTGAATTATGTTTGCTCTTTTCTCAATGTTTGAAAAATAATGATAACAAAAATCTATCTCATACAAGAGACAAAAACATCTAAGTTTTATTTTTTGCATCTGGAGTTTTTAATTTTTCCCAATTAAATTTTTTTTTTCAAATACTTCAAGGTAAAAAAATTTGTCTTAATTTTGGTTAATATTTATCAATTATTTCCTATAACTCATGGTTAACTCACACTTGATTTCGAATGTAAATTTTAACACCTTTGCAAATTATATAAGAATTTGTAAACACTTTTAATTTTGGTATTAAATAAAATAATCTTTTTGAAATGCAGTCTTCAGTATAATTTTTGTCTTACTTTTGTTTTCTAATTTTTCTATTTATGAAATTCTTGAGCACAAAAATACGCTAGTAAAAAGTCGGCAACAGCTCTATTGCAGACTAAATTCCAAAATTTGTTGTAATTTCAAATAAAATTAATCAATTAAGCATTTAATTCGAAATAACTATTTTTGGCACAAACTTAATCTTCCTTGTTTGGAATCAACTGATAGATGACAACAATAAAAATGTTCCATATCACAAGGCTTAAATTTTCAATTATACTTTATTAAGCATTTTTAATTAAGGACAATAAGTCAACATAAAATTAATTATTAAAAACTATACTTTTTGCTAATTATCGGTATATTATTATTTTAATAACTTGGGCATACTTTTCCAGGATTTTACACAACTTTAAATATTTCAAAGGAATTTTAAGAAACATCAACCGATTTCGCGTAATTTGACAAAATCTTTTAATTTTTAAGAGCGTTAAGCAATCTTAATATATTTGAGAAAATTGCAATAGACATACAATTCATTTTTACTAAAAATTAAAAATTAAAAAACAAAATTACTTAAAAAGTTAATTTTCTACCAAAAAGTAGAATTTTCTTGAAAATAGTTTTAACAACAAAGTTTACTTTCTTATCGAATAATTCAATCCACTATTAAATTTGTTCAAGAGCTAACCTAACGAAATTAATTTACAACCAAACATTTGTATATATAACTAGAAAAGATCAATTTAAAAAATATATATAAATTTTAAGCAAATAATGAATAGGTAAAGTTACATTTTCAATTCAAAATATTAACTTACAGTAAAAGAAGTAAATATTTTCCCGAAAGTAGTGAAATTTTGTAACTAATAAAAATAAGTTTCAATTATTCAAACGTATCTTCAACATAAGAAAACTATGTTGAACCAAATAGTTAGAGCATCAATCAAAAAGATGAATTTTGCCATCAGGAAGATTTATTTTTTACTAAAGCCGGACAAATTTTTTACGAAATGCACAAATTTTCTACTTAGATACATTTTAAACATACAAAAACACGACTAGGCTTAAGACTCGATGCAAATAAGATAATTTGTAACAAAAAGTTAAAAAATTTATAATTTAAAATTGAAAAAATTATTTGTTTGACTTTCCATTTTTTTATTCGGAAATAATATATTTATCAACTATAATTCTAAAACTATTATTTTGTTGTGTAGAAGTTATTATGACAATTTGTTTAATGACGTATTTTCTTTGTTGAAAATTCGACTTTTTGCATCCAAAATTTCATTATTACTTTTAAAGATTCAACTATTTTGCAGAACTTTTGTCATTTTGGCTTGAAAATTTAACATTGTGGATAAAAATATTTTGCTTTATTGATTTGACAATCCTTTTTGGTAAAAAATTTAATTATTTGTTAAAAAAACAAAATTCTTTTTTCTCACTATTCATCTTTTTGGTTGAGGATTCCATTATTCAGAAAAAAATTCTTTTTTTTATCACAGATTCGTTATTTAAATTAAAAATTTAGTTTTCTGCAAAAAACTCAGTTTTCGATAAAAATTGATGTTTTTGAATTGAAAATTCAACCATATGGAAGAAAATTCATGTTTTAGTTGAAAATTCATCCGTGTTCTTAAAAATTCCTCAATTTAGTTAAGATTTAATTTTGTAAATAATTTGGTAAAAATTCTATATTTGGTAAAAATTAATTCTTTTTTCTAATTTAAATTTGAATTTTTTATCTTTTTAGTGGAATTTTTTGGTGGAACATTAAGGTTGTAATATAAGGTTGCAAAATCATCATTTTATCTAAAAATTCATTAACTTGGTACAAAATTGAACTATTTTGATTAATAATGGGTTTTTGTTTGGTTTGCAATTATTTTTTTACAGAAAATTCAACTATTTTATTTTTGGTCAAACATGCATCTATTTTAGTCTGAAATTTAAATATTTAGTTTAACAATTTGTTGCATTTTGCAGACAGTTTGTCCTATTAGTAGAAAATGGACCTTCTCGGAAGAAAATTAATTTTCTTTTGTTGAAAATTTGACTATTTTATCAAAAATATATTTTTTGATCAAAAATCAATTTGTTTCACTCAATTAATATCTGTTATATTTTTGGTTGGAACCTCTTTTGATGTAGAAAATTGAAATAATTATTTGCTTAAAATTTAATTTAGTTTGCAGGAAATTCGTATCTTTTCCAAAGATTATTATTTTTAATTGCGAATTTAACTATTCTATTTTCTACAGAAGAACTATTTATTCTTAGTTGAAAATTTAAATTCTTTATTCAAAATTCGCTTTTTCTTGATTGAAATTTTATTTTCATGTTAAAAAATTCATATCATTAATTTAACAATTAAATATTTTTTGTTAAGTGTAAGATTCTTCGGCGCAAAATTATTTTTTTTTACTGAAAATGTAACTATTCCATTACTGGTTTAAGATTTATCATTTTAATTTATTAATGTTTAATTGTTAAATAACGTCGATTACTCGTATATTATGATTACAGTAACCAGAAACGTTGATTTTAAGAAAATGTATGGTTTGAAGTTAAAAATGTCACTAATCGGTTGACAATTCATGTATTTTGTTGCAAATTTGTCTTTTTGGTAGGAAAATAATTATTTAATAAAAAATTTGATTATTCTATTTTTTGTTTAACTATTGCGTTAAAACTTCGTTTTTTATGAATAAATAATGGTTTGAAATAAAAATTTAATTTTAGGACTGTAAGTAAAGTAAGTAAAGAAAAGATGTTGCAACATTTTCACCTTTATTGAAACAATGAGAGATCAATATTGTAAAGCTATTGTAAATAGGCCACGCAACCTCAAGCAATTTACAATACGTTCAGGCGTTAATTCACGAAAACACAATATTCGAAATAGAAGATTTCTAAAATTATAAAATTGCCAAAAATAAAAAAATTCCGAATGATCGAATTCTCTACGGCTTAAAGTACAAACCAATTTTTTTAATAAGAAAAAGTATTATATTTTATAACAACTTAAGCAATATACATCATATCAAAGAAAACTTTATTACCAAAAAAATTCTTTTAAGTATTTTGTTTTATTTGTTTCCCAATTCAAAATTTAATATTCCGGCACGTCACCATTTTAAGAAATTCGAAAATGATTTAACTTTCATTTAAAAAATAGCTTAAAACCAATCAAAATTGCTTTTTCGGAAAAATTTTTCAGTAATTTAGGGAAATTGTATTTTTTGAGATTTGGAACAAATAAACACAATGAAAAAGATAATAATATCGTCATTCGTTTTAAGATAAAAAATTCTAGATTTGTAATTTTTATTATTCCTAACTTGCAAAATCTATACATTCAAAAAATTTGCGGAAATGTTTTAACCAATAGCAACCTCTTATCAAGTTTCAAAGTTTCGAAATTTAAATCCGAAAAATAAGGTTTTCTTAATAATAATTAAAAGAAAAAGCCAAATAAAAGAAAGTGTCAAAATTTGCAATTTTATCGTTATTATTATCTTGTCTCTATTTTGCGAAAAAGCACAAATTTCTATTTTTGGAAAAAAGAAATTAAATTCTTTCTCAAGGAAGTATTTTTTATTTTTCTGCCAGATGGCAGATATAATTTTGAACTAATGAAAATAATTATACTAATTATAATTATCACAGTAACAGTTGTTATTCGAACTACAGAGATTGAATTTTCCGAATATATTTAAAATTATGAAAAGATAGAAGTACATGAGAAGAAATGACTTCACTTACATTTTCTAATAATAGTATCATTCTTTTGCAATCACGTACATAGTGATGTTTATTAAAAAAAAAACTTATTGTCGACAAAAATGAATTACCTTGAATAAGAGAAATAATGCATATTTTTAATAAAACAGAGACTTTTTTTATTAAATAGACAGTTGTTTTCTCAATGAAGAAAATTTTTCTTATCAAAAAATAAGAATTTTTCACGAAATACATATATTTCTAAACAAATGGTTGAATTTAAAAATAATAAGATTAATTTTCTAACGAAAAGAAGATTCTTCAATAAATAACATTAATTTTTAAACAAAAAGTTAGTTGTTTTAAACTGAAGAAGATGAACTATTTACCAAAACTGAAACAGTTGAATTTTTTGGGGGGAAACAATTAATTTTTGACGAAAAGAAAAAAAAACTCCTCTGCAAAATAGTTGATTTTTATTTTAGAATCTTAAATTTTTAAGACAAAAAGACGAATTTCCTTCACAAAGCACTTGAATTTTCAGCCTGAAAATATAAAATTTTAACAAAAGAGTTGATTTCCTATAAAATAGTTATACATATTTAAAGTTAAACAAGTAAGTTTTTTAATCCGGTGAAACAAGTTTGCAACAAATACATAAATTTCTAACTAGAAAGCTGAGTTGTCAGCCAAAAAGATTATTTTTCAGCCGCAACAAACCTAAGATGTCGAACTAAGAATTTGAATTTCTAAAGTAAAAAAATCCAGTTTTAAGTAAAACTGATTTTTTAATAAAAATAAGAATCTGCTACAAATAAGTTAAGCCTAATAATTTTTCTACCAAAATTGTAAATTTCAAACCAAAAAAATTAATTGTCAAAAATTTAGTTCAGATTTTAATGAAGGAGTTAAATTATAAACCTAAAAAGAGAGTAATTTTCAATAAAAATATAATAGTTTTTTATCAACAAAAGAAGATTGTAATTTTTAAGAAAGCACAATAATGTTTAGCCAAACATTATGAATATTCAGCATAACAGTTAATTTCTTAATAAAATCAGATTATTTTTCATGATACAGTTGCCTTGTTACCCCTAAAAATTGATTTTCTACCAAAAAGGCGAATTTCCAACAAAATACATAAATTTTTTCGGTTAAAAAAATCAAATTTGTTATAGAAGTTTCATTTTCTACGGAATTGCAACATTTTAAAACCAAAATGATTAATTTTCTATAAGCTGTAGCATTTCCAACTTAAAAATATACATTTTCAATAAAAGAGTTAATTATGGAAGAAAAAAAAATGAGTTTCATGTCAGTGTGTTAGTTTTATGGAAAATATAATGAATTAGCATGTAGAATTATATCAGATGAACTTGAAGTGTCTAAACATTGAGATAGTGATAAAATATAAAATTACGGTCGAATTGTACCTAATTTCTGTTTATTCTTCTATACTTGCCTTGCACCTGAAGGAAGAAAAATAGATTTCACAATTTCATATATGTATATTTTAACGCGTTTTAAATGTATTCAATAAAAATTTGGATACTCATCAATTATATTTCTTATAAATTATTTTTTTAAATCATTGGAATGGATTTATTTTTTTTATACATTTTTTCTGTATAATAATTGATTTAATTTTTTAATCAATGCAAACATCTTTATTGCATCTATGTAGAGACCCAAAAAAATTAAGACCATTGGGATATTTTCTAAATTTCATTAATGTTTATGGAAAATTAAAAACAATTGCATAACCGTTTCACATTTTGTTTTCAATAACTTTATTTTTATTTTTTACTTCGGAAAACCTTGCCGAAACTTTAAAAGTATTTCGCAATTAAATTTTTAAAAACTTAATTGAACAGCATGGTGATAGCAATTTTTTAAGGTGAAATTTGTCTGTAAAAATGGCGTGAAATTTTTACCAGTATAATTTGTAAATTATAATGTAAATAATTGTTAAAATAACAGGTCTCTAAAAACTACTTGAACCATTTGTGAAACTGACTGTAAAAACTTATTGCTTCCATATTTGTATTTTTTTATTCAATCAAACAGTTTTATGTTTTTAATAAAGAGCTTTGTAGTCTCCATTTCTTTGTGACATATTTGTACATCTTCACGCATATCCAAAAATTGTAATTATTGTGAGACAACAAATTGTTCTCATCTAGAAATACTTTGAATCATTGTGAGAGTGTTCTTAGTAACAATTTCTACGCAATATTAAAAATTGAAATTTTCATAAACACGTATAGTGGAAATTTTTTGGAGTTATGGTTTTTAAATTGCGGATTTTCCTTCATCATGCGAATTAATGTAGATATTCTTATAGATAAAATAGTTTCAATCATATTTGTTACATTATAACAAGTGTTAGTCTTGTAAGCAAAGTAAGAAAATCAATTCAACGCTTCGGCACATTGAAAGAATTTTTTTCACTATTACTGCTTCAAGTTTTTGTGGAAATAATTTTCAATAACTATTTTCATACAAAATTAACAATAAACAATTATTTAAAAAATATTTGAAAAGACATATTTTAAATAGCGATTTTTTTTAATTGGGATTCCTCTGAATCATTTAAGACACCGATTCCTCAGATATTTCGGAAAATGATCAATTATTTTCTGGGACAAAGTTATATTTTTACTTATTTGATTTCTTTATATATTCAAGAATTTTTTACTTTCAACAAATATAATCAAACATATCATTTTTCCGAATATGCACATAAATTCAGATGCTAAAGGGAAAATCGAAATAGAAAAAGCCACAAATTCCAAATTGTTGCAAAAATGGTTTATACCCATTTTAGTCGTTATTCTTTTATAAAAATCATGCCTAACAATCACTCTCACAATATTTAGATAGAAAAATAAATTTCTTGTAACAAAAATTACAATATTTGGCTATTCCTTAATTCAATTTATTAATATTAATTATAACAGGCTAAAATATTTAAAATTGCGGCTGCAAAATGGAATCCCGTTTTCTAGCTCTGGTAAATCCCATATCCGAACGTCGACCAGAACGATTCCTGGAGAAAAATTTATACCGCCACGGGAACTATCGTCAAGCCCTACATTCGCAATATTTTTGGATTCCTCAGTTATGATAATCCGTTCTCATTTTCACAAATGACAAAAAGAAACATTAGGGACGCAGAAAACTTCGCCAGAAACGATATGCACGAGTTTATTGGAGAAAGCGTTGATAAAAAATAGCATAACGGGATTTAATTTAGAAATCATGAAAAGTTCAAATTTTTGGATGGAGACAAAAAAATGCTACTGCGATCAATTGTTTGAGTCGCAGAGAAAGCAACCGAATTTTTGGCACCCCATGAACCTTCAATGAAGTTGAGCAAAGAATCAGATACAAAAAATAACGAAACACCTCTGGAGATTGACAATCAGCAAGAAACCAGAAAATTTAAGAGGTCGATTGCAACGACGATTCGGAATTTTGTGAAGAAACACTCTGATTCAGTTGATGAAGCAACAAAAAATACTATCACTAATGGCGCATCTGTTTTCGTCGTTGGATCCTGCATCGAAAAATTCAATGGACAATCATTGTCTTATGTTGCAACAATAATGGGACACATTCAACTTTTCAAGGCTGCTTAATGTTCATTTGTCCAAAGGAAAAGTGACTCAATTTTCGAATCCTGAATATCAGGTAAAATCCTCAAATTTTTCGTTTAATCTTTACTTTTAACCGAAAAAATAATTTGTTAGAATGCAGAATAGGTGAGTCACATGTCAGCTCTGTCTTAGCAGGAAAATATTTAGTCTGGCAACAAACTATTGGAATCTTTAATTGAATGATGAATGAATGGATTTGAAAGGGCCAAAATTCAACATTATTGTTACCTTTGTTACTACGATGTCTCAAATTCGGGTCTGTCACGATATATCGTATTGATCATATTTAACGAGAATTTCGACATGGGAAGGCACCCACTGCCTTTCCGCTACCACAAAACGTTGGAAAAGGGTAGGGTTTTGACAAAATTATTTTTTTGGCCGTTCAAAGGGCTGTTTCTGGCCTTTTGAATGTTTAAAAGCACCTAAACGGTGAATTAAATTTGATCATTCCGATGTCGTGACATACCCATACTTAAGACATAGTAACAAAAATAAAAATAATTTTAAGCTTCTACATGGTCAAATCGCTTCATTTATCGTTCAATTAAATATTCTAAAAGTTTGTTGCCGTAAAATACTGGTTTTTCAGCCAAAAAACAAGTGACGCCCCTATTCTGCAATTGCACCAATAATTTTCTTCGTGAGTTATTCTGTCGCAATAAAGTTTTACTCAATTTGGAAGTATTTGCATTTCTGCAAAGTCTTTTCGGTTTTTGATGGAATTCTTATATATTTTTCGATATGAAAATAGATTCATACTTCAATATTCTCGATACATAATAATACATATAAAATTAACAGTTTCTGGTTTGTGGTCGGGAAAGTATTGGGAAAGTATTGGTTTTAAAATTGTTCGAGATGTGTAAAATTTATCCTAATGTGATTTTACAGAGATTTAATAATGAAATACCCAAAAATGTGAACAGTTACGCTGAAATTACGACTGGAGATTCACAAAAAACTCATTTCTAAAGATGACATTAGTGTAGCCGGGTCGTAAGCAGATGGAAATAACCCTTTAATGAAGGCTATGCGTATAAAATCCGAGATCGGCACTCGAAAACCAGATTTTTCATAGCTCAATTCCGAAATGGATTTCCCGGAATTTCATGCAAAAGTATTACCCGAGTTCATATGCATGCGAGACGAAATCCACATAGGCGGGAAAATGAGAAACCGATTTTTAAAGTCAACTTTGGTAATGGCTGTAGAAAATTTTTTCATTTCTTCTGGTCATGTACAAGTACTCATTAACAATGTTTCAAAAGACAAGCACTTGTTGAATCAAAATGACCTTTCTTCGAAAGATAAGATGCATTTCGCTTTCGTAATGAAAATTTGTGACCCCAGAATATGAAATTTGTTAAGACTTAACGTGCCAGGAAGCGAAGGTACCATATCGTATTTGAAGGTTATGTATTTTGTAATAATTTCTTACGAAATTTGTCGGTACTGTTAAGTGTGACCGGAGAATTATGTTTACCGTCCGTTGAAACAACTCAAATCGATCTGAAGCAGAATGATCCCAACACAATCGTAACTGATAGCAAAGGCACTCAACATATCTTTAAAAAATATTCGATTTGTTAGTTACTGAATAATCAAAAATCCAAATTAAGTAGCGACTGGTTGGAAAGAGTAAAAATCGTTTCATGCCAATAGTATAGTGTAGACAGAAAAGGCAACTTATTACCTTCAGGATTCACCACACATAGCTACCTTCCAATTGAACCCTATAAACTCACGCTTCCAGCCCCCATCTTCATTGATTCTAATGTACAGTCTGTCAAGTTAAAGCGTGGGTGGCTTTACTCGCAGTCGGTAAGGTGTATCGACATGATTTTGGTGTCAAAATATTAAGAAGAGCTCCCT
>NC_046662.1:17162420-17163817 GCF_010883055.1 Belonocnema kinseyi | reverse complement strand
CATTTTGAGATAAAAAATTCTAGATTTGTAATTTTTATTATTCCTAACTTGCAAAATCTATACATTCAAAAAATTTGCGGAAATGTTTTAACCAATTTTAACCTCTTATCAAGTTTCAAAGTTTCGAAATTTAAATCCGAAAAATAAGTTTTTTTTATAATAATTAAAAGAAAAAGCCAAATAAAAGAAAGTGTCAAAATTTGCAATTTTATCGTTATTATTATCTTGTCTCTATTTTGCGAAAAAGCACAAATTTCTATTTTTGAAAAAAAGAGATTAAATTCCTTCTCAAAGAAGTATTTATTATTTCTCTGCCAGATCGCAAATATAATTTTGAAATAATGAAAATAATTATATTAATTATAATTATTTCAGTAACAGTTGTAATTCGAACTACAGAGATTGAATTTTCTGAACATATTTAAAATTATGAAAAGATAGAAGTACACGAGAAGAAATGACTACACTTACATTTTCTAAAAATAGTATCATTCTTTTGCAATCACGTACATAGTGATGTTTATTCAAAAGAAACTAATTATCGACGAAAATGAATTACCTTGAATAAGAGAAATAATACATATTTTTAATAAAACAGAAACATTTTTAATTAAATAGATAGTTGTTTTCATAATGAAGAAAATTTTTCTTATAAAAAAATAAGAATTTTTCACGAAATACATGTATTTCTAAACAAATGGTTGAATTCTAAAATAATTAGATTAATTTTCTAACGAAAAGAAGATTATTTAATAAATTACATTAATTTTTTAACAAAAAGTTTGTTTTTTTAGACTGAAGAAGATGAACTAGTTACCAAAACTGAAACAGTTGAATTTTTTTTTGGGGGGGGGACAATTAATTTTTAACGAAAAGAAAAAAAAACTCCTCTGTAAAATAGTTGATTTTTATTTCAGAATCTTGAATTTTTAAGATAAAAAGACGAATTGCCTTCACAAAGCACTAAAATTTTCAGCCTGAAAATATAAAATTTTAACAAAAGAGTTGATTTCCTATAAAATAGTTATACATATTTAAAGTTAACGAATAAGTCTTTTAATCCGGTGAAACAAGTTTTCAACAAATACATAAATTTCTAACTAGAATGTTAAGTTGTCAGCCAAAAAGATTATTTTTCTACCGAAAAATTCTAATTTTCGACAAACCTAAGATGTCGAACTAAGAATTTGAATTTCTAAAGTAAAAAAATCCAGTTTTAAGTCAAACTGATTTTTTAATAAAAATAAGAATCTTATACAAATAAGTTAATCCTACTAATTTTTCTACCAAAATTGTGAATTTCAAACCAAAAAAATTAATTGTCAAAAATGAAGTTCAGATTTTAATGAAGGAGTTAAATTATAAACCTAAAAAGAGAGTAATTTTCAATAAAAATA
>NC_046662.1:17161176-17162320 GCF_010883055.1 Belonocnema kinseyi | reverse complement strand
CATTTTGAGATAAAAAATTCTAGATTTGTAATTTTTATTATTCCTAACTTGCAAAATCTATACATTCAAAAAATTTGCGGAAATGTTTTAACCAATTTTAACTATACTAATTATAATTATTACAGCAACAGTTGTAATTTGAACTACAGAGATTGAATTTTCCGAATATATTAAAAATTACGAAAAGATAGAAGTACACGAGAAGAAATGACTTCACTTACATTTTCTATTAATAGTATCATTCTTTTGCAATCACGTACATAGTGATGTTTATTCAAAAGAAACTTATTGTCGACAAAAATGAATTATCTTGAATAAGAGAAATAATGCATATTTTTAATAAAACAGAGCCATTTTTTATTAAATGAATAGTTGTTTTCTCAATGAAGAAAATTTTTCTTATCAAAAAATAAGAATTTTTCACGAAATACATGTATTTCTAAACAAATGGTTGAATTTTAAAATAATAAGATTAATTTTCTAACGAAAAGAAGATTCTTTAATAAATAACAATTATTTTTAAACAAAAAGTTTGTTGTTTTAAACTGAAGAAGATGAACTATTTACCAAAACTGAAACAGTTGAATTTTTTGGGGGGAAAAAATTAATTTTTAACGAAAAGAAAAATAAAACTCCACTGTAAAATAGTTGATTTTTATTTCAGAATCTTGAATTTTTAAGATAAAAAGACGAATTGCCTTCACAAAGCACTAGAATTTTCAGCCTGAAAATATAAAATTTTAACAAAAGAGTTGATTTCCTATAAAATAGTTATACATATTTAAAGTGAACGAATAAGTCGTTTAATCCGGTGAAACAAGTTTTCAACAAATACATAAATTTCTAACTAGAATGTTGAGTTGTCATCCAAAAAGATTATTTTTCTACCGAAAAATTCTAATTTTCGACAAACCTAAGATGTCGAACTAAGAATTTGAATTTCTAAAGTAAAAAAATCCAGTTTTAATTCTAACTGATTTTTTAATAAAAATAAGAATCTTATACAAATAAGTTAATCCTACTAATTTTTCTATCAAAATTATGAATTTCAAACCAAAAAAATTAATTGTCAAAAATGAAGTTCAGATTTTAATGAAGGAGTTAAATTATAAACCTAAAAAGAGAGTAATTTTCAATAAAAATA
>NC_046662.1:17159669-17161076 GCF_010883055.1 Belonocnema kinseyi | reverse complement strand
GAATTTCAAACCAAAAAAATTAATTGTCAAAAATGAAGTTCAGATTTTAATGAAGGAGTTAAATTATAAACCTAAAAAGAGAGTAATTTTCAATAAAAATATAATAGTTTTTTTATCAACAAAAGAAGATTGTAATTTTTAAGAAGGCACAATAATTTTTAGCCAAACATTATGAATATTCAGCATAACAGTTAATTTCTTAATAAAATCAGATTATTTTTCATGATACGGTTGCTTTTTTACCCCTAAAAATTGATTTTCTACCAAAAAAGGCAAATTTCCAACAAAATACATAAATTTTTTCAATAAAAAAAATCAAATTTGTTATAGGAGTTTAATTTCCTACAGAATTGCAACATTTTAAAACCAAAATAATCAATTTTCCATAAGCTGTAGCATTTCCAACTTAAAAATATACATTTTTAATAAAAGAGTTAATTATGGAAAAAAAAATCTGTTTCATGTCAGTGTGTTGGTTTTATGGAAACTATAATGAATTAGCATGTAGAATTATATCAGATGAACTTGAAGTGTCTAAACATTGAGATAGTGATAAAATATCAAATTACCGTCTAACTGTACCTAATTTCTGTTTACACTTCTCTACTCGCCTTGCACCCGAAGGAAGAAAAATAGATTTCACAATTTCATATGTGAATATTTTAACGCGCTTTAAATGTATTCAATAAAAATTTGGATACTCATGAATTATATTTCTTATCAATTATTTTTTTAAATCATTGTAATGGATTTATTTTTTTAATACATTTTTTCTGTATAATAATTGATTTGGTTTTTTAATCAATGCAAACATCTTTATTGCATCTATGTAGAGATCCAAAAAAATTAAGACCTTTGGGATATTTTCTAAATTTCATTAATGTTTATGGAAAAAATTAAAAACAATTGCATAACCGTTTCACATTTTGTGTTCAGAAACTTTATTTTAATTTTTTAATTCGGAAAACCTTGCCGAAACTTTAAAAGTATTTCGCAATTGATTTTTTAAAAACTTAGTTGAACAGCATGGTGATAGCAATTTTTTAATGTGAAATTTGTCTGCTAAAAATGGCGTGAAATTTGTACCAGTATAATTTGTAAATTATAATGCAAATAATTGTTAAAATGACAGGTCTCTAAAAACTACTTGAACGATTTGTGAAATACTTTCAATCATTGTGAAAGTGTTCTTAGTAAAAATTTCTACGCAATATTAAAAATTGAAATTTTCATAAACGCATATAGTGGATATTTTTTGGAGTTATGGTTTTTCAATTGCGGATTTTCCTTCATCATCCGAATTAATGTAGATATTCTTAAAGATAAAATAGTTTCAATCATATTTGTTACATTATAACAAGTGTTAGTCTTGTAAGCAAAGTAAGAAAATCAATTCAACGCTTCGGC
>NC_046662.1:17154329-17159569 GCF_010883055.1 Belonocnema kinseyi | reverse complement strand
TTTTTTTAAATTGAATATTTGACACTAGGAAAATTGGATTAGGATTTGAAACTAAATAAAAGTAGTTGATTGGGAATCTATTAATTAGACATTATTGAAATATTGCAAACCCTTCTAAAAGTTTTAATCACAGTTTTTAATTTATGAGCTAATAGGACATTTCAACTGAAAATGTTCAGTTTTCAATTTACAATCTGAAAGTTGCTTAATTTTAAAGGAATTCATAATCGATTTTTTAAATCAATTATTGCTTCTTTTTGAATATTTATAATAAAAAAGATTTTAAAAAACTTCTGCACTTCAAATTTAAAAGCTTTATATTAGTTCAACAGTTACAAGTTTGGCGTTAAACATGAGAAATGGTATAAAGCCTAATTGAAGATTCGGGAAATAATAGAAACTTTTCTAGCCAAAAGTAAAACATAAAACAGTATTAAACTTTCGTTCTAATTTTTTAATTTGCAATGTTTCGTACTGGATACTGTTCAATATCTGATGCAAAAATTATGATAATTTTATATTTTCATTTAAAATTTAATATATTGTGTGCAGAAATATCTTTTTATTCACACACTATATTTCAAAGCCTGCATAATCTTTATAAAATGCCGTAACGTCCTCGGTTTACTGAACTAAATAATACAAAATTGTTACCAAAATATTCTCCTTGAAAAGATGACAAACATTTGTTAACTTCGAACTACTTCTGAAAGTTTAATAGATATTTTTAATTTCTTATATTTAATTTTGTGGAAAGAGACTTTAAAAGATATTTATATAAACTTAGGAACAAATGAACTTAAAAAACATTGTGTTACCTGAAATTGTTATTTTTTCAAGAAATAAATTATTTTTAGCCTAAATTGTAATTTTGCTTCATTTTTTCTTCAGACCACAGAAAGGTTTTGGTTAAACATTTATTTTTTTCTAATTCGTCTTCAGGGTTTCAAATTTCTTCACTTTTAGTGGAAATTTTATTAGTTTGATTTTTAAAAAACAAGTTCCTGGTTGAAATATAATCTGTTATGGATAAATATTCAACTCTTTTTTATATTAGAATATCAGCTAATCATGTTTTTTTAGCAAAAATAAAATTCTGTTTCATTGAAGATTGACAATTTGCTTCAAAAATAAACTAACTTTAAAATATTTAGTTTGTTTTTTCGAAGATTCATTATTAAGGTTGATAATTAATCTCTTTGGTTAAAAACTGGAACGTTATATTAAAAAATCACCTTTTTTGAAGAGAAAAGTTAATTCTTTTTAAATATTATAGAAGGTTTTTTTTAAATTTAATATATTTATTTTTTCAAACATAACTTTTTTATTGAAAATCGAACTAATTTTGTAAATATATTTTTTTTTATCGAAGATTCATCATTCTAGTTCAAAATTGATTATTTGTTTGTAAAATATAATTTTCTGGATGAGAATTCAGCTATTTTGTAAAAATGTCGTATTTTTCTATGAATTTTGAAGAATTTGGAAGGAATTACAACTTTTTAAAGTTTTCTCGAAACATTTTTCATCACTTTTCCTTTGAAGAGGATATACAAAAACATTCCGAAACATTATTTAATATTTTTAAAATGTCGAAGACATTTTCAGAGAAAAAGCAGAAGAGTTTTAAGAAGTTTGAATGGATTCAGGACAATCAAATTTTCTTGTATATTACTAAGCAAATACAAGATAATATTTAGATTTTTTTAAATATAAAAAACAATTTAATTTAAAAAAGTTTCAAAATTGAAAAAAATCGAGACTATTGAAAATTTTCTAGATACATTGTATATCTTACACTTCAATTGAATTTTATATAAAAAATTCCAGAATTCAACTCGGAATTATAATTTTTTCGAAAATTCCCTGCTTTAAGTCAGAATAGTAATTATTTTCAAAAATTCCCTCTTTCTGATTTGCACTAGAATTATTGTTAGAAAATTTCCTGTTGCCAATAAAAATCATTATTATCTTGAAAAGTCTCTCGTTTCAAATGAAAATTGTAATTTTTTTAAAAATGTTGTGTTTTAGAACTTAATTATAATTTTGTTTCGATCTACTCTTTCAAAACAGAATCCATTTTTGTTCAGAAAGCCCCCCTTTCAGAGACTTCATCGTAAATATTTAGAAAAATTTCTTTTTTCGGATCTGAATTATAACTGGTTTTGGAAAATTTAATGTACCAAATCAGAATCATAATTTTTAGTGGCAAATTTATCTCACTGATCATAATTACAATAATAGAAGAAAAATTTAAATCAACATTTATTTTTCAAAGTTTTTCAGAAATTCCTTCACATCTTTTGAAATTTTTGATATCGTATTACATTATTGACTGGAGCAGTGTTACCAAATTTTTTATTGGGTTTCTTTCAGATTATTTACAGAAATGGACTCTGGAAAAACTAGGTCTTAGCTAAAAAAATTTTATTCAATAGAAGATATATGGTACGAAATATTGTATGATAACAAACCGTTCCATCAGGCTCGTTTCAAATGAAATATTTACGCTTTACCACGCAGAAGGAACGTGAAAGAAGAAAAACAATTTTATTTGATGAAAAGATTACAAAAATTTCCTAGAGCATGGAAAACAGTGGTAGATTTCTTTGGTGCTAAAAAATTGGCTTTAGAAATTTAAAGGATGATTTAAATAGTTTGAAATGTATTTTTCAAATCATGTCAAACCGATCCCATGATATTTTCGATTATTAATTTATTTTCCAAAAATATTCTATAGAAAACAATTTCCAACCGACTAATCTTCTCATGTAGTAAATGACATAAACTTTGATAATTCATTTTTTTCAAATTTAATTATTAAATTTATTGACTTTAAATTAAAAAAAGTTAGATGTAAAAGTTTTTGAGACTAATAAATTATATTCTTTTTTATTTTTTAGAACACAAAGATGTTTTTTTTTAAATGTTTAATGTTATGAATACAACCTTTTTGCCAAAAAATATTTAAAAAAAATGCGAGATAGAAGAATAAAGAGAGGTTTTTCTATAACATTTTTAGAGAAACAATGTTACTCTTCAAGTTAATTGACTTTATATATTTGTAGAATCATCCCTATATTATCAATTTTGATGTTTCCTTTAAAAAAAATTTAACGGATTTTCGAAAAATATTTGAATGGAAATCCTTTAAAATTATTTTAAATACCCTAACACCTTTTATAATCCCTTTAAACTTTGTGAAATCCCTAGAAAGATTTAAAAATCTCGCTAAATTACCTTAAGTATCTTAAATTCTTTAAAATACATTCTGAAACTTTAAAATGCAAATATTAAAAATCATTGGAATTCCCTATTTTTTTTTAATCTCGTTTATAGTGAAAATAATTCATACATCTTTGATATATTGAGTAGAAAATATGAAATCTTATGTAAGAAGGGAGGGGAGGTTTCAATTTCCAAAAATTATTACGTAATTCATGGGTGGCCTCTAAGGCAAAGTTTGAAATTTTAATTTAATTTCAATTAAAAATGGAATATTTGATTCCTTGGCCGATTCTTTACTATCTAATTATTTAGATTCCTTAATACTATTAAATAAAAACGAAACAAATAGAAAACTTACAAGTTAAGAAAATAATAAAAAAAGCTGTTGTTCATTAAATTTTATTGAAAACTCATCACATATTTCCGTTAACACGAGGCGTGAAGCAAACAAGGTAAAATAGATTACGCGTGTAAATAATTAAGATGTCATCATTTTTCAGGAAGATTATTTTTAAATACGTTACTTTGGTGGATGTGACGTACTCTATTTACAAGTATGAAAGAAATAAATTCTACGAACCATTGTATTATTACAATCTATACTACAACAATTTTATAATCTACCTGCCATATAAATTTTTAGTCAACAAAAATCAAAATTTTCATGCCATCAAGTGGGAATTTTGCTCGATGATAATTAAAATTTATCAATTATATTTAATAAATAGGTTTCAAATTTCTCCTGAAAACCTAGACTATCTATGACCATGTTTTTGAATCATGAGAACACAGATGTCTTTTGAAGACAAAAATTTATTTTAGGAATTGAAAGTATCTCTTAAATATTTTCAAATTTTTTTAAAATCCTTATCCCGAAGGTGAAACGTAGTTTGTGAAAAATTAGAAACACACTTGTTCACACGATTTCATAAAATTAATCTTTGATTTAAAAACTTTTAAACGCGGCTGAAAGTTTTTTCTTTGAAATAAGAAAAAAATCAGACTTTATATTTAATTTCAATAAATATTGATTGTTTTATTTCCTGATCGATTCTTTTCTATCTGCAGGTTTTCGTGAAAATTTTCTTTATTTGGTAATGTAGTGAATGTTTTCTAAGATGTTGATTTAGAAAATTAAAATTTAATGCAATCACAGTCCCCTGAATTTATGGGACTTATTTATTTATCACTATTCATATATATAAAATGTATTTTTTGTAGTTATTTTTCGTAGAATTATGCAAGGTATCTTGAAATATTTTTAACAGAGAATCTTTAATTAATGAAATAAAACATTAGTTGGGACACACATTAAAAATTTTCAAATTTCTTAATTTATTTTAAACAAGATAATAAACTACGAAATGTTAGTTTATAATGAAATACTTGAATTCTTAAAAACATAATGGCTAAACTTTTAGCCTAAAAAGATAAATTATGAACAAAAAGAGTGTCATAGTTTATATATTTTAATCAAAAAAAAAAAAAGTGGAATTTACACACACGAAATAATTTTTAAATGAAAAAGGTGAATTTTAAATAAATTAAGATTTTTTCAATCAAGATGGAAACAAAACTATTATCTAAATCGTTGATTCCTAATGCCAAAAGACGATTTTTCTTCGCAAAAATTAAATTTTCAAACCAAAAATATGACATTTCAGCAAAAAATTAAGTTTGCACGAAACTAATGCAAATGTAACCAACAGCATGAAATTTTAAACCAAGAAAATGATTAATCTACCAAAGAACAAACATTGTCAACTGCATCAGATTATTCTTAAAAAAATGGAAAAGTTGCATGTTCACTTGAAAAATTAATTTTGTACCAAAAGGTACTTTCGACTAAAAAGTTACATTTTTAACTAAAGGCATGAGCCATAATTTAAAAAATTAATTTTTCACAATTAAGTTTAACTTTTACCTAAGTAGAAGATTTTGAAATTAAAAAGACTTAAGAAAACAGTTTAAAATTCAAGCAAATAAGTCAATTTTCTACTGAAAACATAAAT
>NC_046662.1:17152958-17154229 GCF_010883055.1 Belonocnema kinseyi | reverse complement strand
GTTTAACTTTTACCTAAGTAGAAGATTTTGAAATTAAAAAGACTTAAGAAAACAGTTTAAAATTCAAGCAAATAAGTCAATTTTCTACTGAAAACATAAATTAAAAAAAAATGATTTATTAAGAAAGTGATTTAACAAACTAAAAAACTTAATTTTTCAAAAAAACAGTTGCATTGTCTGTTAAAAAGATTTAGTTGATTTTTCACGACCAAAATATCAATTTCTACATAAGAAATAAGTTTCTACAAAAAAAGTTCAGTCTTGGATCTGAAAAGTTGAATTTTTAAAGAAAAAGGACAGCTTTAACAAAAACGTTGAATTCTCTTCCAAATAGTTGCATTTTCATCAAAAAAGATGAAATTCTTTTAGAAAGATGTTAATTTTTATTCATAAAACTTTTTTTTTGATAGTTAGGTTTTTATATAAATAAGTCCACTTATCTTTTTGAGATGAAAATATTAATTTTTAACAAAAAATAAGTTTTCATAAAAAAACAAGTTAAGTTTCCATCTAAAAAATGATGTTTTTCAACTAAGAACGATGAATTATCTACCAAATAGTTGAGTTTTTATCAGAAATGATGAAATTTGTACTTTTTAAATAAATTTGTCATTTTTCAATACCAAAATATAAATTTCAAACAAAAAATAAATTTTCTCCGAAATAGTTTAATTATCAACAAAACAGTAGAATTTCGAACCAAAAATTATGACTTTTTAATCAAATAGTTCAATTTTAAACCAAGCAGTTAGATTTGAATGCAAGAAAGATGAAAATTTCTTTTAGAACAGATGAATTTTTAATTAAAAAAAAGTAATTGAATTTTCATCCTAAAATTACAGTTCTCTTTTTAAGACCAAAAGATTAAATTTGAGCATTGACTATCTTCAATAAAAATAAATAAATTTTCAACACAACAACATAATTTTTAAATAAAAAGTATTATTTAAAAAAAAAATTTCTTGACTTTTCAAGAAAATAATTGCATTTTTATTCAAGGAATATGTAATTTCTAATAAACTAGGTATATTTTAAAATAAAGAAGAGAAACTTTTGAAAAAGAGGTTTAACTTTCAACCAAATAGTTACATTTTTGTCCAAGAAAAATGATATTTCTTTTAAACATGATAATTAAAAAACAACCTTAAAATAAGTATTAAAAATTTCATCCATAGAAGATTCCAGTTTACTTTTCAAAACCGAAATAAGAATAGTGAACAATAAGTTAATTTTTTGATAAATAGTTGCATTTTTCACCAAAAAATATATCT
>NC_046662.1:17150093-17152858 GCF_010883055.1 Belonocnema kinseyi | reverse complement strand
TGAAAGAAGCAACTTTGCTATTTTGATTTTATTCTTATCTCGCCTAAATTATGTATAAAAATGCAAATCATTATAATCCATGAAAGGAAATGAAATTTTCTCCGCTTCCAGACGGATTTTTCTATTTATGTTTAAAACAATACAAATAATTATAATTATTATATGGACGTGTAAATAATATCTATGATATATTATTGTATTAATTATCGTAACTACCATTATTGAATAAATTGAACTAAGTAGAAATAACGGGAAAATAAGCCTAGACCATCTAAAAATAATTTCACCTTCTTTTTCTAAAAATAGTATGTCTTCTTCTAGAATGCGGCGTTATTTACGAAAAATTTCTATAAGCAAATCTGAATTACCTCGTGTCAAAAGAATGCGGAATAAATGTTTTCCACATTGGTGAATTATGCGGTATCTTATTATTCTATAATTTTAATTTTCTGATTTTTTTTAACTTCGAGAATGTTAAATTTGGTATATTTCCTATCACAAGAATTTAAATAATTTAATCGATGAATTATTTCTTTTATGAGAGAACTGGAAACTACTAAAAGATTAAATTTCAGTATTTCAAAATTCCCGAAAAAGAAAATATTTTAAATAGTGAATATTGTATTTAATATTGAATATTTAATATTATTATTATAGTTAAAATTACTAAAAGTATTTAATTAATATACTCTTAGGTTTATTGTATTTTTCAATATTATTTAAATGGAAATAATAATAAGTTTGGATAACTCTAAACAAGTTTTAAAAAAAATATAAATTGTGGTTTTTGTAAATTATTATTGCTCTTGCAATAAACCCTTGTTATTGTGTTGCTCTTTTGCTCTAAGAAATATTTTTTAGATTGTTATTTTCAACCTAACATTATTTTAAACCCAGCTTAGATTCATATTAAGCGATCAATTCTTTCCAATTATTCAATACTGAATTTAAATTTCCTGAATTCAATGAATTCCGATAATATTTTTAATTTGTTTTTAATTCAGTTGACTCAAATTCTTAGAAATTAATCCTTAATTTAGATCAATTCACGGGGAATTATTATTTATTTAATTGAATTCTTTTGCTGATATTTTTAATTTAACATCTTTCATTTCATACTTTTGAATTATTGAGCGTTTAAATTTAAAAAATTCAATTCTAAAAGTTCACAATTCAAGAGTTTAAAAATTTTCCTGAACCTCTCAAAGAGACCTAAGAAATGATTATTATATTTTGTTTATTTATACACATGTAATTTCCCTAAGATTTTTGAGTAAATTCAAAAAGATTGTTAAAGATTTCGCATAGATATTTTCAACTTTCAGAAGTTTATTTTTTAGAGTGACTAACATTTTTCTTTTAATACGGAAAAATCTTTCAAAAGTTCTCCTAAAAATTAATTTTTTTATTAAAAAAATTATCTCTAATTTTTCCAGGAATCCTAAGAACGTTTTTTGTAGTTGAACAATTAATATTAAAAATAAATGTACTAATTGTTTTGGATTTTTGAAAATTTTTACCAATTAAAAATTATTTTTTAAGCATTTTAAAACTTGCATACCATTCAAATATCTTTTGAAGCGAATCGAATATTTTTCATTTTGCTCAATTTTAAAAAATGCCTTGTAATCTTCCAGTGCTGTGCAGCCAATAATGTTGGAAAACTTTCATACGTTTTTAAATCTTTTTAAATCTTTTCAAATGTTCTATGTTAAAATTTGTTAAAATTTCGCAAAATAAAACAAAATTATTTAAATAGTTTTCTGATTCTATATGTACAAATTTTGAAATCCCTAAAATTTAAAATAAATCTTTTTAAATAAAATCTAAATCATTACAATTTTTCCCAACAATTTTCCAATTCCAATAGGTCATTTAATATTATTTTTTTTTCTTTCATCAAGACTGCTAAGAACATTCAGAAATTAATTACATTTTTTAAATTACTTTAAGGCATTATAATTTAAATCTTAAGATTTTAAATTATTGAAATTAAACATGTTGCGCTTTTATAAATTATACTTACTACTCTAATCTTATTACACTAATTTAAAAAAGTTGGAAAACATGAAAGAATAGAAAAACATATTTAACTATTACACCTCTTAAATTAAAAAATTCGATTTATTTTATTTTTCCATGATTCAAAATGAAAGTGCAATTTCGAACAGTTATATCTCGTTTTTTAAATTTTGAACCAAAAAGATTCGAAATTTGCCATTTTCAAGAACTTTTAGCCAAGAACGAATTTTAAAGCACCATAATATAATTTGAAAGGAAAAGAAACGATTTAACATTAAAATATCTCAAATTTAAAAAAAAGAAATTAATTTTCAACAAACAATAAATTATCAACAAAACAATTTAAAAATCTACTAAAAGCTTGAACTTTTAACCACAAATTATACAATTAGTTTCGTTCAAAGTTGTTCCTTTGTTAGTTAATTATTCAGCTCTTTTCGTAAAATTCGGCCTTGTTAATTAAAACTTTTTTTTATTGCAAACATTGCATATTTGCTGGGTAACAATGCATCTGTTTTGTTGTAATTTCAAACATTTTCCAAAAAATTTACTTCTTGTTTATATACGTGTTTAAGTAGAATTTTCAATTTTGCTTTACAAAAATGCAACCATTTGTTTGAAAATTCAACAATTTTGGTAAAAAGATATATTTTTTGGTGAAAAATGCAACTATTTATCAAAAAATTAACTTATTGTTCACTATTCTTATTTCGGTTTTGAAAAGTAAACTGGAATCTTCTATG
>NC_046662.1:17147437-17149993 GCF_010883055.1 Belonocnema kinseyi | reverse complement strand
ACTAATTTACAAGGTTCATTTTTTAATATAGTGTCAAATGTTTTTTTCACTAATATAATTTTTATCAAGTTTTCAGGTTTCTTAAAGAACTGTAATTCTGATAAGCAGCGCTACCATGTGCAAAGGGTGATGAAGTGGACAAAAAGGTAGATTATTATAAACATCAGTAAGTTCTTTTAAGAATTTATATATAAATTTTACACTATTTATTCAGATGAATTTTTCCATCTACCCACACTTCCATTTCACCTCTTACTTCCCTTCCACTGTCTGCCCTACCTGCCTCACATATCCCCTCCCAAGCTGACGAATTTCTAACTTTCGTCTCACCCACCCCCACTTGTCCTCTCACCTTCTACTTTGCAAATCCTTCAATAATCATTCTTATTTACTGACCCTTCCTAAATACTCCTACTACACATCCCTAATTTCTCTACCTCTGCATTTTTTAACATACATTGCTGTCCAATATCCCTACTAATGTGTTTTGCCTCTACCAGTCCTACCGGACCACTCTAGGAACATTAACTCTTTAAGGTCAAAAGGTACAGTAATTCTAAAGTTTGCCTCCACCCACCATCGACATGTCCCCTCTATTCTTCCCCTACCCTTCTTTTTCCCACTGCCCGTAACCTTGTACTTTTGGCTTCTACTATTTTCTCTTGCCCTTCCTTCTTCCATTGTCCTTCCCATACTAATCCTACCAACCATTATCTACTTCCTCGCTGCCACATTTTGATAAGTCCCCACCTCTCTAATGCTGCCCCTTCCCTACCTTTACACCCATTCACCCCTCACTTGCCCATCAATCTCACACTTCCCTATGGCCAGAGGCTTTTACATAGCCACCTACTTTCCGCACGCTTTTGCTTCAAGTACTTCCCTTCTGACATGGTTCCTCCTTTAGAGTCCATAAACTACTTTTCAACCTCAGGGGGGAGGGGCGTTCACGCAAAAAATATAGTTGTTAACGAGGGGGAAGGGATCCCAATCAAAATAACGTTACACGTATATTAAATTAACGATTTAGAATTTAGAGAATTTTTTTCTAAAAGTACATATGGTAACGTTTTTATCTCGTTTCCAGATGATAAATTTTTTTGTGAGAAAATTAATTTAATTTGTCATCTTTGGTAGTAAATTAAACTTTTGATAAACTTAACCAACTCAGTTTTAAAGTTCGAAAACTCTTTGAGAAAAAAATTTTTTTTCATTCTTCTTTTCTTAAAAATTCAATTTTTTGGAGGCATTAAACTGCTTTGTTGAAAATCCGTTTTTTTAAATTAAAATATTACTTTGCTAATTGAAAATTAACCAATTTAATTTTTGGTAGAAAATTATTTTTTTAAAGTAATAAGTGAACTTTTTGTTAAAATATTTTGTTAAAGTTTCGTTTTTTTTGTTGTTAAAAATTCTACTCTTGGGTTGAAAGTTTGTGTATTTTGTTGGAAATTTTTGTTTTGTTTGACATAAAATTAATTTTTTTCTACAAATTTAATATTTTTGTTATGCTGATTAAAGTGTTTTATGTAGAAAATTTCTCATTTTGTCTTGAAAGTTTAATAAGTTAGTAAAAAAGTCAACTACAGCGAAAATCTGCTATAGCGCCAACGTTGGGGATGACGCGCAGTGGTAAAAAACGATTTTATATATCGAATTTTCCAGGAAAATGAAAAATCGGAGGTACCAATTTTCCTTTGGATTTTAGTTTGGCCGATGTTAATAAAGAAACTTAAATATTAATATAAAAAATGATCATTATTTCTAGAAGCTTGAGTCAGTTTATTCATAAAATATTAAAAGTACCCGATTTCCCATGGATTTTGCGGCCTCGGAAAATATATTTGGATCTTGTGAGTATTTTTTCCTCATATGGTCTGACGTGAACTGTAGTCAGTCTAAATTCCATTCAATTCCGTTCGGCCAACTTCGAGATATTAGGTTTATGAACACAGAAAAACGTTTTTTTACCACAGTCATGACGGTGGGTGGAAAATGACTCATTATAGCCAGCTCCGCTTTTGTTTTTTCACACTTAAGTGCTCACCTGAATGACCACCGCAAATCCCACGCACCCCATGCAGCTTCCGCTACACCTGCCTGCAGCGTGCGGTCGTTTCTCGGAATGACTATGGAAGGGAGGCATATTTAAGTGTTTCACTGCATTTCATAAAAAGTTCGCTTTTCTATGATTTAAAATTATTATTTTTAATTAAAAGTTTAACTATTCCACTTTTGGTTAAAAATTTACATTTCTTAGTTTGAAAATTTGATAATACCCGCATTAAATTTCACATAAGATTCAATTAGGCATATTTCAGCACTTACTCTAAAAGTCACTTTTTATTTAAATAGTTAATGTAGTACCAAAATTTATTATCACACAGTCGCGTTGACAATATAGGTATATTGGCAACTTGACTCGCCATAAACACACAAGAAAACCAGTATAAACGTTAAATCGAGTTTTGACTAAAGGCTGCGTTCTTTTCAGGGGCGGGGGTTACCAAATGCAATGTTTCTAATGGAGGAAGGGGGGTTAAACATTGCCCAAAT
>NC_046662.1:17144954-17147337 GCF_010883055.1 Belonocnema kinseyi | reverse complement strand
GTTAAATCGAGTTTTGACTAAAGGCTGCGTTCTTTTCAGGGGCGGGGGTTACCAAATGCAATGTTTCTAATGGAGGAAGGGGGGTTAAACATTGCCCAAATTAGTAAAGTAGCTTATGCATGATCCCTTACTGCCCTCTTCCTTCAACTTGTTGCTGGCCAGCCTATTTCCTCTCCCACTCCTCTTCCCTACTGACCCTACTAACCCTTCCATTAAAAATGTACGTTGGGCACATAGCCGAGAAAAAAAATACTTGAAATACAGTGGAACCCTTGAATAGCCTTCCCTTTTATGTCCCTTCGAAGAATCAATGCCACGCTTGAATAAACAAACGAAGCGGGCTATAATGAATTAGTTCCCAACCACCGCCATCCCCATAATCGGCGCTATAGAAGAGTTTTACTGTATTTTGTTGGGAATTTGTCGTTCTTGGATGAATCAAAATTTTTTTATTGAAAATGAAGACTGTTTTTGGATGAAACAGTAACTATGTACTAGATTTAATAATTAAAAAAATTATTTTTTACTAAATGTAGCAAAATACACAGTAGCACATGGTTAAAAATTCATGATACTAATGTTGATATTCAATATCGTTTAATGCCCAGACCAGTTACATACAAAGTAAAAAAAATTGAAACGGAAGACAAGAACCAAAGGATATACGTATGACGACTTCTGATCTTTCGACACTCTAATTAAAATCTATTTTATTATAAATCGATACTATCGATATATTTCGTTTATATATTCCATCTAGCATAATTATTCAAAAAAAAAAAAAAGAAAACATAAGCAAAATCAAAGAAAAAAAAGCACCTTCACCTCTACATTATAGTTTAATTTAAGACCGCTGAACTGTAGAACTAGTAAAGTTTTTTTGTGTTTGGGGTGGAGAATATGTAAGTTTAATATAATTATAATATAATAATGAATGTAACAAATATCATATGGAGCATTTAATAAAAAGTTATTACTATATCTGAGTTCACGTTAATCATGGTAGAAAAGAATGATATTTTCTTTGCTTATTTTTGGAATTAAATTATTCATCCCAATTAAAACTGAATAAGAAAAACACATTTAAAACTAAGTCCCAAGGCGTTAAAGTGGGTTCTTTTGGGGAGTTGCGGTCACTGATTACGAATATTAATCAGACGCGGATCCAGATAGGGGCCACGGCGACTTGCACTCCCCCCCCCCACCCCTCAGTACAGAATCTAATTTTTCAAAAAAGTTACGTACAGATACTCTGGTAAGGTATATCAATGTCACAATGTATTCCCAACACTGGCGATGTCACTCTTATGTCGTATCCACATGCAGCAAGAGAGCCTTGCGAGATGTGTGAGGTTACGTTTTATGACAATTGATAATGGAAATTATTTTATTTCTGTATGCTGGATATTTTAAGGCGACTTTACATTTTTGAAGATATTTTTTTGAAGATTCTTCATTCTTGGCTTCGTTATTAAAAAAATTTTTGCCGTTATGATACCAAAAATTAAAGCTGATACCAAGAGCTGAAGAAATGCGAAAATCAACTTGTGACTGTATACCTTCAAAAAAATAAGACTTAAAAATCGGATGATTGTGCTTTTAAAAAATAGAAAACTTTCAGAATTATTTAAATATATATTATTTTAATTAATTCTTAAATGAAAAATTGTTAAGACACCAATTTCGAAATATTTCTTATTATTCGAGAAGAAAGAAATTAGGTTTTGAAATATTATGATTCAGGGTGACCGCTGGACAGGGAAACTAGGAAATGACCGGGAATTATTTTAGACCAGGAAGTGATGGTTAATTTTTTCTTTGACCGGAAATTTCATAATTTTTTAGAAAAAATATCTATCCAATCACTTAAATTATCAAGAATATTATATCATAATACATATAATTCAATTTAAAATAAGTTTGATTTTCACTTTTTTTTTAAAATGCTAAATGTAATTGCTAATTTTTTCAATCATGAAATCATTAAGTTTACAATGTGTAATTCTAAAATCTTTTACCATATAAATTTTCTATTTTAGATTTTCATTTTATAGGGAACATTTTCCATTCAATGAATTTTAAAGTGCAGTTTTGAAGGCTTACTCAAAAAAAGATTAAAAGCTTTTTCGATTTAAATTTTTTTAACAAAAAACGTTTGAAGTTGATCAACTTTAAATATAAATGCATTAATGATTTTTAAAATTGAACTGTAGTTTTTGTATTCTAAATTCAACGATAATTAAATGATTTTTTGGGCGATTCTAAACCAGCTCGTTAATGCTTAAGTGTTTCTTTAAAACGGAATATTAAAAACTATACAATTCGAAACTAAATTGTTCAAAAGAGGAAGCCTTGAATCGCTGAAATTTTAGAGAGCTAAAGT
>NC_046662.1:17141778-17144854 GCF_010883055.1 Belonocnema kinseyi | reverse complement strand
TTAGTTGCGATCAACAAATTAAATCAGCTAATTTAGGGGGGGGGGTTGTTGGTAAAACTATATATTGGGAGGGAGTAGGGAGATTTCGAAGATTTTGAGTAGAATTTTCAAGTGAACCATAAAAGCCTGTCTTTAAATAATTAAATTTATTTTCTTATGCTTGCCGACAGAAAGTACCATTAAATTAAAGACTGCTAACTTCATCCTGAACTTAATGAAAAATATGCCATAAAACTCGGGAAGTAAGGCTTTCGCTTTAACAAAAAATGACTGTAACTTTTTTTATTTTGCTGATGTCAAGATAGAGATGTTGGACCATTTATATATTAAAATTTTCGGAGAATTTATCTTGTATCCATTTAAGGTTTGTTGATAATGAGTACAGAACATGCTCATGCGTCACATTTTTTTTTTATCAAAGTTATATTTGCCACACCTTAAAATCAGTTTCAATAACTTGTTCTTGAACTGGATTTTATAATTACACGCGTTTTTCAATTTGATTGCTAAAAAGTTAAACATTTTAGAAGAATATATACTTCTCTTTACTGAATGAAAAATCAACTGGCGGTTGGAAGCTCAATTGCATTGTTAGAAGTTGAGCGTTTTATTGAAAAATTCGTTTTATCTCAAAGAAATGTAGATTTTTTAACTGGAAATCTTAAATTTTAAATCAAACTATAATTTGTGTGTTGATGATTCGTCATTTCAGTAGAAAAAGCATGTCATTGGTAGAAATTTTAACTATATTGTTAAAAATTCGTTAGTGTTTTTTTGTTTGTAAAAAATTAATATTTTTTTTGGAATTTCACATACTTTGCTGATAATTAATTCTTTTCCTTCAATTGAAGCTTCATAATTTTTATTAAAAATTTATCTTTTTGGCAGAAAATTAAACTATTTTGTTGAATATTCGCTTTTTTCATGTTGTTAAAAATTTAGCTTTCTTGGGAGAAAACTAATGTTCCCATTTAAAAAATACGTTTCGTTAAAAACCCAACTTCCTTTTTGAAGATTCGTTATTCTAATTTAAAATGCACTCTCTTCATTTGTTCTCACATATCTTGTGGTATTCAAAAAACTAAGCGACACGTATTTGTTCTAATGTGCACGCAATTTTAGGGGGTAAACTATCCCGCAGTAATTTTTAATTAAAAAATGAATTTACAAACGGGCATGATTTCAACACGAAAAATCTAAAAAAGTATATATCGGATGCGATAATAAAATAAAGTTGACGTGTTTTTGCATTTTTGTTAGAAATTAATTTATAAGGGGAAACCACCTTTAACTGCATTTTATTATATTTCTGCAAAATAGAGTAAGTTTCGCATACAAAACAGAGTAGAAAAACTTCCTCACGAAGATGGTTTGAATATCTAAATTTCTTAATTTTCATTAGTCAAATAATTTAATGGGGGTATACTACCCCATAAGATGTTACGATTATACAAGAAAATAACTAAATAGGTGTATATTGAAGCTGAAAAATCGAAGAAGAAAAAACATATTTCACACAAGATAATAAAATACAGTTCCTATGTTTTTGGGGGTTTTTGAAACTCATAATTTAAACAAATTACATTTGTTTAAGTAATTGAAAACTGGTTGATCTATTCTTTCTATACACTATACAGTAAGAAATATAATTGTATGCGTTCTATTTAATTTTATTTTTTTTAGTTATCGAAAAAAACTGCTAGAGCAAATAAAAATGATAGAAAAAATATTAATTTATTGAACATTAAAAGAATTGTATGAAAATGATGTAATTATTTAACTAAACGTAGAATAGAATACTAATTTGCACTAAAGTTGCTATCCTTGCTGTAATTTTTAGAAATTCTGAAAATGGACAATCAAGCATTGTTTAAATAATTACATAATATTTCAAGAAAAATTCAATATCACAAAAAATGACAAACAATTACATTGCAATCAAAAAATATGATAGGTTTTACATTTGTTGGAAATTAATGATTATTCAAAAAATTGAAAATATTTTAAAAAGCTATGGGAAATATCCAAATTGTCCATTAGTAACACAGGACCACAAAACGAAATTGAAAATTTCTCCGTCCAAACCAAGTGGACTATACGTTTTCGGGTGCGGTGATCACCAGTCCATGGTCCCTATGAATCTTCCATGTCAGGATCAAGGTCGTTTAAATGTCCAATATGTTGATTTGAGAGACATCGTCTTTTTGACCTCAGATTCTGAAAAGCAGGAAAATTTACGTTCGGATAAATTTTTACCCACGGATCTCAGTTACCTCTAGAGGTCACATGGAGGTCAAAAACATTCTTTAGAATTTCTGAACCTTGAAGTTTGTCGTGGTTTGCTCATATCGAGGTAATGATCCTTACAAAATACGTTCTCGAGTATGTTGATCACGAATACGTAGCCCCTGTTGTCCCTATACCTCAGACTCAAAGTCATTTAAAGGCCAACTTCGTAAATTTGAGAGATATCATCTTTTTGAGCTCACCTTCTGAAAAAGCGGCAAATTCTAGATTCGGATATGTTTTTACCTACGGGTTACAGTCACTTCTAGAGGTCACGTAAGGGTCAAAACAATTTTTAAAGCTTCCGAAACCCCTGCTTAAACTTATCTTAGACTTTGCCATGATGCGCGCTCCTTGTTTACCATTTTTGCATATTCTTCATCCTGCAACCGTTCCCTTATCTGTGGGCCATTAAAGACTCCTTCAATAATCTTAGCTTCATAAAGTCTTGAAAAATTCTAAAAGAATTATATACAGGCATTGCTTTCTTCTGTAATTTCTTCATAGCTTTAATGAATTGTTTAACCAAACCTGTCTTTTAACACGACAGAATGACCTTACTGGTATAGGAGCATATATTTTACTATTATGGAGAGAACCAGCTCCTAAAGAAGCAATTTCGATTTCCATAGAAGGATATACGACTTCCAGCAGCTAGAACAGAGCTCTTCAGAGGCTTAGTTATCCCAGAATGTACCAGGTGTATACATATGAAACCGGTATTGCCATTTAGCGGCCAGTAGGCACACTTGTAGGCACTGTCGGAACTTACCATTTGTGCTAATTGGCG
>NC_046662.1:17140063-17141678 GCF_010883055.1 Belonocnema kinseyi | reverse complement strand
GGGCGCATACTTTGAATAAAATATTTGTTATCATTCTCTTGAAATAAATGTGTTTTTTTCTTGAAAAAATACCGGTTTCATATGTATACACCTGGTAGTGCTGCGGTCGCCTGATGATGACGATTGCGGGCCCACTTTCTCACCCTGAACAATTGCTGATACTATGGTTTCCGAATCCCTGCATCTAATAGCTATTTTTTCTTGTAAATGCCATGACAGACTTACGCTTTTACCTTAATACTTCACAGAAAAACTTGAAGGTAAATTTTATTGCAGTTTCAAAATGAAACCGGATTCGGATTCAACTACCTAAAGTAAGCCTGGAAGTACTAATTTTCTCTGATCCAATAATTATTATCTTCATTTTCACCTTCACTTCACTTTGACATTAACCTGATGGGATCCAACTGACCGTGGATTCGGATCGAGCAACCCCAATAACGTATGATAAAACTAATTTTTTTAATAATAACGAATTGCTCTGCAAATCAAGCTTGTACGCGAATATATTTTTGAGTAATCTGAAACCCATTACAAAATTATTATTTTGAACCTGTCTACCTAAAGGACGAGACAATTTCTCAATTTTGCGTCCGAACGACTACTTGTTAGTACTAAAGTCACTTCGCGAGTAAAAATTCAACGACTTGGTTTTGACTTGAATTGCCTCTTATCAAGACATGCTGGAGTCGAAGATTTCGACTTTAGCATGTCTTAGTTTTGAGTCAAAGCCAGACTTTAACCTTTTCCTATCAAATACCCTCAGATTTAACATTTGGTTCATATTGGACCGCATATCGTTTGACCAATCCCAACGGATTAAAGAGCTTTCCACCCAAAAACAAAAAACAAAATAAGACAAATTACTTCCAGTAAAGCAAACTAAACTAACAAATACAGTAAAAAACATCTCTAACCACCCTCTCAAGAATGAAATGATTTCAGCCTTATATAAAGGACATAATTTTGCTGCAGCTCCGTCAAAAATACCAAAAAAAGAAATAATTAGCAATTTATAATCCACAATTTTACGACAAGCTCAAGTTCCGTTCTCAAACTTAACAAAACAGAAAAAACCGCAATTAAAGAACTCAATCAAAATAAAGATATTATAATATTACCCGCAGACAAAGGCAACACGACAGTAATAATAAACAAAGAAGACTATAACAAGAAAATCATGGACCTTCTAACCGACGATACATACAAAAAACTTTAAAAGGACACCACAAAAACAATAGTCAGTAAAACAAAGACACTTATCAATGACTCTAAACTTGACAGCCAAACAATATCGAACTTGATACCTACTAATCCCATCTCTCCAAAACCTTATGGGCTCCCAAAAATCCACAAAGAAAACATTCCACTCAGACCGATCGTCAACGCAATAAACTCACCAACTTACAACTTAGCACGTTTTCTCACTGCAAAACTAAATCCTTATACAGGAAACTCCATCACTCACGTCCAAAACTCATTTGACTTTATTAAAAAGATACAACAGATTCATATTCAACCCCAAAACATCATAGTGAGTTTCCACATAGTATCTCTTTTTACGAAGGGACCAATCTCGGATACAATTAATATTATTAAATCTTTTACAAACTTC
>NC_046662.1:17137705-17139963 GCF_010883055.1 Belonocnema kinseyi | reverse complement strand
GAGGGAGCTCTTCTTAATATTTTGACACCAAAATCATGTCGATACACCTTACCGACTGCGAGTAAAGCCACCCACGCTTTAACTTGACAGACTGTATGTAACCAATTTTTAATTTATCGTATAGACTTTTAATTCAATAAATCCTCCAAATGTTCGATATCCGGTTTTAACGCATATTTACGTTTCGGTACAATATAGTACGAAAATTGTAAAATTTTGTCAGTAGGTGTTGTCTGTATGTCTGTCAGTAAGAATCCTTTCCTGAATGTTGTAACAACGCTAATTTTTGCAGGATTCGTCCAATTCAGTCAGCCTTTAGACAGTTTTTATGGTTCTTAAAATGAAGGTAAAGTTTGTTAAACCACTATTTGAAACAAAAATAAAAAAATTCAGAGAATTTTCAAAATTTCAACAAACAAATATAGTCAAATTTTAGAAATTTTTGTTAAAGTTTCTTATAGATGACTAGAAGACTTTTAAATGATTTGCATTCACTTTTCAAATTTGATGAACATTGGAAAAGTTATATACTTTCGAATACGAAGAAAATAATTAGAAAAATAGAAAAAAATATTTTTCTGGCAGCTTAGAAAATTTCATTTAATTTATTTACTAGATATCAAATATATTTAGAAACTATCTTAGTTATATTTTTTTAATCCAACAAATATTAAGAAAGCTATTTTTTTCAAACCTTGGAAAAAAAATTTTGGTGAGCTTTAGAAATTTTGTCAAATTTCCTGGTACAAGTAAAAAGTATTTGCATTTTATCTAAACGACATTGTCAATTTTGATCTAAACTAGAAAGTGATACGCTTTCCAACTTTTGTAAAATGTTTTAAAAAGGAAAAAAATGTTTTTAATAGGCGTTATTTTTAGTAGATTTGAAAAATATTTGCAAATTATCTTGCTGCAGTTTTTTAATTGGACACAAATTATCGGATACAAAGCGCGATTTGTAATAAGAATGTAATCGTCAAAGCCGTAGATGTTCTGCTACCTTCTTTAAAAACAAATGGAAAAAATATTCATTTTCAATTTATGACTGTTATTCTTTAAAAGTAATAATCACAGTTTTTGATTCAAATTATAATATTTATGATATATAAAAGAATGTAATTAAAGAACGTACGAAAAAAAGCGCGAAGCGCCGCGCCCTACAAAAATGTGCCGACCTAACGGGCGTATGGTATTCTCATCCTAATAAGAAATTTTTGGTTTTATATAATATTTGATTTTTTAAAATTTGACACTAGAGTTTTTTTAATTAAAATTTTTTTCAATTTTTACTTTTAAAAATTTGACACCCTTTTTTAAGGCCTAAATTGAAAGAATAAGTTCGTAAATCAGCTGTTTTGGATACAAATTAAAAAAGTGACAAATTTATCCGTATTTTTTTTTTTGATTAAAGAAAAATTATCAGAGTTGTGGCATTTTCAAAATTGAATAAAATAAAATTCCGCGCCCTGAAAAGATCTACAAATTTGTTATTAAGCACTTTTTGATAGATCGCGCAGTTTTCGATTTTAGTATTATAAACAACATTAAAAATAAAAAAATTAAAGTTTTGGACAATGACACAACCTATGAAAAAATAAAATAGACAAAACTTGCTTTTCGAAGAAATATATAAAATTCATTAAAATTGTTCATAAATAATTTTTGCTAGGACACATAATTTTTTTTTATCGTTAAAAATAAAATTATAAGATGAAAAAATTAATTTGGCTGAAAAACGACACAAGAGACGAACTAATTTTAAACATAAAAGTTTTTTTACCAAAATACAATGATATTTAATTCAACAACATTCTCGCCTTAATTATATCTACGTTGAATATAAAAAAATTGAATTTATGAAAAAACGACACAAGTGGCAAAAAAATGTTTAATGATAATTTTTCAAAATAAAAAATTATTGTCAATTTTGTGGGGAGTCTAAATAGTTTTTTTTATATTTTGAAAACTTTTAATATGCTTGAAAAGCTTCCAAATTTTTTGTCCAAATTCTTAAAAAATCTACATTGTGTTAAAATTTTTTTGACATACTTTAAAGTTTCAACTTATTTTTAAACTTGTTCAAAGCTTCTGAATACCTCTTAAACTTATTCCAATTTCTTTCAAATTCATAACTATTCAATTGTTATTTATTTATGAAAATTGGCTATTTTTAAAAATATTTCTGAATATTCTGCTGAAATTAATTTCACAAAATAAAAAAATCATTTTGAATTTTACCAGGAATCTTAAGACAATTT
>NC_046662.1:17135543-17137605 GCF_010883055.1 Belonocnema kinseyi | reverse complement strand
TACAAGCTATCTAAGGATGGTACTATAGAACGCCACCTCAAGGTAGACCTAGTGGCGCCATCTCTTGGTCAGGCCGGAAACTTATCAATCCACCCTCGTATAATGAATTAGTTCCCAACCACCGCCATCCCCATAATCGGTGCTATAGAAGAGTTTTACTGTATTTTGTTGGGAATTTGTCGTTCTTGGATGAATTTAACATTTTTTATTGAAAATGAAGACTGTTTTCGGATGAAACAGTAACTATGTACTAGATTTAATAATTAAAAAAATTATTTTTTACTAAATGTAGCAAAATACACAGTAGCATATGGTTAAAAGTTCATGATACTAATGTTGATATTCAATATCGTTTAATTTCCAGACCAGTTACATACAAAGTAAAAAAAAATTGAAACGGAAGACAAGAACCAAAGGATATACGTATGACGACATCTGATCTTTCTACAATCTAATTGAAATCTATTTTATTATTAATCTACACTATCGATATATTTCTTTTATATATTCCATCTAGCATAATTATTCAAAAAAAAAAAAAACATAAGCAAAATCAAAGAAAAAAAAGCACTTTCGCCTCTACATTATAGTTTAATTTAAGACCGCTGAACTGTAAAACCAGTAAAGTTTTTTTGTGTTTGGGGTGGAGAATATGTAAATTTAATATAATTATAATATAATAATGAATGTAAAAAATATCCAATTTAAAAATTTAATAAAAAGTTATTACTATACCTGAGTTGACGTTAATCATTGTAGAAAAGAATGATATTTTCTTTGCTTATTTTTGGAATTAAATTATTCATCCCAATTAAAACTGAATAAGAAAAACACATTTAAAAATAAGTCCCAAGGCGTTAAAGTGGGTTTTTTTGGGGCATTGCGGTCACTGATTACGAATATTAACCAGACGCGGATCCAGATAGGGGCCAAGGCGACTTGCACTCCCCGCCCCCCTGCCCTCAGTACAGAATCTAATTTTTCAAACAAGTTACGTACAGATACTCTGGTAAGGTATATCAATGTTACAATGTATTCGCAACACTGGCGATGTCACTCTTACGTCGTATCCACATGCAGCAAGAGAGCCTTGCGAGATGTGTGAGGTTACGTTTTATGACAATTGATAATGGGAATTATTTTATTTCTGTCTGCTGGATATTTTAAGGCGACTTTACATTTTTCAAGATATTTATTTTGAAGATTCTTCATTCTTGGCTACGTTATTAAAAAATGTTTGCCGTTATGATACCAAAAGTTAAGCTGATAACAAGAACTGAAGAAATGCGAAAATCAACTTGTGACTGCATACCTTCAAAAAAAATAAGACTTAAAAATCGGATGATTGTGCTTTTAAAATATAGAAAAATGTCAGAATTATTTAACTATATATTATTTTAATTAATTCTTAAGTGAAAAATTGTTAAGACACCAATTTCAAAAACTAGGAAATGACCGGGAATTATTTTAGACCAGGAAGTGATGGTTAATTTTTTCTTTGACCGGAAATTTCACAAGTTTTTAGAAAAAATATCTATCCAATCACTTAAATTATCAAGAATATTATATCATAATACATATAATTCAATTTAAAATAAGTTTGATTTTCACTTTTTTTTAAAATGCTAAACGTAATTGTTAATTCTTTCAATCATGAAATCATTAAGTTTACAATGTGTAATTCTAAAATCTTTTACCATATAAATTTTCTATTTCAGAGTTTCATTTTATAGGGAACATTTTACATTCAATAAATTTTAAAGTGCAGTTTTGAAGGCTTACTCAGAAAAAGATTAAAAGCTTTTTCGATTTAAATTTTTTTAACAAAAAACGTTTGAAGTTGATCAACTTTAAATATAAATGTATTAATGATTTTTAAAATTGAACTGTAGTTTTTGTATTCTAAATTCAACAATAATTAAATGATTTTATGGGCGATTCTAAACCAGCTCGTTAATGTTTAAGTGTTTCTTTAAAACGGAATATTAAAAACTATACAATTCGAAACTAAATTGTTCAAAAGAGGAAGCCTTGAATCGCTGAAATTTTAGAGAGCTAAAGT
>NC_046662.1:17126623-17135443 GCF_010883055.1 Belonocnema kinseyi | reverse complement strand
AAATTGTCTTAAGATTCCTGGTAAAATTCAAAATGATTTTTTTATTTTGTGAAATTAATTTCAGCAGAATATTCAGAAATATTTTTAAAAATAGCCAATTTTGATAAATAAATAACAATTGAATAGTTATGAATTTGAAAGAAATTGGAATAAGTTTAAGAGGTATTCAGAAGTTTTGAACAAGTTCAAAAATAAGTTGAAACTTTAAAGTATGTCAAAAAAATTTTAACACAATGTAGATTTTTTAAGAATTTGGACAAAAAATTTGGAACTCTTCAAGCATATTGAAAGTTTTCAAAATATAAAAAAACTATTTAGACTCCATACAAAATTGAAAATAATTTTTTATTTTGAAAAATTATTATTAAACATTTTTTTGCGACTTGTGTCGTTTTTTCATAAATTCAATTTTTTTATATTCAACGTAGATATAATTAAGGCGAGAATGTTGTTGAATTAAATATTATTGTATTTTGGTTAAAAAACTTTTATGTTTAAAATTAGTTTGTCTCTTGTGTCATTTTTCAACCAAATTAATTTTTTCATCTTATAATTTTATTTTTAACGATAAAAAAAAAAAAAAATTACGTGTCCTAGCAAAAATTATTTATGAACAATTTTCATGAATTTTATATATTTCTTCGAAAAGCAAGTTTTGTCTATTTTATTTTTTCATAGGTTGTGTCATTGTCCAAAACTTTAATTTTTTAATTTTTAATGTTGTTTATAATAAAAAAAACGAAAACTGCGCGATCTATCAAAAAGAGCTTAATAACAAATTTGTAGATCTTTTCAGGGCACGGAATTTTATTTTATTCAGTTTTGAAAATGCCATAACTCTGATAATTTTTCTTTAATCAAAAAAAAAAAGGATAAATTGGTCACTTTTTTAATTTGTATCCAAAACAGCTGATTTACGAACTTATTCTTTCAATTTGGGCCTTAAAAAAGTGTGTCAAATTTTTAAAAGTAAAAATTGAAAAAAATTTTTAATTAAAAAAACTCTAGTGTCAAATTTTAAAAAATCAAATATTATATAAAACCAAAAATTTCTTATTAGGATGAGAATGTCATGCGCCCGCTAGATCGGCACATTTTTGTAGCGCGCGGCGCTTCGCGCATTTTTTTCATACGTTCTTTAAATACATTCTTTTATATATCATAAATATTATAATTTGAATCAAAAACTGTGATTATTACTTTTAAAGAATAACAGTCATAAATTGAAACTGAATATTTTTTCCATTTTTTTTCAAAGAAGGTAGCTGAACATCTACGGCTTTGACGATTACATTCTTATTACAAATCGCGCTTTGTATCCGATAATTTGTGTCCAATTAAAAAACTTCAGCAAGATAATTTGCAAATATTTTTCAAATCTACTAAAAATAACGCCTATTAAAAACATTTTTTTTTCCTTTTTTAAACATTTTACAAAAGTTGGAAAGCGTATCACTTTTTAGTTTAGATCAAAATTGACAATGTCATTTAGATAAAATGCAAATACTTGTTACTTGTACCAGGAAATTTGACAAAAATTGCTAAAGCTTACCAAAATTTTTTTCCAAGGTTTGAAAAAAATAACTTTCTTAATATTTGTTGGATTAAAAAAATATAACTAAGATAGTTTCTAAATATATTTGATATCTAGTAAATAATTTAAATGAAATTTTCTAAGCTGCCAGAAAAATATTTTTTTCTATTTTTCTAATTATTTTCTTCGTGTTCGAAAGTATATAACTTTTCCAATGTTCATCAAATTTGAAAAGTGTATGCGAATAATTTAAAAGTCTTCTAGTCATCTATAAGAAACTTTAACAAAAATTCCTAAAATTTGACTATTTTTTGTTTGTTGAAATTTTGAAAATTCTCTGATTTTTTAATTTTTGTTTCAAAAAGTGGTTTAACAAACTTTACCTTCATTTTAAGAACCATAAAAACTGTATTCAAGGCTGACTGAATTGGACGAATCCTGCATAAATTAGCATTGTTACAACATTCAGGAAAGGATTCTTACTGACAGACATACAGACAACACCTACCGACAAAATTTTGCAATGTTCGTACTATATTGTACCGAAACGTAAAGATGCGTTAAAACCGGATATTGAACATTTGGAGGATTTATTGAATTAAAAGTCTATACGGTAAATTAAAAATTGGTAACATAGATAAAATGGATCAACTAAATTCAGTAAATTTCACGGGACTTTCAGAAAACTGAGGGCGAATTTAACAGGATCCGAAAGAATCCAAGGAGTAAGTTTTCGACATCGATAGTGTTCCTTTTCAAATTATGGTTTCAATTTTATGTGATAATGTTCATTATTGATGTAAGATTCTTGACTAGGGAAATTAATTAATAATTTTAGTTTTTATTTCTGGTTGTCTACTGTTCCAACTGAATATGATTAAAATATTGATTTAATCCTAAGATTTTGAAAAAAATCCTCTATAAATCCGTTGGGATATGAACCCAGGTCCTCCTGATTGCCGGTCTAATGCTTTACCAACTAAGCTACGGTGACACGAGATACTTTTCTTCACTACCTTATGGAAATCTGAACATTAATTAATAATTATTGAAAAAAGATTTGTAAATGCAACATAACAATAGAGAAACAAGATTATATTATCAAAGCCACGAATTAAAAATATCTTTTATCGAAATATTTCATTTCTGTATTTTAAATAAATAAAAAATATTTCCTTTGAAAATAAATTACTTAATTGTTTAAATTACGGAATTTTCTATCGTCGAAAATTATACAGTGTAGGAAAACTTATATTTTAGGAAGTTTTTGTCCCTAATTTTATAGTTCGGCAATTTTTAAATTGTTAATATTATAAACTGTTCAGAATTTTTTCATCCTAGAATTATGTAACTAGGAATTTTTATATTTCGGAAATTTTGTAATTGCGAGAATTTTATGTTTCGAATATTTTCTTTCGTTTTATACTTGTTTTATTTTCTCAAGTCCTCTATTAAATATATTCCTTTTTTAGAGCAATTTGAACATTTATTTATGTTATTAGATGTTGATTATATTATTTATTTGGTAATTTTAAATTTCTGGTCATTGTATACAATATATTTAAAAAATATAAATAAAAAAAATTCTCAACCAAATAGTTAAATTAGTAACAAAAATAAAATTTGTATTAAAACAGATGTTTTTCCATCATTAATTGCAAAACCGTGGCAAAAAAAAAGTAAATAAAAACATTTTTTCTAGCTGCTGCGTCTGCGCATTTCGAGCCTGATTATTTTTTCTTTTAGTTGCTCTTGCGCATTTAAACTCATTTTGTACAACTTCTACAAAGGATACGTGTCCGATTAAGAAATTACTGATAATAAATGTGAAGCTGTTTGTTAGGTTAGCGACTTTTCTCTAGTAATGTTTTTGATTGCTCGTGTGGTTTTTCGTAAATTTGATTTGTTTACTTTTTAATATTATTTTTTTACAATAAAAAAACTATACGTTCTGTCAAAAAATGATTTCTGTAAATTTTAGATCTTTTTTGGATGTCCTATTAAAAAGTGATTAAAACCGATTTGTAGACCTGTTATATCAAGGTAATTTTTGTTTATTCCCATTATCCGAATCTTGCATAGTTTAACAGCAAAATGGAATTTTTCATTTTTAATCATTTTTTTCCGTGAAAAAAATTGGAATTTTTGATTTCACAATAAAATTAATAAAGTTCTTACAACAATCTTGCAAGGTGTTCATTAAGAAACTTTTAATTAACAGATTCGGATACACTTTTATAAATATTGTTACCAACAATTACAAAAATTGTTGTGTAATGACTTGTATTCGATTAAAATACATCTATGAACTTATTGCATATTTAAAAATTCTACGTACTAGAATTCTTATTTAGTAAGAATTCAAACAATTTGTTTTGAAAACATTTGCGATGAAAAGAAAATTGCCAGAGTTATAGCGTTTTCAAAATAAAAAAATTCAAATTAAAATGAAAATTTTAATCCAAATAACGCAAGATGTGAAAAAGTCAAGAAAAAAAAAAACTTTGATTTTTGACAGCCCTACAACATGCACAAAACAACTTTTTGAATTTTCTTGAGAAATCGTAAATTCAAATTTAAATGGCACAAAAAATAATCAAAAATTCGATTTTGCGGCCATAGTATACAAAATACGAAAACAGATGAAAACACAGAAACTATGCACCTAAAAAAGATCCAAAAGTTCTTCATTAAGTACTTTTTGATTCAACGAGTAGTTTTTGTTTAATCCATTAAAAATGACATTATAAATAAACAAATTAATTTTCTAGACAAATTAAATAAAAAATTATTTTTTTATCACATGTGAAAATTGGTTTTAATCTTTTTTTTTCTCACGAGACACGTGATGAGAATGAGTTCGTTAAAGCCGAAGGAACTTAGACAAAAGTTAGATTATATCGAGCGCGAAGCTCGATAGTCATTAAAAACGATTTCAAGAACGTTTATAATTTGTTTCAAGTTAAAGCAATAATAGGAATACTAAGGATGAAAATTTATATAAGAATTTGGCAATTAATGTAATAATGAATTTAAAGAAAAGTCAAAAGCGTAACAATTGCAGGGCGGCATTGCTCGGCGCAAAATATCACAATGTCGTAAATAGTTTACAATAACTGCGACCAGTCTTTTAGTAAGAATTTTCCAATTTTAAACATAATTTTTTTTTAACATGTTATATAAGCATTTGTAATACCTTTCTTCATCTTAGTTTCATTTTACAAATTGTACATATAATAGTGCCCTTATAATGTCAGTCTATTTCGATTAAATAACATACATATATATTTATAAACAAAAAGTATGTCAGCTCCCTCCTAAATCATAAACGTCGTACAGACGTTATACGATTTTCAAGGTTAATTAGGTTTCAAAATGTACATCCTTTGGTCTGTCATCAGTTTTTTTTAACCTATTAGAATTATGACATTTTTTAGTAAATGACGCACAAGATTGGAAATAAATTAAATCCCTAATTTTCGACGAGTGAAGATTTGAACATTCTGTTTCATGCTTCGATAAATTCCCTCACTCAAAGATACATTAGAGTCAATGAAGATGGGGGCTGGAAGCGTGAGTTTATAGGGTTCAATTGGAAAGTAGCTATGTGTGGCGAATCCTCAAGGGAATAAGTTGCCTTTTCTGTCTACACTGTACTATTGGCATGAAAGGATTTTTACTCTTTCCAATCTGTCGCTGCTTAATTTGAATTTTTTATTATTCAGTAACTAACAAATCGAATATTTTTTTCAGATATGTTGAGTGCCTTTGCTATCAGTTACGATTTTGTTGGGATCATCGAGCTTCAGATAGATTTTTGCTGTTTCAACGGAGGGTAAACATAATCCTCCGATCACACATAACAGTACCGACAAATTTCGTAAGAAATTATTACAAAATACATAACCTTTAAATACGATATGGTACTTTCGCTTGCAGGCACGTTAAGCCTTAACAAATTTCATATTCTGGGGTCACAACTTTTTATTACGAAAGCGAAATGCATCTTATCTTTCGCCGAAAGGTCATTTTGATTCAACAAGTGCTTGTCTTTTAAAACATTGTTAATGAGTACTTGTACATGACCAGAAGAAATAAAAAAATTTCCTACAGCCATTACCAAAGTTGACTTTAAAAACCGGTTTCTCATTTTCCCGCCTATGTGGATTTCGTCTCGCATGCATATGAACTCGGGTAATACTTTTGCATGAAATTCCGGGAAATCAATTTCGGAATGGAGCTATGAAAAAGCTGGTTTTCGAGTCGTACGTGCTCAGTTTTGAATCTGTTACCTGTACCAAATAGTGTTAAACAAAAAGCAGGAGCTTCGTCTAAAATGGACTGAGCCATTACTGTGTAAAGCAGAGATGCAATGATATTGTTAAGAAAATGGTCATGCATCGGTTTGGCAGAGGTTGCGCAATGGAGTACGCAATCGGCATACCGTTGTCATGAAACGGCAATACAAATCCAATTAATTGGTTGGTCTTGGTATCATATTGAATAGGATTGTAAATTCTTGTCCCTTCTTCACTCTGCCACACCAAAGGAGCTAAATTTCTCGCTTTGAGCAACTCTTTTAAATCAATAACGCGACATGCACCATCAACTAGTAAAGATGCATAGGCACTTATATCACGACAGATTGTATTTATATGTGGAAGAGGTAAGTTTGCGGATAGAGTATCGTACAAAATGCGTCCACCGACCAAATAATGGTAAATACTTATTAATTTCCGTGCTTTTTCATACCTGTAACCTCTGGTTCCACAGTTAGCTTTGTCTTTCGCACAACGTATAAGTAACGACAGGAGCGTGGATTCATTAGATTCTGTGGGTTGCATGGATCTTGGAGATTAGAAAAAGCAATAGCCAGAACTGTTGACGGACGCTCTTTTTGCTTGAACTGAGGCTCGAACTGACTTTAATCTGTGGGCTGTTGATCAGTTAAAGCTCCATTTAAGTTTCTTGATTATTTGAAACCGCAAATGCAGATTTCGGAGTAACATCAGAATCTCCAGTCGTAATTTCAGCGTAACTGTTCACATTTTTGGGTGTTTCATTATCAAATCTCTGCAAAATCACATTAGGATAAATTTTACACTTCTCGAACAATTTTAAAACTAATACTTTCCCGAACGGCATCAATGATCCGAGGATCATTCTAATTTCCGTTTGTGGAATGGTTCGTAGACCAATTTTTTTCAAATTTTTTGCAGTTAAATAAAAATGTGTACAGCATTTTATACCATATGAGTAACAATAGTTTATAGGTCTTACGGTCTTCGTTAAATTAAAAGAATGAAAACAAAATTATTGGAAAGACCTACAAAAAATTCTTACTCATATTTACATTAAAGTTTGAAGAAAGTATTGATTTTATTCTTATCAAATCTACTTATGAATTTTATATAAACTAGAAAAAAAGTTTGCAAGTTTTTCTAGAATCATTCCAGGATCATTCTGAATGCATCTACAAGATATACGCAAAGTATCACGCAAGCGGACATTAGGATGATCCTAGAATGGTCCTAGGATGATTAAAAAGATTTGATAAATAAAGAAAAACTAAGAAAATTCAATCCGAATCAAAAGGAAATTTCAAAAAACAAAACACAACTGAAAAAGACCACAAACCAAAATCTTTTAATTTTATATGTATTATTATGTATCGAGGGTATTGAAGTATGAATCTATTTTCATATCGCAAAAGCATAAGAATTCCATCAAAAACCGAAAAGACTTTGCAGAAATGCAAATAGTTTCAAATTGAGTAAAACTTTATTGCGACAGAATAATTCACGAAGAAAATTATTGATGCAATTGCAGAATAGGGGCGTCACTTGTTTTTTGGCTGAAAAACCAGTATTTTACAGCAACATACTTTTAGAATCTTTAATTGAACGATAAGTGAAGCAATTTGACAATGTAGAAGCTCAAAATTATTTTTACTTTTTTACTATGATGCCTTAAATCTGGTTATGTTACGACATCGGAATGATCAAATTTAACTTACCGTTTAGGTGCTTCTAAACATCCGAACGGCCAGAAACATCCCTTTGACAGACCAAAAAAATAATTCTGTCAAAACCCTACCCTTTTCCAACGTTTTGTAGAGGCGGAAAGGCAGGGGTGCCTTCTCATGTCGAACTTATCGTTAAATATGACCATTACGATATATCGTGACAGTTCCACATTTGAGACATCGTAGTAACAAAAGTAACAATAATTTTGAATTTTCGCCTTTTTAATCGATTCATAAATCATTCAATTAGAGATTCTAATAGTTTGTTGCCAGACTAAATTTTTTCCAGCTAAAACAGAGGTGACACGTGACGAAACTATTCTGCATTCTAACAAATTATTTTTTCGGTTCAAGTAAAGATTAAATGCAAAATTTGAGGATAATACCTGATATTCAGGATTCGAAAATTGATTCTCTTTTCCTTTGGACAAATGAACATTAAGCAGCCTCGAAAAATTGCATGTGACCCATTATTGTTGCAACATAGGACAATGATTGTCCATTGAATTTATCGATGTAGGATCCCACGACGAAAACCGATGCGCCATTAGTGATTGTATTTTTCGTTGCTTCATCAGCTGAATCAGAGTGTTTCTTCACAAAATTCCGAATCGTCGTTGCAATTGATCTCTTTAATTTTCTGGTTTCTTGCTGATTGTCTATCTCGAGAGGTTTTTCGTTATTTTTTGTATCTGATTCTTTGCTCAACTTCATTGAAGATTCATGGGGTGCCAAAAATTCGGTTGCTTTCTCTGCAACCCAATCAATTGATCGCAGTGGCATTTTTTTGTCTCCATCCACAAATTTTAACTTTTCATGATTTCTAAATTAAATCCCGTTATGCTCTTTTTTATCAACGCTTTCTCCAATAAACTCGTGCATATCGTTTCTGGCAAAGATTTCTGCGTCACTAATGTTTGTTTTTGTCATTTCTGAAAACGACAACGGATTATCATAACTGAGGAATCCAAAAATATTGCGAATGTAGGGCTTGACGATAGTTCCCGTTGCGGTATAAATTTTTCTCCAGGAATCGTTCTGGTCGACGTTCGGGTATTCTTTTTTTCCTCCGCCATTTTAAACGTGCTTTTAACTTAGCATGTCTCGCATTCAAAGTAAGCCCTTTTGATTTAAGAAAGAGAAGAAAAAACAATCGGACTTACGAGGATGAATATAAGTTTGATCAACATTTATTAACAGTATGAATTTCAATTAGATTTATATTATGTTAGTTTCAGCAAGAAGTTCTGAAGCATATCTC
>NC_046662.1:17110725-17126523 GCF_010883055.1 Belonocnema kinseyi | reverse complement strand
AATACAACTTTGTCCCAGAAAATAATTGATCATTTTCCGAAATATCTGAGGAATCGGTGTCTTAAATGATTCAGAGGAATCCCAATTTGAAAAAATCGCTAACTAAAATATGTCATTTTAGATATTTTTTAAATAGTTGTTTATTGTTAATTTTGTATGAAAATATTTATTGAAAATTATTTCCACAAAAACTTGAAGCCGTAATAGTGAAAAAAATTCTTTCAATGTGCCGAAGCGTTGAATTGATTTTTTTACTTTGCTTACAAGACTCACAATGATTAAAAGTATTTCTAGATGAGAACAATTTGTTTCCCACAATAATTACAATTTTTGGAAATGCGTGAAGAAGTACAAATATGTCACGAAGAAATGGAGACTGCGAAGCTCTTTATTAAAAACATAAAACTGTTTGATTGAATAAAAAAATACAAATATGGAAGCAATCAGTTTTTACAGTTAGTTTTACAAGTCGTTCAAGTAGTTTTTAGAGACCTGTCATTTTAACAATTATTTGCATTATAATTTACAAATTATACTGGTAAAAATTTCACGCCATTTTTACAGACAACTTTCACATTAAAAAATTGCTATCACCATGCTGTTCAACTATGTTTTAAAAAATTTAATTGCGAAATACTTTGTTTCTTTCGACATATTATTAATTGCTTTTCATCAATCGTTTCGAAAATTTAACGTTAATACTTTTATTTGTCAAGCAGAAGAATGTGATTTTTTAATTTGACCTAATCCTTGGAATTCAATTAAAATATCAATTCAATTTCCTACTTCTTACATTTTATCTTAGTTCAGATGAAAAATGATATCTAGAATCTGAAAAATATGCGCTTTTACTTCTCATACAGTCGATTCAATTATTTTTCCAAACATATTTTTTTTATGCACAAATATGTTTGTATGCAATTATTATAAAACTTTAATTAGAAATGAACAATTTTTTTAAAGTTTTGCCAACGTTTTCCGAAGTAAAAAATAAAAATAAAGTTATTGAAAACAAAATGTGAAACGGTTATGCAATTGTTTTTAATTTTCTATAAACATTGTTGAAATTTAGAAAATTTCCCAATGGTCTTAGTTTTTTTGGATTTCTACATAGATGCAATGAAGATGTTTGCATTGATTAAAAAGTCAAATCAATTATTATACAGAAAAAAATGTATAAAAAAAATAAATCCATTCCAATGATAAATCCATGCAACGCTTTGAAATATACACATATGAAATTGTGAAATTTATTTTTCTTCCTTCAGGTGCAAGGCGAGTAGAGAAGAGTAAACAGCAATTAGGTACAGTTAGACGGTAATTTTATATTTTATCACTATCTCAATGTTTAGACACTTCAAGTTTATCTGATATAATTCTACATGCTTATTCATTATAGTTTCCATAAAACCAACACGCTGACATGAATATTCATAATGTTTGGCTAGAAATTATTGTGTTTTCTTTAAAATTACAATCTTTTTTTGTTGATAAAAAAAACTATTATATTTTTATTGCAAATATACACTCTTGTTAGATTTATAATTTAACTCCTTCATTAAAATCTGAACTACATTTTTGACAGTTAATTTTTTTGGTTTGAAATTCATAATTTTGGTAGAAAAATTAGTAGGCTTAATTTATTTGTAGAAGATTCTTATTTTTATTAAAAAATCAGTTTTACTTAAAACTGGATTTTTTTACTTTAGAAATTCAAATTCTTGGTTTGACATTTTAGGTTTGTCGAAAATTAGAATTTCTCGGTAGAAAAATAATCTTTTTGGCTGACAACTCAACTTTCTAGTTAGAAATTTATGTATTTGTTGAAAACTTGTTTCACCGGATTAAAAAGCTTACTTCTTTAACTTTAAATATGTATAACTATTTCATAAGAAATTAACTCTTTTGTTAAAATTTTATAACTTCAGGTTGAAAATTCAAGTGCTTTGTGAAGGAAATTCGTCTTTTTATCTTAAAAATTCAAGATTCTGAAATAAAAATCAACTATTTTGCAGACGAGTTTTTTTTTCTTTCCGTTAAAAATTAATTGTTTCCCCCCAAAAAATTCAACTGTTTCAGTTATGGTAAATAGTTCATCTTATTCAGTTTAAAAAACAAACTTTTTGTTTAAAAATTAATGTTATTTATTAAAGAAACTTCTTTTCGTTAGAAAATTAATCTTGTTACTTTAAAATTCAACCATTTGTTTAGAAATACATGTATTTCGTGAAAAATTCTTATTTTTTGATCAGAAAAATTTTCTTCATTGAAAAAACAACTATCTATTTAATAAAAAATTTCTTTGTTTTGTTAAAAATATGTATTATTTCTCTTATTCAAGGTAATTGATTTTCGTCGAGAATAAGTTTTTTTTTGAATAAACATCACTATGTACGTGATTGCAAAAGAATGATACTATTTTTAGAAAATGTAAGTGAAGTCATTTCTTCTCGTGTACTTCTATCTTTTCATAATTTTAAATATGTTCAAGAAATTCAATCTCTGTGGTTCAAATTACAACAGTTACTGTAATAATTATAATTAGCATAACTATTTTCATTATTTCAAAATTATATCTGCGATCTGGCAGAGAAATAAAAAATACTTCTTTGAGAAAGAATTTAATTTCTTTTTTCCAAACATAGAAATTTGTGCTTTTTCGCAAAATAGAGACAAGATAATAACGATAGAATTGCAAATTTTGACACTTTCTTTTATTTGGCTTTTTCTTTTAATTATTTTAAAAAAACCTTATTTTTCGGATTTAAATTTCTAAACTTTGAAACTTGATAAGCGGTTTCTAATGGTTAAAACGTTTCCGCAAATTTTTTGAATGTATAGATTTTGCAAGTTAGAAATAATAAAAATTACAAATTCCATGAATAATTTATGGCAAAATCAAAATATTTTTTAAGCTGTGCAAAACACATGCTTTTTATATTTATTTCAATGCATACTTCTTTTGAAAAAGCTAAATATGTCAAATCTAAAATTTTTTATCTTAAAACGAATGACGATATTATTATCTTTTTCATTGTGTTTGTTTGTTCCAAATCTTAAAAAATACAATTTCCCTAAATTACTGAAAAAGTTTTTCCGAAAAAGCAATTTTGATTGGTTTTAAGCTATTTCTTAAATGAAAGTTAAATCATTTTCATATTTCTTAAAATGGTGACGCGCCAGAATATTAAATTTTGAATTGGGAAACAAATAAAAGAAAATATTTAAAAGAATTTTTTTGGTAATAAAGTTTTCTTTCATATGATGTATATTGCTTAAGTTGTTATAAAATATAATTCTTTTTCGTAATTATAAAATTTGTTTGTACTTTAAGCCGTAGAGAATTCGATCATTCGGAAATTTTTAATTTTTGGCAATTTGATAATTTCAAAAATTTTCTATTTCGAATATTGTGTTTTCGTGAATTATCGCTTGAATGTATTGTAAATTGTTTGAGGTTGCGTAGCCTATTTGCAATAGCTTCACAATATTGCCCTCTCATTGTTTCAATAAAGGTGAAAATGTTGCAATATCTTTTCTTTTCTGGAACTTTTTTATTTGTCACGTTCGCTATTTCGATCAACTTTTTTTTTATTATATACTTACAGCCCTAAAATTAAATTTCTACTTCAAAACATTATTTATTTATAAAAAAACGAAGTCCTAACGCGATATTTAAACAAAAAATAGAATAATTAAATTTTTTATTTAATAATTAATTTCCTACCAAAAAGACAAATTTGGAACAAAATACATAGATTATCAACCAAATAGTTACATTTTTAACCTGAAACTATACATTTTCTTAAAATTAACATTTCTGGTTTTTGTAAACATAATATACCAGTAATCGAAGTTATTTAACATTTAAACATTAATAAATTTAAATGATAAATCTTAAACCAATAATGGAATAGTTACATTTTTAGTAAAAAAATTAATTTTGCGCCGAAGAATCGTATACTTAACAAAAAATATTGAATTGTTAAATTAAAGGTATGAATTTTTTAACATGAAAATAAAATTTCAACCAAGAAAAAGCGAATTTTACATAAAGAATTTAAATTTTCAACTAAGAAGAAATACCTCTTCTGTAGAAAATAGAATAGTTGAATTCGCAGTTAAAAAGAATAATCTTTGGAAAAAAAGACGAATTTTCTGCAAAATAAATGAAATTTTCTGCGAATAAATAGTTCAATTTTCTACTTAAAAAGAGGTTCCAACCAAAAATGTAATAGATACTAATTGAGTGAAACAAATTGATTTTTCACCAAAAAAATATGTTTTTGATAAAATGGTCAAATTTTCAACAAAAAAAAGATGAATTTTCTGCCGGAAAAGTCCATTTTCTTCTAAATGGAAAAAATTTCTGCAAAATGCAACAAATTTCTAAACAAAATATTCAAATTTAAGACTAGAATAGATGCATGTTTGACCAAAAATATAATGGTTGAATTTTCTGTGAAAAAATAATTGCAAACCAAAAAAAACCCCATTATTAATAAAAATAGTTCAATTTTTAATCAAGTTAATGAATTTTTAACTAAAATGATGATTTTGCAACCTTAAATTACAACCTTAATTTTCCACCAAAAAAATTCCACTAAAAAGATAAAAAATTTAATTTTAAATTAGAAAAAATAACTAATTTTCACCAAAAATAGAATTTTTACCAAATTATAAAGCGAATTTTCCACACAATAGTTTAAATTTTACTAAAGAAATGAATTTTTACCGAAATTGAGTTGTATTTGGAGTTAAAAAAACAATGTTCTAGCGAAAAAAAATTTCAAAACGAAAAGGTAGATTCTAAAGCAAAAAAGTAAATTTTTAATTTAAATAAAGAATCTGTAATAAAAAATATAATTTGTTTCTGAATTATAGAATCCTCAACCAAAAAGATGAATAATGAAAAAAAGAATGTTCTTTTTAACAAATAATTAAATTTTTTACCAAAAAGGATTTTCAAGTCAATAAAGCAAAATATTTTTATTCGTAATTTTAAATTTCCAAGCCAAAATGACGAAAGTTTTGCAAAATGGTTGAATCTTTAGATTAATAATGAAATTTTGGATGCAGAAAGTCGAACTGTCAACAACGAAAATACATCATTAAACAAATTTTGATAATAATTTCTATATACAAAATAATAGTTTTAGAGTAATAGTTGATTAACATATTATTTCCGAGTAAAAAAATGGAAAGTCAAACATATAATTTTTTCAATTTTAAATTATATATTTTTAAACTTCTTGTTCAAAATTATCTTATTTGCATCGAGTCTTAAGCCTAGTCGTGTTTTTGTATGTTAAAAATGTATCTAAGTAGAAAATTTACGCATTTCGTAAAAAAAATTGTCGGGCTATTGAAAATGTAAATTTACCCATTCGTTTTTCGCTTAAAATTTATATGTTTTCTTTAAATTGATCTTTCCCAGTTGAATATACAAATGTTGGGTTCTAAATTAAGCAAACTGAATGTTAAATCAAAAAGCATGAAAGAGGGAGCTCTTCTTAATATTTTGATACCAAAATCATGTCGATACACCTTACCGACTGCGAGTAAAGCCACCCACGCTTTAACTTGACAGACTGTAAAATAGTCGAAGTAGTCGCGAGTATTAAACAAAGTTCATTTCACTGTGACATTCAGTCATATTAGGGTTTCGAGAAAAATCTCTTTTTTTGAAATGTATTTTGTTAACGTGATCAAGTTAATCAACAAAAACATACAGTACAATTCCGTCGATATTCTAGAATACAACGAAGATTCAATCGACACATCAACCTCGCTTGCTCTTTCAACTAGAAAAAGATTCAAGAAAGAAGCTTTCAACTGTACGTGTACTGGATTTACTACCGATGTTTTTGATCTGTGATAAAAAAGCCTACAATTAAAACTATTCCTGAATTGTTCAAATGATTGTGGGAAGTTAATCCCCTTAGGATTACTTGTGACAAGGATCTCACAATTATTCACTTGTAAGGCTGTCCCAATCTGATATAATCAGCTATTAACTTCTCTTATCTATCCCATTCCCAAACTACCCCCATTATTGCTCGGGACGTGAAATATGATTTAGTGGCAGCGCTGGGGGAGGGCATCACTTTTCTTTTAAATTCAGTGTTTTTTTGATAAACATGAAAATTTAGAGTCAGAGTATTAAAAGAATATTTTAAACAGCACTCGAGAGGAAAAGTTCTTCTCAGATACGTCGTACAGTCACCTTTAGGGCAAGGAAAAGTTTGGAATGCTTGTTAGGCGTTTGTATACTTCGCATGCTCGCAAGCCCTGCCATCGTTAAATAACGTAAGTAATATACTGAATTAACCTTTTGTTTACTCTTTGTGGGCAGATTGCACAAGGAAATGGTTTCAAACAACGAACAACTTTATATTGTTATTAACGTTCCGAAATATAGTATGGATTAAAAATTTTTATTAGGTTAGAAACTAGATCCTTCGTATAGTTTTCAAATGCCAGATTTTTTTGTAACTTTATCATTAATCAAAATGTTTAAATATCACCTGAATATAGAGCGAAGGGGTAAACATTTATTTTGTTAGATATGCCAACCCCTTTTCAGATTTCAAACAGCTTGAGTAATTCAAAAGTACAATTTTTGAAACTTGGAAGCACTTGGCCATGTGACACGAAATAAAAACGCCAAACATAAAACTGGCTACAACATGTACAACTTTTTTATCTTATTTTATCTTTTACTTAAAATCATTGCGCTTTCAAAAAAAGGAAACTTAATTTATGCAATACAATTTATTGAATTTTTAACATCGCTTCATTTATTCCTTGACAGCTTGAGCTATTATAGTGGTGCCATTTATCACACATAAATACTAAATTCTATCAGTCTTTCATTTGCGTGTGTAGAGTTGCTTTCCTCTACTCGTTTCGCCATGATATGTAAGCGTCTGACATTTACCGCGATTCCTTCCTTACTAGTTATAGATATACGTGTATGGTCAGACGTTTCATTGCATTTCGAAAAACTCTACAGTTTAATCATTCTGATTGCAACTTTCTTTAAAGTGTAATTTCATTTGAATTACTATTGAGTTACACCGCAAGGACAATTTTAGTAGTTTCTGAAATTACTTCATCCTCTGTAGTAGAATTCGAATTTCAAAGGATAATCACAGAGCGTTCATATTTTATTGTGCTTGATAAACACAAGTCTTATTTAAGCTAATAAACAGACAATATTCAATAGCCAGAAATTCAAGTGTAAAAACGATCACTTATAATATCTCTTATCATCAATTCTTTGTGAAGTTCATCATTCTTAAATTGATTTTATGAACGTACTCTCATTTCTAAAAAAATATATCATAAAATGAGTAACGATCCGTATCAAGCTCAAATTGTTAGCAATACAAATCATAAACTCAGTAAAGCCATGGTTATATCTATGGAACTGTGTTTTGTCGTACTACAAGTACCCGTAAACATACATAGCTTTGGTCGCAAAAACATGTCTCTTACAGGTTATATCCAAAGCATTTTAAACGGAGGATCATCTGCATCAGTTGACTGTGAAACATAGAATCTTTAAGCAGTATTCGTCCGACTGAAGGGACGGAATGGGATATTATTCATGTGAAAAACTTTTAAGTCTCTTAATAATTTAATCCAACATTTAAAACAGTGGTTTAGACTCTGTTAAAAAGCTTATTCATGGTACAGAAGAACCTCTCTTATCCCAGCTATTTTGGATCGGCCCCAACTTGGATAATCTGGAAACTCGTATAAAACGGAATTTTCAATTAAAAGAAAGTCTTAGTATAATAAACTGTGAGCATACTTAAATAAATATTTAATGTTTACAATGACATGATTTAAAAGCTCCAATAAATAGTTTATATTACATATGACCTGTCCGGAAAATCGCGAACTCGGATAAAGCGGACTCGATAAAGTCAGGTTCTACTGTTTTTGTATGTAGTTTCGACAATTAGAATGATTCGCGAAGAAAACGTCCAGCAAACTTGATGATACGGAGCTCAATCAGGAGCTCAAGCGGCCCTGGAAGATAAATACCCGAATGCCTAAATATAATTACCCGAGCAACTGTTTGCTCGAAAATCGATTCTACGTATTAAGCTGCATGTCTACGATTGATTCCTTTTGATTCTCGCTGTGATCAGCTGAGTCGTTGTTAATCATTAATCGCTTTGTCATGGTCCTGAAAAATCTTTCGACGAGCCGTTAGTTCTGAATCGATTCTAAGTATGGATAATCATTGATTCCTTTATTAAAAGGTCCCTTATTCTTACCCATACTTAATTTCTGCGACTTTAAAGCTTTCTAAAAACGCCTAGATATAAAAAGTACTAGATTTAAGTCGAAAATTTGGCTTATTTTAAGTTGCCAAAAAAAGAAGCATAGGCAATCTGAAATTAAGACCTGAAATTCAGAAAGGCACGCTGCTCAATTAAGAAGATGTGTATACTGAAAGCTAATGTAAACTTATGTTAATAATCTATCCTAACTGAAATGGAGAGTAATATATTAAATAAAAACATGAAATTTCTCACGCTCGACCTACACTTCTAAGCTGTTTTTATATATTTATTCGTTACAGAAAATATACAAGTTAGATTTCTTAATTAAAAGAAAATACAGGAAAGTCCCTAATGGTGGTGAAATGAGGACTGGCTTTCTGTAAGATCAGAAAATCATGGAGAGAGCAATATTTAAATTACATAAAATGCAAAGAAAAAGTGAAATATCAAAGAAGGAAGAAATTGTTACTAATTTATAAACAATCTTAATCTTAGAATCAATGACAGCATTCTTCGTCTGTTGCAAGTCGCCCATCAAATAATTAAAATTCCTCCAGATTTTGGAATAGGAGCTGGATCTTTTAGTGCGAGTGGAACATTTAAAAACTCAATATTATTGACTTAATTAATATGTGGAACAAGAGGCAACATTGTCTCTCTCCAACTTGGATTAATACATCTAACCAATCTTGGCTTAATAGTGGTTTTTTCCGGACATGCTTGAAGCAACAATCAATAGGGCAGTAACGTGAACACTGAACCATTATCCACTTCAAAATTGATATTCACGTTACCTGAGACTATTTGATCTATGGGGGGAATACTTACACCATTGCTTCCACTGAATTGATGGTGCTTCAGCTTGTGGACTTGTTGCTGGGAGACGATTTGACTTCCATTCTTTGACTTAACTCATAGATTGGATTTGACTGGATGCACACTTTTTGACTTGACTCATGGACTTGGACTTTTTGACTTGACTGGCATTGAAAGTCTTGACTTCAATCATGGACTTCAGTTGACTGGATTTAGACTTCTCCTTTTATAAGAATAGGACGCTCAAACTAATAAGACTTCTCCCCCAAGCCTTTCATGCCTGAACGTCCAACTTTGCAAACAAATTCACACGATAACCGCTAATGTTAGCTTCTTCACTTTAACAGTCTTTTGAGATGTGGTTAGGCTTACTACACTTACAACACTGCCATTTCTTTATTGCACACACAAAGAATTATCAGTTTTCCTCCCACAGTGAGGGTAAGGACCTCAGGTAGACACAAATTTTTTAACACTTCATAAACCTCCGAGCATATAAGAACGACTGGAAATGCATTTGTTTGATCCTCTGGTATTTTATTAACAAGGAAAAACGCCGTTACCCTTTCTAGATGATGCTCGAAAGGTGCCATAGTGGCATCGTAGACTGAAATACTAATAATCATTGTAGAATTTTCTGCGGTAATTTTGCGCTACGAAATTACACGACTTTAATCGACACGCACTGGCTCTTAGCACTGACTCTGTAACTGACTAATTTTTTGTTTAAAAACAGAATTCAGGTACGACTAACAAACTTGAATGATTTAACGCAAGTTTGTACCAACCGGCCCATTTCAGAAGATTTTACAACTGTGAGCGATATCGTACAAAAGCTTGGCAGCTCGATCAACAGACTTTTTGGGAACAAAAGCTTAATTTCTAGTAACAAAGAGTTACTACAAACAGAAAGTGATTTCAGTAATATTGTAAGAATAACACTTATTGAAATCTGAACCATCGTCACACTAAAAGTTAACTATGAAAATTCTCGAGTAGTTTTTGTTGTGTTTTGGTCTGACTTTCCATTCAATGCGAAAGCCATTTCAGATCGAGTATACCTTTATCAAGAAAAGTTCGGCATATCCTTTTAGCATAATACAATAGTCACTTGTTCGAATACTAAGAAACCTATTTATTCCAACGGCAGAGAGTCAAGAGTCGTTCAAGAACAAATAAATAGCTTCAAAGGAATAGGAAAACTACTAAACAGCTAATTCCCGTATGTGTGATGAACAGAGAAGTAAAGGGAGGATATCTTCCCTTAACCTTTGAGTATTACGTTGGGGGCTGTATCCGTTTCGAGCGTTGGTTATTCTATTCCCTTCGGCCGCCATCATTTTAAAGAAGTCTTTAGTGGTCGGGTACCCTATCAGTCAGTAACCTAAAATGTGTCGAGATTCAAATTCGTTGACAAAGTTCGTCTTATTCAATATTGTCAGTACAGTTTACTGTTATGATAGATATTTTTTATTTGATAAGGATTTCCTTTTGTGAAAAAATGTTCTTTTGTGCAAAATAATCTTGTCCTAATATCATTCCAAGTAGAAGTATTTCTACTAGTTACTATTTCGAGATACTGCGAAGATACTAATAAAGATTATGATTCATTAAAATGCTTGCAGTGAAATTATTGTTGCCTAAGACCCCAGTAATAGTAGGTCGGGTCGGATGCGACAAAAATTACCTTTTATGTCTCCGAAAACCATTGTACCAGTATAGGGTTGATAAATTCCAAGGAAAAGTTGATAATAGGGGAAGGCGTCTATCAAATTCAAACAGTAGTTGCCATATTTACGTGATGAACACTGCGTTGCAATTAGTATAGAAGTAGATATTGATATTCTGTGGGAGTACATATTGGCCAGACTAGCAAACTAGCAGCCAGAGAAAACTCAAATGGACCCTAGCCGTTTAAAGACATTTTCAGCAGATCAGTACATCAGTGATTTAAAAATACAAGCCAATTGCGTGGCCTGTATTGCTTCTGACCTTTAACTCATAGCAGGGTTTTCAAAAGCGTGAACATCAGGTTCGTGTAGCAATGTTGCGCAGCCTGACACACTTAATCAGCCTATCCGTTTAGGGACTGAACTTTATCGCTATGCTACTGTTTCCTCATTATTGTATGACAACGGCACATTCTTCAGCAGCTTCTCTGATTTTACAACGCGGCGCAGCATAATTATCGGAACGCATGAATTGAATTTGCTAAAATCGAAATTCTAATAAATTTGCTCAGGTGGAATAGAGCACAAACAAATTGTTTAGACAGATGATCAGGGTTATCTAAGTTTGTCACAACACTCACGGACTCTCGAGATAAGTCTAGATTCGATATCATAATGATAAGATTCCCATAGATGTGTACTCACGTTAAAGGGTGCAAGTATGGAACTAAAAATTCTAATATCAAGTACGGTCAAAGTTGAGCTGCAACAAATTTGACATCAGCTTTTTTTAATGTTCATGGTAAAGACTGACCTTGTTCGATATGGTTAAATTTTAGGGTATAGTATAACAGGTACAGCCACAGTTATATGGGCAGTTATTTTTCGTGGGAGAGCATCCATTGGGATACCACAATGAAAAAGGAACTTGTGCGTCTCTATTACGAAACTGCAAAGTTTGAAACAAAAATGGAAAAAGGATACAATTTAAGAACAAAATTTGCTGCATTATATCCTAATATACAAAAAGTCGCACTAAAAGATCTTGTTGCTAAGGTGAAGGACATCAGGACTAATCTACATGTTACAGAAGACCGAGCAATGGAGATTAAACAACAGGTTCATTTGGCGTGGAAAAACGACGGCAATGAACATCAGTTAGAGAAAGCCGCGTCAAACGGTCAAGCAGGAGCAATTGATGTTCTTCCTCAACCTATTGATGATCCAACACCACCACATCCTCCAGAGGTAACTGACCTTATACAACCAGAGGCAGAAGTAGAGGCTCAGAAACCAAAAAAGCGACGAAAGTGGACACAACATATAAACAGAGATGTTATGCGCCTTAATTTTTTGGTAGAGAAATGTGGGTAAAATATGAGGATAAAACGTCATAGGCTCTTCTTATTTAAATACCCAAAGCTAGCCATGAAAATAAATAAGCAGAATATGGCAGATCAAAAACGCTTAATATCTGTAAACAGACTGCTTTCGGCTGTTGAAATAGCTGCTATTAAAATGGATGTGGAACAGTAGCTTTCTATTGATGAGCTTGCCTTGGAAGATGTAGATAGCGAAACGATTGATGCTAAAGGCATAGGTGCTAGGGATAATGAATATCATGTACCGGATCCATTAGAACCAAATCCGGATATTACTAACGATGATGTGGATACGGAAATCCCACAAAAACTACAGCACCTTAAAAGGAATTTCGGTAATGCTTTACTAGAGTTCAGATATGGAAAATCAACATTAGGGCATTCTCTGCCGAAAATGAACATCACAAATGATACGCGTGCACTAATAGCGCATCTCGACTGCCAGGTTTCACCTACGTATTTGAACGTAGCACAAACTGTGTTAGAAGTACAAACTTCGTCAAACGCTTTGGCAAACGTTAGAACGTTGGGCCGGATAACTAGGCCTACAAATGCAGTTTTTGTCCAAGCAAGGGACCGATATGCACCATGGAAGATAAGGTTGAATCTGGATGTCAGCAAAGCAAGGTGCAGATTGGGTCGATTAATTAAATATAAAAAAGGAAATGGAACCAGAATGCCGATAAACCATGTTACTAAAATCATCCACCCTCGACACATCGATACATTAACACCATATTGGACAGACTTGATGTTTTCCTGCCAGACTGCGTCAGTGCAAGAAAAGTAGTGCACGAAGTCAACAAAATCAAAACTTGAAATGAAAGAAGGTTCTATCGGGAACTGAGAGTAAAGCCAAATAACCAGCGAGGTACCGAAGTCCCTCAATTGGAAGATATAACTAAGTACTGGTTGAGGGTTTGGGGAAAAATGATTAAATGCGATTTGGACACTGCGTGGTTCAAACTGGAGGAAGTAAGGGCAAGTAATAGCCCTGAAATGCAACTGACAAATTTCACAGCTTTAGATGTTTTAGCGGTCTTGAAAAGGCAAGCAATGGGAAAGCTCCAGGTCCGGGCATGGTGCACAACTTCTGGTACAAGTACTGGACGAGTGTGCATCTTGCGTTGGCAAGATTTTTTTAGAAGATCATTGAACAGCCAGCTCTGATGCCAGGCTTTATGCTCCAAGGTACTACGTATATGTTACCAAAAAAAAACCAGACGCTCAAAATTCATCGGACTTTCGACCGATAGCCTGTCTTCCAAGAATTTATAAATGTCTTACATGATAATGAGGATGGTCATCAAGTGACTCATCTTCTTTACATGCATGACCTGAAGCTGTAAGCTAGTTAAGCCCAGAAACTGCAGCAATTGATCGATGTCACAAAATTGTTTTTCAATGATATCCACATGTTGTTCCAAATGAATAAATGTAGAACAGTGCGTTGAATCAGAGGGGAATTAGGGACTGCAGAGTTAGAGAACGAGTTCGAAAATTACTCGGCAAATAAAATCAGGGCAATCAACATGTGACATTTCTCTTCTCACGTAGTGATGAATTCAGCGATTGATAGGGTAGTTCTGCCACGGCATTCAGGGTGTAGGGGCGTTGTGGAGGTCAAAAAACTGTATGAGTCACACGTTATAAGGTTGCGAGCCTACTTTTAACAGCAAACGAAATGTTGCGCTTTGCAGTACCATCTGTGAAGCGGATTTTGACTACACGCTCCTAAATAAGTCTGCATATGTGGCCTTGAATATAAGGCCAGAAACCATGGAGGAATAAGAAATACAATGCAGGTGGAAAGCCATGCATGGCGATTTCAAGTTTTAACTGAATGATTAAACATTTTATAATCCAAAATTAATACTTTAGTTTCAAAATTTTCGCAACCTTGATAAATTTTAATTTTCAAATCATTCTCTATACTAAATACTACAAATTTTAAATGTCCCAAAAATAAGTTGATACAAGCCATAATAACTAAGGCTCCAAATATTTTTGAAATTCCCATTAATCCTTTAAAGAACATCGCACCATAAAAAACAACTATCTTCTTTCAATTTCTTGTGACAAATTTGTAGACAAAAATTTCCGAGACGGATGAATGAAAATTAGAAATACATCGAATTCTAAAATTCTTTATTTGCGTTTAAAATGGTGTCTAATTAGCTCTTTTTGATCTAATTTCATTAATTAACTAAAAATAAAAAATTTATCGTGGGCCATTTCTTTGAAATGATTAATGCGTCAATAGCTGGCGCATTCTTTACTTTTTGTGAAAGTTTTTGACGGTACATATAAGCACATTTAAATTAAAATGTATTGCCCTCCAAAAAGTCGATTTTGACTTTATTAGTGCGAATTGAACACAATCATGTCACTGAGCCCCTTTGCCACTACTTGCTACTAATTAATAAGTCGCTCAATAAACTGGCTTAAAACTTTCAATCAGTGGTGCGTTTAAGAAATACTCGAAAATCTGATGTGGATTTTCCGCATGATTTGGAAATGTTAACTAATTTCGGGAGTTTCTTTAAGACTGTTTTGATATCTTGAAATCTTACGAATCAAATACTAAATACTTCCCATTCTTCCAAAATTGTAACAAGTTCTATAAAACAGAATGGACGGTTTTAAAAAAGAAAGATTTATACATTTTTGATATATATCGAAATCACATTGAAAGTCTCCAACCGTTAAAGAAACCCCTTAGAATATGTAATTTGAAATGCCCGAAAGCCTTCTAATGTCTATGGAATCCTAAAAATCCTCATTAGCTTTCCAAAATTTTATACCAATCATTCTAACCTCATTGGTTTGAGCCACATATTAACTTAAAATGAAAAAGTGTTAAATTACAAGAAATGTCTATAAGAAAACACAATTGTGTTAAATCTTTAACTTGATTGAAACAATGAAAATTCACTTTTTAATACTTGCAAATCAACTACGTCAGATCTAACGAGGTAAAGGTTTTAGAAGTTATTTTTCTTTCAAGCGATAAATAATAACTTACATAAACCATATAGGGATATAAAGCGATTTTGGACACGTTTGAGAAGTCTAATCTTCTTCCGAAATAAAGTTTTCAAATGACAATTTTCTTGTAAACCAAAGATTAATTGATGACGTCGATCTTGATCCCAAAAATTTCCAAAATTACAGTGAATCGCTTATTACGATTAGCAAAAATGTGATCTTGAATTTATTCACCTTTTTTTTGAAACCGACAATAAAACCGGTGACGTGCGCCTCTTCAATTTATTTTTGAGCAACATTTTTTTGATAAGATTATTAAGGCCCATAACGACTTGTTTGTTGGTAGATCAGGTAGACACTAATTTTGTAACACTTCATAAAGCTCCGGGCATATAAGAACGACTAGCGATGCATTTGTTTGATCCTCTGGTATTTAATTCGTAGAGTGGAATGCTACTTATCATGGTAGAAGTTTCTGCAGTGACTGCGCTACCAAATTACACGAATGTAATCGTCACGCACGGGCTCTTAGCACTGACCCTGTAACTGTCGAATTTTTTGTTTTAAAATAGAATTCAGGTACGACTTACCAACTTGAATAATTTAACACAAGTTTAAACCAACCTGCCTATATTATGCCAA